>NC_082694.2:89585477-89892549 GCF_949987515.2 Delphinus delphis | reverse complement strand
ACCCGTCCCCTAATCCTAACCCGTACGCTAACACTAACCCGCGCCCTCACACGCACGCTCCCCCTAAAGCGTTGCCGTACCCTCACCTGGACCCTAAACCGTCCCCGTCCCCTAACCCTAACCCTAGCCCGAACCCTAACCCTAACCCTTCCCCGAAGCCTGACCCTCACCCATGCCCTAATCATAACCCGTACGCTAACACGAACCCGCGCCCTCACACGCACGCTCCCCCTAAAGCGTTGCCGTACCCTCACCTGGACCCTAAACCGTCCCCGTCCCCTAACCCTAACCCTAGCCCGAAACCTAACCCTAACCCTACCCCGAAGCCTGACCCTCACCCGTCACCTAATCCTAACCCGTACGCTCACACGAACCCGCGCTCTCACACGCACGCTCCCCCTAAAACGTTGCCGTACCCTCACCTGGACCCTAAACCGTCCCCGTCCCCTAACCCTAACCCTACCTCGAACCCTAACCCTAACACTTCCCCGAAGCCTGACCCTCACCCGTCCCCTAATCCTAACCCATACGCTAACACTAACCCGCGCCCTCACACGCACGCTCCCCCTAAAGCGTTGCAGTACCCTCTCCTGGACCCTAAACCGTCCCCGTCCCCTAACCCTAACCCTAGCCCGAACCCTAACCCTAACCCTTCCCCGAAGCCTGACCCTCACCCGTGCCCTAATCCTAACCCGTACGCTAACACTAACCCGCGCCCTCACACGCACGCTCCCCCTAAAGCGTTGCCGTACCCTCACCTGGACCCTGAACCGTCCCCGTCCCCTAACCCTAACCCTAGCCCGAACCCTAACCCTAACCCTTCCCCGAAGCCTGACCCTCACCCGTCCCCTAATCCTAACCCGTACGCTCACACTAAACCGCGCCCTCACACGCACGCTCCCCCTAAAGCGTTGCCGTACCCTCACCTGGACCCTCAACCGTCCCCGTCCCCTAACCCTAACCCTAGCCCGAACCCTAACCCTAACCCTTCCCCGAAGCCTGACCCTCACCCGTGCCCTAATCCTAACCCGTACGCTCACACTAACCCGCGCCCTCACATGCACTCTCCCCCTAAAGCGTTGCCGTACCCTCACCTGGACCCTAAACCGTCCCCGTCCCCTAACCCTAACCCTAGCCCGAACCCTAACCCTAACCCTTCCCCGAAGCCTGACCCTCACCCGAGCCCTAATCCTAACCCGTACGCTAACACGAACCCGCGCCCTCAAACGCACACTCCCCCTAAAGCGTTGCCGTACCCTCACCTGGACCCTAAACCGTCCCCGTCCCCTAACCCTAGCCCGAACCGTAACCCTAACCCTTCCCTGAAGCCTGACCCACACCCGTGCCCTAATCCTAACCCCTACGCTAACACTAACCCGCGCCCTCACACGCACGCTCCCCCTAAAGCGTTGCCGTACCCTCACCTGGACCCTAAACCGTCCCCGTCCCCTAACCCTAACCATAGCCCGAACCCTAACCCTAACCCTTCCCCGAAGCCTGACCCTCACCCGTCCCCTAATCCTAACCCGTACGCTAACACTAACCCGCGCCCTCACACGCACGCTCCCCCTAAAGCATTGCCGTACCCTCACCTGGACCCTAAACCGTCCCCGTCCCCTAACCCTAACCCTAGCCCGAACCCTTACTCTAACCCTTCCCCGAAGCCTGACCCTCACCCGTCCCCTAATCCTAACCCGTACGCTAACACTAACCCGCGCCCTCACACGCACGCTCCCCCTGAAGCGTTGCCGTACCCTCACCTGGACCCTAAACCGTCCCCGTCCCCTAACCCTAACCCTAGCCCGAACCCTAACCCTAACCCTTCCCCGAAGCCTGACCCTCACCCGTCCCCTAATCCTAACCCGTACGCTCACACTAACCCGCGCCCTCACACGCTCGCTCCCCCTAAAGCGTTGCCGTACCCTCACCTGGATCCTAAACCGTCCCCATCCCCTAACCCTAACCCTAGCCCGAACCCTAACCCTAACTCTTCCCCGAAGCCTGACCCTCACCCGTGCCCTAATCCTAACCCGTACGCTAACACTAACCCGCGCCCTCACACGCACGCTCCCCCTAAAGCGTTGCCATACCCTCGCCTGGACCCTAAACCGTCCCCGTCCCCTAACCCTAACCCTAGCCCGAACCCTAACCCTAACCCTTCCCCGAAGCCTGACCCTCACCCGTGCCCTAATCCTAACCCGTACGCTAACACGAACCCGCGCCCTCACACGCACACTCCCCCTAAAGCGTTGCCGTACCCTCACCTGGACCCTAAACCGTCCCCGTCCCCTAACCCTAACCCTAGCCTGATCCCTAACCCTAACCCTACCCCGAAGCCTGACCCTCACCCGTCCCCTAATCCTAACCCGTACGCTAACACTAACCCGCGCCCTCACACGCACGCTCCCCCTAAAGCGTTGCCGTACCCTCACCTGGACCCTAAACCGTCCACGTCCCCTAACCCTAACCCTAGCCCGAACCCTAACCCTAACACTTCCCCGAAGCCTGACCCTCACCCGTGCCCTAATCCTAACCCGTACGCTAACACTAACCCATGCCCTCACACGCACGCTCCCCCTAAAGCGTTGCCGTACCCTCACCTGGACCCTAAACCGTCCCCGTCCCCTAACCCTAACCCTAGCCCGAACCCTAACCCTAACCCTTCCCCGAAGCCTGACCCTCACCCGTGCCCTAATCCTAACCCGTACGCTAACACTAACCCGCGCCCTCACACGCACGCTCCCCCTAAAGCGTTGCCGTACCCTCACCTGGACCCTAAACCGTCCCCGTCCCCTAACCCTAACCCTAGCCCGAACCCTAACCCTAACCCTTCCCCGAAGCCTGACCCTCACCCGTCCCCTAATCCTAACCCGTACGCTAACACTAACCCGCGCCCTCACACGCACGCTCCCCCTAAGGCTTTGCCGTACCCTCACCTGGACCCTCAACCGTCCCCGTCCCCTAACCCTAACCCTAGCCCGAACCCTAACCCTAACCCTTCCCCGAAGCCTGACCCTCACCCGAGCCCTAATCCTAACCCGTACGCTCACACTAACCCGCGCCCTCACATGCACGCTCCCCCTAAAGCGTTGCCGTACCCTCACCTGGACCCTAAACCGTCCCCGTCCCCTAACCCTAACCCTAGCCCGAACCCTAACCCTAACCCTTCCCCGAAGCCTGACCCTCACCCGTGCCCTAATCCTAACCCGTACGCTAACACTAAGCCACGCCCTCACACGCACGCTCCCCCTAAAGCGTTGCCGTACCCTCACCTGGACCCTAAACCGTCCCCGTCCCCTAACCCTAACCCTAGCCCGAACCCTAACCCTAACCCTTCCCCGAAGCCTGACCCTCACCCGTGCCCTAATCCTAACCCGTACGCTCACACGAACCCGCGCCCTCACACGCACGCTCCCCTTAAAGCGTTGCCGTACCCTCACCTGTACCCTAAACCGTCCCCGTCCCCTAACCCTAACCCTAGCCCGAACCCTAACACTAACCCTTCCCCGAAGCCTGACCCTCACCCGTCCCCTAATCCTAACCCGTACGCTCACACTAACCCGCGCCCTCACACGCACGCTCCCCCTAAAGCGTTGCCGTACCCTCACCTGGACCCTAAACCGTCCCCGTCCCCTAACCCTAACCCTAGCCCGAACCCTAACCCTAACCCTTCCCCGAAGCCTGACCGTCACCCGTCCCCTAATCCTAACCCGTACGCTCACACTAACCCGCGCCCTCACACGCACGCTCCCCCTAAAGCGTTGCCGTACCCTCACCTGGACCCTAAACCGTCGCCGTCCCCTAACCCTAACCCTAGCCCGAACCCTAACCCTAACCCTTCCCCGAAGCCTGACCCTCACCCGTCCCCTAATCCTAACCCGTACGCTCACACTAACCCGCGCCCTCACACGCACGCTCCCCCTAAAGCGTTGCCGTACCCTCACCTGGACCCTAAACCGTCCCCGTCCCCTAACCCTAACCCTAGCCCGAACCCTAACCCTAACCCTTCCCCGAAGCCTGACCCTCACCCGTCCCCTAATCCTAACCCGTACGCTCACACTAACCCGCGCCCTCACACGCACGCTCCCCTTAAAGCGTTGCCGTACCCTCACCTGGACCCTAAACCGTCCCCGTCCCGTAACCCTAACCCTAGCCCGAACCCTAACCCTAACCCTTCCCCGAAGCCTGACCCTCACACGTCCCCTAATCCTAACCCGTACGCTAACACTAACCCGCGCCCTCACACGCACGCTGCGCCTAAAGCGTTGCCGTACCCTCACCTGGACCCTAAACCGTCCCCGTCCCCTAACCCTAACCCTAGCCCGAACCCTAACCCTAACCCTTCCCCGAAGCCTGACCCTCACCCATGCCCTAATCATAACCCGTACGCTAACACGAACCCGCGCCCTCACACGCACGCTCCCCCTAAAGCGTTGCCGTACCCTCACCTGGACCCTAAACCGTCCCCGTCCCCTAACCCTAACCCTAGCCCGAAACCTAACCCTAACCCTACCCCGAAGCCTGACCCTCACCCGTCACCTAATCCTAACCCGTACGCTCACACGAACCCGCGCTCTCACACGCACGCTCCCCCTAAAACGTTGCCGTACCCTCACCTGGACCCTAAACCGTCCCCGTCCCCTAACCCTAACCCTACCTCGAACCCTAACCCTAACACTTCCCCGAAGCCTGACCCTCACCCGTCCCCTAATCCTAACCCGTACGCTAACACTAACCCGCGCCCTCACACGCACGCTCCCCCTAAAGCGTTGCAGTACCCTCTCCTGGACCCTAAACCGTCCCCGTCCCCTAACCCTAAACCTAGCCCGAACCCTAACCCTAACCCTTCCCCGAAGCCTGACCCTCACCCGTGCCCTAATCCTAACCCGTACGCTAACACTAACCCGCGCCCTCACACGCACGCTCCCCCTAAAGCGTTGCCGTACCCTCACCTGGACCCTGAACCGTCCCCGTCCCCTAACCCTAACCCTAGCCCGAACCCTAACCCTAACCCTTCCCCGAAGCCTGACCCTCACCCGTCCCCTAATCCTAACCCGTACGCTCACACTAAACCGCGCCCTCACACGCACGCTCCCCCTAAAGCGTTGCCGTACCCTCACCTGGACCCTCAACCGTCCCCGTCCCCTAAACCTAACCCTAGCCCGAACCCTAACCCTAACCCTTCCCCGAAGCCTGACCCTCACCCGTGCCCTAATCCTAACCCGTACGCTCACACTAACCCGCGCCCTCACATGCACTCTCCCCCTAAAGCGTTGCCGTACCCTCACCTGGACCCTAAACCGTCCCCGTCCCCTAACCCTAACCCTAGCCCGAACCCTAACCCTAACCCTTCCCCGAAGCCTGACCCTCACCCGAGCCCTAATCCTAACCCGTACGCTAACACGAACCCGCGCCCTCAAACGCACACTCCCCCTAAAGCGTTGCCGTACCCTCACCTGGACCCTAAACCGTCCCCGTCCCCTAACCCTAGCCCGAACCGTAACCCTAACCCTTCCCTGAAGCCTGACCCTCACCCGTGCCCTAATCCTAACCCCTACGCTAACACTAACCCGCGCCCTCACACGCACGCTCCCCCTAAAGCGTTGCCGTACCCTCACCTGGACCCTAAACCGTCCCCATCCCCTAACCCTAACCCTAGCCCGAACCCTAACCCTAACCCTTCCCCGAAGCCTGACCCTCACCCTTCCCCTAATCCTAACCCGTACGCTAACACTAACCCGCGCCCTCACACGCACGCTCCCCCTAAAGCATTGCCGTACCCTCACCTGGACCCTAAACCGTCCCCGTCCCCTAACCCTAACCCTAGCCCGAACCCTTACCCTAACCCTTCCCCGAAGCCTGACCCTCACCCGTCCCCTAATCCTAACCCGTATGCTAACACTAACCCGCGCCCTCACACGCACGCTCCCCCTGAAGCGTTGCCGTACCCTCACCTGGACCCTAAACCGTCCCCGTCCCCTAACCCTAACCCTAGCCCGAACCCTAAACCTAACCCTTCCCCGAAGCCTGACCCTCACCCGTCCCCTAATCCTAACCCGTACGCTCACACTAACCCGCGCCCTCACACGCTCGCTCCCCCTAAAGCGTTGCCGTACCCTCACCTGGATCCTAAACCGTCCCCATCCCCTAACCCTAACCCTAGCCCGAACCCTAACCCTAACTCTTCCCCGAAGCCTGACCCTCACCCGTGCCCTAATCCTAACCCGTACGCTAACACTAAACCGCGCCCTCACACGCACGCTCCCCCTAAAGCGTTGCCATACCCTCGCCTGGACCCTAAACCGTCCCCGTCCCCTAACCCTAACCCTAGCCCGAACCCTAACCCTAACCCTTCCCCGAAGCCTGACCCTCACCCGTGCCCTAATCCTAACCCGTACGCTAACACGAACCCGCGCCCTCACACGCACACTCCCCCTAAAGCGTTGCCGTACCCTCACCTGGACCCTAAACCGTCCCCGTCCCCTAACCCTAACCCTAGCCTGAACCCTAACCCTAACCCTACCCCGAAGCCTGACCCTCACCCGTCCCCTAATCCTAACCCGTACGCTAACACTAACCCGCGCCCTCACACGCACGCTCCCCCTAAAGCGTTGCCGTACCCTCACCTGGACCCTAAACCGTCCACGTCCCCTAACCCTAACCCTAGCCCGAACCCTAACCCTAACACTTCCCCGAAGCCTGACCCTCACCCGTGCCCTAATCCTAACCCGTACGCTAACACTAACCCGTGCCCTCACACGCACGCTTCCCCTAAAGCGTTGCCGTACCCTCACCTGGACCCTAAACCGTCCCCGTCCCCTAACCCTAACCCTAGCCCGAACCCTAACCCTAACCCTTCCCCGAAGCCTGACCCTCACCCGTGCCCTAATCCTAACCCGTACGCTAACACGAACCCGCGCCCTCACACGCACGCTCCCCGTAAAGCGTTGCCGTACCCTCACCTGGACCCTAAACCGTCCCCGTCCCCTAACCCTAACCCTAGCCCGAACCCTAACCCTAACCCTTCCCCGAAGCCTGACCCTCACCCGTGCCCTAATCCTAACCCGTACGCTAACACGAACCCGCGCCCTCACACGCACGCTCCCCCTAAAGCGTTGCCGTACCCTCACCTGGACCCTAAACCGTCCCCGTCCCCTAACCCTAACCCTAGCCCGAACCCTAACCCTAACCCTTCCCCGAAGCCTGACCCTCACCCGTGCCCTAATCCTAACCCGTACGCTAACACGAACCCGCGCCCTCACACGCACGCTCCCCCTAAAGCGTTGCCGTACCCTCACCTGGACCCTAAACCGTCCCCGTCCCCTAACCCTAACCCTAGCCCGAACCCTAACCCTAACCCTTCCCCGAAGCCTGACCCTCACCCGTGCGCTAATCCTAACCCGTACGCTAACACTAACACGCGCCCTCACACGCACGCTCCCCCTAAAGCGTTGCCGTACCCTCACCTGGACCCTAAACCGTCCCCGTCCCCTAACCCTAACCCTAGCCCGAACCCTAACCCTAACCCTTCCCCGAAGCCTGACCCTCACCCGTCCCCTAATCCTAACCCGTACGCTAACACGAACCCGCGCCCTCAAACGCACACTCCCCCTAAAGCGTTGCCGTACCCTCACCTGGACCCTAAACCGTCCCCGTCCCCTAACCCTAGCCCGAACCGTAACCCTAACCCTTCCCTGAAGCCTGACCCTCACCCGTGCCCTAATCCTAACCCCTACGCTAACACTAACCCGCGCCCTCACACGCACGCTCCCCCTAAAGCGTTGCCGTACCCTCACCTGGACCCTAAACCGTCCCCGTCCCCTAACCCTAACCCTAGCCCGAACCCTAACCCTAACCCTTCCCCGAAGCCTGACCCTCACCCGTCCCCTAATCCTAACCCGTACGCTAACACTAACCCGCGCCCTCACACGCACGCTCCCCCTAAAGCTTTCCCATACCCTCAACTGGACCCTAAACCGTCCCCGTCCCCTAACCCTAACCCTAGCCCGAACCCTAACCCTAACCCTTCCCAGAAGCCTGACCATCACCCGACCCTAATCCTAACCCGTACGCTAACACTAACCCGCGCCCTCTCACGCACGCTCCCCCTAAAGCGTTGCTGTACCCTCACCTGGACCCTAAACCGTTACCATCCCCTAACCATAACCCTATCCTGAACCCTAACCCTAACCCTTCCCCGAAGCCTGACACTCACCCGTCCCCTAATCCTAACCCGTACGCTCACACGAACCCGCGCCCTCACACGCACGCTCCCCCTAAAGCGTTGCCATACCCTTACCTGGACCCTAAACCGTCCCCGTCCCCTAACCCTAACCCTAGCCCGAACCCTAACCCTAACCCTTCCCCGAAGCCTGACCCTCACCCGTGCCCTAATCCTAACCCGTACGCTCACACGAACCCGCGCCCTCACACGCACGCTCCCCTTAAAGCGTTGCCGTACCCTCACCTGTACCCTAAACCGTCCCCGTCCCCTAACCCTAACCCTAGCCCGAACCCTAACCCTAACCCTTCCCCGAAGCCTGACCCTCACCCGTCCCCTAATCCTAACCCGTACGCTCACACTAACCCACGCCCTCACACGCACGCTCCCCCTAAAGCGTTGCCGTACCCTCACCTGGACCCTAAACCGTCCCCGTCCCCTAACCCTAACCCTAGCCCGAACCCTAACCCTAACCCTTCCCCGAAGCCTGACCGTCACCCGTCCCCTAATCCTAACCCGTACGCTCACACTAACCCGCGCCCTCACACGCACGCTCCCCTTAAAGCGTTGCCGTACCCTCACCTGGACCCTAAACCGTCCCCGTCCCCTAACCCTAACCCTAGCCCGAACCCTAACCCTAACCCTTCCCCGAAGCCTGACCCTCACCCGTCCCCTAATCCTAACCCGTACGCTAACACTAACCCGCGCCCTCACATGCACGCTCCCCATAAAGCGTTGCCGTACCCTCACCTGGACCCTAAACCGTCCCCGTCCCCTAACCCTAACCCTAGCCCGAACCCTAGCCCTAACCCGTCCCCGAAGCCTGACCCTCACCCATGCCCTAATCCTAACCCGTACGCTAACACGAACCCGCGCCCTCACACGCACGCTCCCCCTAAAGCGTTGCCGTACCCTCACCTGGACCCTAAACCGTCCCCGTCCCCTAACCCTAACCCTAGCCCGAAACCTAACCCTAACCCTACCCCGAAGCCTGACCCTCACCCGTCACCTAATCCTAACCCGTACGCTCACACTAACCCGCGCTCTCACACGCACGCTCCCCCTAAAACGTTGCCGTACCCTCACCTGGACCCTAAACCGTCCCCGTCCCCTAACCCTAACCCTAGCCCGAACCCTAACCCTAACCCTTCCCCGAAGCCTGACCCTCACCCGTGCCCTAATCCTAACCCGTACGCTCACACTAACCCGCGCCCTCACATGCACTCTCCCCCTAAAGCGTTGCCGTACCCTCACCTGGACCCTAAACCGTCCCCGTCCCCTAACCCTAACCCTAGCCCGAACCCTAACCCTAACCCTTCCCCGAAGCCTGACCCTCACCCGAGCCCTAATCCTAACCCGTACGCTAACACGAACCCGCGCCCTCAAACGCACACTCCCCCTAAAGCGTTGCCGTACCCTCACCTGGACCCTAAACCGTCCCCGTCCCCTAACCCTAGCCCGAACCGTAACCCTAACCCTTCCCTGAAGCCTGACCCTCACCCGTGCCCTAATCCTAACCCCTACGCTAACACTAACCCGCGCCCTCACACGCACGCTCCCCCTAAAGCGTTGCCGTACCCTCACCTGGACCCTAAACCGTCCCTGTCCCCTAACCCTAACCATAGCCCGAACCCTAACCCTAACCCTTCCCCGAAGCCTGACCCTCACCCGTCCCCTAATCCTAAACCGTACGCTAACACTAACCCGCGCCCTCACACGCACGCTCCCCCTAAAGCATTGCCGTACCCTCACCTGGACCCTAAACCGTCCCCGTCCCCTAACCCTAACCCTAGCCCGAACCCTTACCCTAACCCTTCCCCGAAGCCTGACCCTCACCCGTCCCCTAATCCTACCCCGTACGCTAACACTAACCCGCGCCCTCACACGCACGCTCCCCCTGAAGCGTTGCCGTACCCTCACCTGGACCCTAAACCGTCCCCGTCCCCTAACCCTAACCCTAGCCCGAACCCTAACCGTAACCCTTCCCTGAAGCCTGACCATCACCCGACCCTAATCGTAACCCGTACGCTAACACAAACCCGCGCCCTCTCACGCACGCTCCCCCTAAAGCGTTGCCGTACCCTCACCTGGACCCTAAACCGTCGCCATCCCCTAACCATAACCCTATCCCGAACCCTAACCCTAACCCTTCCCCGAAGCCTGACACTCACCCGTCCCCTAATCCTAACCCGTACGCTCACACTAACCCGCGCCCTCACACGCACGCTCCCCCTAAAGCGTTGCCATACCCTCACCTTAACCCTAAACCGTCCCCGTCCCCTAACCCTAACCCTAGCCCGAACCCTAACCCTAACCCTTCCCCGAAGCCTGACCCTCACCCGTCCCCTAATCCTAACCCGTACGCTCACACTAACCCGCGCCCTCACACGCATGCTCCCCCTAAAGCGTTGCCGTACCCTCACCTGGATCCTAAACCGTCCCCTTCCCCTAACCCTAACCCTAGCCCGAACCCTAACCCTAACCCTTCCCCGAAGCCTGACCCTCACCCGTGCCCTAATCCTAACCCGTACGCTAACACTAACCCGCGCCCTCACACGCACGCTCCCCCTAAAGCGTTGCCGTACCCTCACCTGGACCCTAAACCGTCCCCGTCCCCTAACCCTAACCCTAGCCCGAACCCTAAACCTAACCCTTCCCCGAAACCTGACCCTCACCCGTGCCCTAATCCTAACCCGTACGCTAACACGAACCCGCGCCCTCACACGCACACTCCCCCTAAAGCGTTGCCGTACCCTCACCTGGACCCTAAACCGTCCCCGTCCCCTAACCCTAACCCTAGCCCGAACCCTAACCCTAACCCTACCCCGAAGCCTGACCCTCACCCGTCCCCTAATCCTAACCCGTACGCTAACACTAACCCGCGCCCTCACACGCACGCTCCCCCTAAAGCGTTGCCGTACCCTCACCTGGACCCTAAACCGTCCCCGTCCCCTAACCCTAACCCTAGCCCGAACCCTAACCCTAACCCTTCCCCGAAGCCTGACCCTCACCCGTGCCCTAATCCTAACCCGTACGCTAACACTAACCCGTGCCCTCACACGCACGCTCCCCCTAAAGCGTTGCCGTACCCTCACCTGGACCCTAAACCGTCCCCGTCCCCTAACCCTAACCCTAGCCCGAACCCTAACCCTAACCCTTCCCCGAAGCCTGACCCTCACCCGTGCCCTAATCCTAACCCGTACGCTAACACGAACCCGCGCCCTCACACGCACGCTCCCCCTAAAGCGTTGCCGTACCCTCACCTGGACCCTAAACCGTCCCCGTCCCCTAACCCTAACCCTAGCCCGAACCCTAACCCTAACCCTTCCCCGAAGCCTGACCCTCACCCGTGCCCTAATCCTAACCCGTACGCTAACACGAACCCGCGCCCTCACACGCACGCTCCCCCTAAAGCGTTGCCGTACCCTCACCTGGACCCTAAACCGTCCCCGTCCCCTAACCCTAACCCTAGCCCGAACCCTAACCCTAACCCTTCCCCGAAGCCTGACCCTCACCCGTGCCCTAATCCTAACCCGTACGCTCACACTAACCCGCGCCCTCACACGCACTCTCCCCCTAAAGCGTTGCCGTACCCTCACCTGGACCCTAAACCGTCCCCGTCCCCTAACCCTAACCCTAGCCCGAACCCTAAACCTAACCCTTCCACGAAGCCTGACCCTCACCCGTGCCCTAATCCTAACCCGTACGCTAACACGAACCCGCGCCCTCACACGCACGCTCCCCCTAAAGCGTTGCCGTACCCTCACCTGGACCCTCAACCGTCCCCGTCCCCTAACCCTAACCCTAGCCCGAACCCTAACCCTAACCCTTCCCCGAAGCCTGACCCTCACCCGTGCCCTAATCCTAACCCGTACGCTCACACTAACCCGCGCCCTCACACGCACTCTCCCCCTAAAGCGTTGCCGTACCCTCACCTGGACCCTAAACCGTCCCCGTCCCCTAACCCTAACCCTAGCCCGAACCCTAAACCTAACCCTTCCACGAAGCCTGACCCTCACCCGTGCGCTAATCCTAACCCGTACGCTAACACTAAGCCACGCCCTCACATGCACGCTCCCCCTAAAGCGTTGCCGTACCCTCACCTGGACCCTAAACCGTCCCCGTCCCCTAACCGTAACCCTAGCCCGAACCCTAACCCTAACCCTTCCCCGAAGCCTGACCCTCACCCGTCCCCTAATCCTAACCCGTACGCTAACACGAACCCGCGACCTCAAACGCACACTCCCCCTAAAGCGTTGCCGTACCCTCACCTGGACCCTAAGCCGTCCCCGTCCCCTAACCCTAGCCCGAACCGTAACCCTAACCCTTCCCTGAAGCCTGACCCTCACCCGTGCCCTAATCCTAACCCCTACGCTAACACTAACCCGCGCCCTCACACGCACGCTCCACCTAAAGCGTTGCCGTACCCTCACCTGGACCCTAAACCGTCCCCGTCCCCTAACCCTAACCCTAGCCCGAACCCTAACCCTAACCCTTCCCCGAAGCCTGACCCTCACCCGTCCCCTAATCCTAACCCGTACGCTAACACTAACCCGCGCCCTCACACGCACGCTCCCCCTAAAGCATTGCCGTACCCTCACCTGGACCCTAAACCGTCCCCGTCCCCTAACCCTAACCCTAGCCCGAACCCTTACCCTAACCCTTCCCTGAAGCCTGACCCTCACCCGTCCCCTAATCCTAACCCGTACGCTAACACTAACCCGCGCCCTCACACGCACGCTCCCCCTGAAGCGTTGCCGTACCCTCACCTGGACCCTAAACCGTCCCCGTCCCCTAACCCTAACCCTAGCCCGAACCCTACCCCTAACCCTTCCCTGAAGCCTGACCATCACCCGACCCTAATCCTAACCCGTACGCTAACACTAACACGCGCCCTCACACGCACGCTCCCCCTAAAGCGTTGCCGTACCCTCACCTGGACCCTAAACCGTCGCCATCCCCTAACCATAACCCTATCCCGAACCCTAACCCTAACCCTTCCCCGAAGCCTGACACTCACCCGTCCCCTAATCCTAACCCGTACGCTCACACTAACCCGCGCCCTCACACGCACGCTCCCCCTAAAGCGCTGCCATACCCTCACCTGGACCCTAAACCGTCCCCGTCCCCTAACCCTAACCCTAGCCCGAACCCTAACCCTAACCCTTCCCCGAAGCCTGACCCTCACCCGTCCCCTAATCCTAACCCGTACGCTCACACTAACCCGCGCCCTCACACGCACGCTCCCCCTAAAGCGTTGCCGTACCCTCACCTGGACCCTAAACCGTCCCCGTCCCCTAACCCTAACCCTAGCCCGAACCCTAACCCTAACCCTTCCCCGAAGCCTGACCCTCACCCGTGCCCTAATCCTAACCCGTACGCTAACACTAACCCGCGCCCTCACACGCACGCTCCCCCTAAAGCGTTGCCGTACCCTCACCTGGACCCTAAACCGTCCCCGTCCCCTAACCCTAACCCTAGCCCGAACCCTAACCCTAACCCTTCCCCGAAGCCTGACCCTCACCCGTGCCCTAATCCTAACCCGTACGCTCACACTAACCCACGCCCTCTCACGCACGCTCCCCCTAAAGCGTTGCCGTACCCTCACCTGGACCCTAAACCGTCCCCGTCCCCTAACCCTTACCCTAGCCCGAACCCTAACCCTAACCCTTCCCCGAAGCCTGACCCTCACCCGTGCCCTAATCCTAACTCGTACGCTAACACTAACCCACGCCCTCACACGCAGGCTCCCCCTAAAGCGTTGCCGTACCCTCACCTGGACCCTAAACCGTCCCCGTCCCCTAACCCTAACCCTAGCCCGAACCCTACCCCTAACACTTCCCCGAAGCCTGACCCTCACCCGTCCCCTAATCCTAACCCGTACGCTAACACTAACCCGCGCCCTCACACGCACGCTCCCCCTAAAGCGTTGCCGTACCCTCACCTGGACCCTAAACCGTCCCCGTCCCCTAACCCTAACCCTAGCCCGAACACTAACCCTAACACTTCCCGGAAGCCTGACCCTCACCCGTCCCCTAATCCTAACCCGTACGCTAACACTAACCCGCGCCCTCACACGCACGCTCCCCCTAAAGCGTTGCCGTACCCTCACCTGGACCCGAAACCGTCCCCGTCCCCTAACCCTAACCCTAGCCCGAACCCTAACCCTAACACTTCCCCGAAGCCTGACCCTCACCCGTCCCCTAATCATAACCCGTACGCTAACACTAACCCGCGCCCTCACACGCACGCTCCCCCTGAAGCGTTGCCGTACCCTCACCTGGACCCTAAACCGTCCCCGTCCCCTAAACCTAACCCTAGCCCGAACCCTAACCCTAACCCTTCCCTGAAGCCTGACCATCACCCGACCCTAATCCTAACCCGTACTCTAACACTAACCCCCGCCCTCACACGCACGCTCCCCCTAAAGCGTTGCCGTACCCTCACCTGGACGCTAAACCGTCGCCATCCCCTAACCCTAACCCTAGCCCGAACCCTAACCCTAACCCTTCCCCGAAGCCTGACCCTCACCTGTCCCGTAATCCTAACCCGTACGCTACCACTAACCCGCGCCCTCACACGCACACTCCCCCTAAAGCGTTGCCGTACCCTCACCTGGACCCTAAACCGTCCCCATCCCCTAACCCTACCCCGAACCCTAACCCTAACCCTTCCCCGGAGCCTGACCCTCACCCGTCCCCTAATCCTAACCCGTACGCTCACACTAACCCGCGCCCTCACACGCACGCTCCCCCTAAAGCGTTGCCGTACCCTCACCTGGACCCTATACCGTCGCCGTCCCCTAACCCTAACCCTAGCCCGAACCCTAACCCTAACACTTCCCCGAAGCCTGACCCTCACCCGTCCCCTAATCCTAACCCGTACGCTAACACTAACCGCGCCCTCACACGCACGCTCCCCCTAAAGCGTTGCCGTACCCTCACCTGGACCCTAAACCGTCCCCGTCCCCTAACCCTAACCCTAGCCCGAACCCTAACCCTAACCCTTCCCCGAAGCCTGACCCTCACCCGTGACCTAATCCTAACCCGTACGCTAACAATAACCCGCGCCCTCACACGCACGCTCCCCCTAAAGCGTTGCCGTACCCTCACCTGGACCCTAAACCGTCCCCGTCCCCTAACCCTAACGCTAGCCCGAACCCTAACCCTAAGCCTTCCCCGAAGCCCGACCCTCACCCGTCCCCTAATCCTAACCCGTACGCTAACACTAAACCGCGCCCTCACACGCACGCTCTCCCTAAAGCGTTGCCGTACCCTCACCTGGACCCTAAACCGTCCCCGTCCCCTAACCCTAACCCTAGCCCGAACCCTAACCCTAACCCTTCCCCGAAGCCTGACCCCCACCCGACCCTAATCCTAACCCGTACGCTAACACTAACCCGTGCCCTCACACGCACGCTCCCCTAAAGCGTTGCCGTAACCTCACCTGGACCCTAAACCGTCCCCGTCCCCTAACCCTAACCCTAGCCCGAACCCTAACCCTAACCCTTCCCCGAAGCCTGACCCTCACCCGTCCCCTAATCCTAACCCATACGCTAACACTAACCCGCGCCCTCACACGCACGCTCCCCGTAAAGCGTTGCCGTACCCTCACCTGGACCCTAAACCGTCCCCGTCCCCTAACTCTAACCCTAGCCCGAACCCTAACCCTAACCCTTCCCCGAAGCCTGACCCTCACCCGTCCCCTAATCCTAACCCGTACGCTAACACTAACCCGCACCCTCACACGGACACTCCCGCTAAAGCGTTGCCATACCCTCACCTGGACCCTAAACCGTCCCCGTCCCCTAACCCTAACCCTAGCCCGAACCCTAACCCTAACCCTTCCCCGAAGCCTGACCCTCACCCGTCCCCTAATCCTAACCCGTACGCTCACACTAACCCGCGCCCTCACACGCACGCTCCCCCTAAAGCGTTGCCGTACCCTCACCTGGACCCTAAACCGTCCCCGTCCCCTAACCCTAACCCTAGCCCGAACCCTAACCCTAACCCTACCCCGAAGCCTGACCCTCACCCGTCCCCTAATCCTAACCCGTACGCTAACACTAACCCGCGCCCTCACACGCACGCTCCCCCTAAAGCGTTGCCGTACCCTCACCTGGACCCTAAACCGTCCCCGTCCCCTAACCCTAACCCTAGCCCGAACCCTAACCCTAACCCTTCCCCGAAGCCTGACCCTCACCCGTCCCCTAATCCTAACCCGTACGCTAACACGAACCCGCGCCCTCACACGCACGCTCCCCCTAAAGCGTTGCAGTACCCTCACCTGGACCCTAAACCGTCCCCGTCCCCTAACCCTAACCCTAGCCCAAACCCTAACCCTAACCCTTCCCGGAAGCCTGACCCTCACCCGTGCCCTAATCCTAACCCGTACGCTAACACTAACCCGCGCCCTCACACGCACGCTCCCCCTAAAGCGTTGCTGTAACCTCACCTGGACCCTAAACCGTCCCCGTCCCCTAACCCTAACCCTAGCCCGAACCCTAACCCTAACCCTTCCCCGAAGCCTGACCCTCACCCGTCCCCTAATCCTAACCCGTACGCTAACACTAACCCGCGCCCTCACACGCACGCTCCCCCTAAAGCGTTGCCGTACCCTCACCTGGACCCTAAACCGTCCCCGTCCCCTAACCCTAAGCCTAGCCCGAACCCTAACCCTAACCCTTCCCCGAAGCATGACCCTCACCCGTGCCCTAATCCTAACCCGTACGCTAACACTAACCCACGCCCTCACACGCACGCTCCCCCTAAAGCGTTGCCGTACCCTCACCTGGACCCTAAACCGTCCCCGTCCCCTAACCCTAAGCCTAGCCCGAACCCTAACCCTAACCCTTCCCCGAAGCCTGACCCTCACCCGTGCCCTAATCCTAACCCGTACGCTCACACTATCCCGCGCCCTCACACGCACGCTCCCCCTAAAGCGTTGCCGTACCCTCACCTGGACCCTAAACCGTCCCCGTCCCCTAACCCTAACCCTAGCCCGAACCCTAACCCTAACCCTTCCCCGAAGCCTGACCCTCACCCGTCCCCTAATCCTAACCCGTACGCTCACACTAACCCGCGCCCTCAAATGCACGCTCCCCCTAAAGCGTTGCCGTACCCTCACCTGGACCCTCTACCGTCGCCGTCCCCTAACCCTAACCCTAGCCCGAACCCTAACCCTAACCCTTCCCCGAAGCCTGACACTCACCCGTCCCCTAATCCTAACCCGTACGCTCACACTAACCCGCGCCCTCACACGCACGCTCCCCCTAAAGCGTTGCCGTACCCTCACCTGGACCCTAAACCGTCCCCGTCCCCTAACCCTAACCCTAGCCCGAACCCTAACCCTACACCTTCCCCGAAGCCTGACCCTCACCCGTCCCCTAATCCTAACCCGTACGCTCACACTAACCTGCGCCCTCACACGCATGCTCCCCCTAAAGCGTTGCCGTACCCTCACCTGGACCCTAAACCGTCCCCATCCCCTAACCCTAACCCTAGCCCGAACCCTAACCCTAACCCTTCCCCGAAGCCTGACCCTCACCCGTCCCCTAATCCTAACCCGTACGCTCACACTAACCCGCGCCCTCACATGCACGCTCCCCTAAAGCGTTGCCGTACCCTCACCTGGACCCTAAACCGTCCCCGTCCCCTAACCCTAACCCTAGCCCGAACCCTAAACCTAACCCTTCCCCGAAGCCTGACCCTCACCCGTCCCCTAATCCTAACCCGTACGCTCACACTAACCCGCGCCCTCACACGCACGCTCCCCCTAAAGCGTTGCCGTACCCTCACCTGGACCCTAAACCGTGTCCGTCCCCTAACCCTAACCCTAGCCCGAACCCTAACCCTAACCCTTCCCCGAAGCCTGACACTCACCCGTCCGCTAATCCTAACCCGTACGCTAACACTAACCCGCCCCCTCACAAGCACGCTCCCCCTAAAGCGTTGCCGTACCCTCACCTGGACCCTAAACCGTCCCCGTCCCCTAACCCTAACCCTAGCCCGAACCCTGACCCTAACCCTTCCCCGAAGCCTGACCCTCACCCGTGCCCTAATCCTAACCCGTACGCTAACACTAACGCGCGCCCTCACACGCACGCTCCCCCTAAAGCGTTGCCGTACCCTCACCTGGACCCTAAACCGTCCACGTCACCTAACCCTAACCCTAGCCCGAACCCTAACCCTAACCCTTCCCCGAAGCCTGACCCTCACCCGTCCCCTAATCCTAACCCCTACGCTCACACTAACCCGCGCCCTCACACGCACGCTCCCCCTAAAGCGTTGCCGTACCCTCACCTGAACCCTAAACCGTCCCCGTCCCCTAACCCTAACCCTAGCCCGAACCGTAACCCTAACCCTTCCCCGAAGCCTGACCCTCACCCGTCCCCTAATCCTAACACGTACGCTAACACTAACCCGCGCCCTCACACGCACGCTCCCCCTAAAGCGTTACCGTACCCTCACCTGGACCCAAAACCATCCACGTCCCCTAACCCTAACCCTAGCCCGAACCCTAACCCTAACCCTTCCCCGAAGCCTGACCCTCACCCGTCCCCTAATCCTAACCCGTACGCTAACACTAACCTGCGCCCTCACACGCACGCTCCCCCTAAAGCATTGCCGTACCCTCACCTGGACCCTAAACCGTCCGCGTCCCCTAACCCTAACCCTAGCCCGAACCCTAACTCTAACCATTCCCCGAAGTCTGACCCTCACCCGTCCCCTAATCCTAACCCGTACGCTCACACTAACCCGCACCCTCACACGCACGCTCCCCCTAAAGCGTTGCCGTACCCTCACCTGGACCCTAAACCGTCCCCGTCCCCTAACCCTAACCCTAGCCCGAACCCTAACCCTAACCCTTCCCCGAAGCCTGACCCTCACCCGTCCCCTAATCCTAACCCGTACGTTCACACTAACCCGCGCCCTCACACGCACGCTCCCCCTAAAGCGTTGCCGTACCCTCACCTGGACCCTAAACCGTCCCCGTCCCCTAACCCTAACCCTAGCCCGAACCCTAACCCTAACCCTTCCCCGAAGCCTGACCCTCACCCGTCCCCTAATCCTAACCCGTACGCTCACACTAACCCGCGCCCTCACACGCACGCTCCCCCTAAAGCGTTGCCGTACCCTCACCTGGACCCTAAACCGTCCCCGTCCCCTAACCCTAACCCTAGCCCGAACCCTAACCCTAAACCTTCCCCGAAGCCTGACCCTCACCCGTCCCCTAATCCTAACCCGTACCCTCACACTAACCTGCGCCCTCACACGCATGCTCCCCCTAAAGCATTGCCGTACCCTCACCTGGACCCTAAACCGTCCCCGTCCCCTAACCCTAACCGTAGCCCGAACCCTAACCCTAACCCTTCCCCGAAGCCTCACCCTCACCCGTCCCCTAATCCTAACCCGTACGCTAACACTAACCCGCGCCCTCACATGCACGCTCCCCCTAAAGCGTTGCTGTACACTCACCTGGACCCTAAACCGTCCCCGTCCCCTAACCCTAACCCTAGCCCGAACCCTAACCCTAACCCTTCCCCGAAGCCTGACCCTCACCCGTCCCCTAATCCTAACCCGTACGCTAACACTAACCCGCGCCCTCACACGCACGCTCCCCCTAAAGCGTTGCCGTACCCTCACCTGGACCCTAAACCGTCCCCGTCCCCTAACCCTAACCCTAGCCCGAACCCTAACCCTAACCCTTCCCCGAAGCCTGACCCTCACCCGTCCCCTAATCCTAACCCGTACGCTCACACTAACCCGCGCCCTCACACGGACGCTCCCCCTAAAGCGTTGCCGGACCCTCACCTGGACCCTAAACCGTCCCCGTCCCCTAACCCTAACCCTAGCCCGAACCCTAACCCTAACCCTTCCCCGAAGCCTGACCCTCACCCGTCCCCTAATCCTAACCCGTACGCTCACACTAACCCGCGCCCTCACATGCACGCTCCCCCTAAAGCGTTGCCGTACCCTCACCTGGACCCTAAACCGTCCCCGTCCCCTAACCCTAACCCTAGCGCGAACCCTAACCCTAACCCTTCCCCGAAGCCTGACCCTCACCCGTGCCCTAATCCTAACCCTTACGCTAACACTAACCCGCGCCCTCACAAACACGCTCCCCCTAAAGCGTTGCCGTACCCTCACCTGGACCCTAAACCGTCCCCGTCCCCTAACCCTAGCCCTAGCCCGAACCCTAACCCTAAATCTTCCCCGAAGCCTGACCCTCACCCGTCCCTAATCCTAACACGTACGCTAACACTAACCCGCGCCCTCACACGCACGCTCCCCCTAAAGCGTTCCCGTACCCTCACCTGGACCCTAAACCGTCCCCGTCCCCTAACCCTAACCCTAGCCCGAACCCTAACCCTAACCCTTCCCCGAAGCCTGACCCTCACCCGTCCCCTAATCCTAACCTGTA
Source organism: Delphinus delphis (assembly GCF_949987515.2). Lineage (NCBI taxonomy): Eukaryota > Metazoa > Chordata > Mammalia > Artiodactyla > Delphinidae > Delphinus > Delphinus delphis. The sequence continues at coordinate 89,871,905 of NC_082694.2, read as the reverse complement.
CGCTAACACTAACCCGCACCCTCACACGCACGCTAGCCCTAAAGCGTTGCCGTACCCACACCTGGACCCTAAACCGTCCCCGTCCCCTAACCCTAACCCTAGCCCGAACCCTAACCCTAACCCTTCCCCGAAGCCTGACCCTCACCCGTCCCCTAATCCTAACCCGTACGCTAACACTAACCCGCGCCCTCACATGCACGCTCCCCCTAAAGCGTTGCCGTACCCTCACCTGGACCGTAAACCGTCCCCGTCCCCTAACCCTAACCCTAGCCCGAACCCTAACCCTAACCCTTCCCCGAAGCCTGACCCTCACCCGTCCCCTAATCCTAACCCGTACGCTAACACTAACCTGCACCCTCACACGCACGCTCCCCCTAAAGCGTTGCCGTACCCTCACCTGGACTCTAAACCGTCCCCGTCCCCTAACCCTAACCCTAGCCCGAACCCTAACCCTAAACCTTCCCCGAAGCCTGACCCTCACCCATCCCCTAATCCTAACCCGTACGCTCACACTAACCCGCGCCCTCACACGCACGCTCCCCCTAAAGCGTTGCCGTACCCTCACCTGGACCCTAAACCGTCCCCGTCCCCTAACCCTAACCCTAGCCCGAACCCTAACCCTAAACCTTCCCCGAAGCCTGACCCTCACCCGTCCCCTAATCCTAACCCGTACGCTAACACTAACCCGCGCCCTCACACGCACGCTCCCCCTAAAGCGTTACCGTACCCTCACCTGGACCCTAAACCGTCCACGTCCCCTAACCCTAACCCTAGCCCGAACCCTAACCCTAAACCTTCCCCGAAGCCTGACCCTCACCCGTCCCCTAATCCTAACCCGTACGCTCACACTAATCCGCGCCCTCACACGCACTCTCCCCCTAAAGCGTTGCCGTACCCTCACCTGGACCCTAAACCGTCCCCGTGCCCTAACCCTAACCCTAGCCCGAACCCTAACCCTAACCCTACCCCGAAGCCTGACCCTCACTCGTCCCCTAATCCTAACCCGTACGCTAACACTAACCCGCGCCCTCACACGCACGCTCCCCCTAAAGCGTTGCCGGACCCTCACCTGGACCCTAAACCGTCCCCGTCCCCTAACCCTAACCCTAGCCCGAACCCTAACCCTAACCCTTCCCCGAAGCCTGACGCTCACCCGTCCCCTAATCCTAACCCGTACGCTAACAATAACCCGCGCCCTCACACGCACGCTCCCCCTAAAGCGTTGCCGTACCCTCACCTGGACCCTAAACCGTCCCCGTCCCCTAACCCTAACCCTAGCCCGAACCCTAACCCTAACCCTTCCCCGAAGCCTGACCCTCACCCGTCCCCTAATCCTAACCCGTACGCTAACACTAACATGCGCCCTCACACGCACTCTCCCCCTAAAGCGTTGCCGTACCCTCACCTGGACCCTCAACCGTCCCCGTCCCCTAACCCTAACCCTAGCCCGAACCCTAACCCTAACTCTTCCCCGAAGCCTGACACTCACCCGTGCCCTAATCCTAACCCGTACGCTCACACTAACCCGCGCCCTCACATGCACTCTCCCCCTAAAGCGTTGCCGTACCCTCACCTGGACCCTAAACCGTCCCCGTCCCCTAACCCTAACCCTAGCCCGAACCCTAAACCTAACCCTTCCCCGAAGCCTGACCCTCACCCGTGCGCTAATCCTAACCCGTACGCTAACACTAAGCCACGCCCTCACATGCACGCTCCCCCTAAAGCGTTGCCGTACCCTCACCTGGACCCTAAACCGTCCCCGTCCCCTAACCCTAACCCTAGCCCGAACCCTAACCCTAACCCTTCCCCGAAGCCTGACCCTCACCCGTCCCCTAATCCTAACCCGTACGCTAACACGAACCCGCGCCCTCAAACGCACACTCCCCCTAAAGCGTTGCCGTACCCTCACCTGTACCCTAAACCGTCCCCGTCCCCTAACCCTAGCCCGAACCGTAACCCTAACCCTTCCCTGAAGCCTGACCCTCACCCGTGCCCTAATCCTAACTCCTACGCTAACACTAACCGCGCCCTCACACGCACGCTCCCACTAAAGCGTTGCCGTACCCTCACCTGGACCCTAAACCGTCCCCGTCCCCTAACCCTAACCCTAGCCCGAACCCTAACCCTAACCCTTCCCCGAAGCCTGACCCTCACCCGTCCCCTAATCCTAACCCGTACGCTAACACTAACCCGCGCCCTCACACGCACGCTCCCCCTAAAGCATTGCCGTACCCTCACCTGGACCCTAAACCGTCCCCGTCCCCTAACCCTAACCCTAGCCCGAACCCTTACCCTAACCCTTCCCCGAAGCCTGACCCTCACCCGTCCCCTAATCCTAACCCGTACGCTAACACTAACCCGCGCCCTCACACGCACGCTCCCCCTGAAGCGTTGCCGTACCCTCACCTGGACCCTAAACCGTCCCCGTCCCCTAACCCTAACCCTAGCCCGAACCCTAACCCTAACCCTTCCCCGAAGCCTGACCCTCACCCGTGCCCTAATCCTAACCCGTACGCTAACACGAACCCGCGCCCTCACACGCACACTCCCCCTAAAGCGTTGCCGTACCCTCACCTGGACCCTAAACCGTCCCCGTCCCCTAACCCTAACCCTAGCCCGAACCCTAACCCTAAACCTTCCCCGAAGCCTGACCCTCACCCGTCCCCTAATCCTAACCCGTACGCTAACACTAACCCGCACCCTCACACGCACGCTCCCCCTAAAGCGTTGCCGTACCCTCACCTGGACCCTAAACCGTCCCCGTCCCCTAACCCTAACCCTAGCCCGAACCCTAACCCTAACCCTTCCCCGAAGCCTGACCCTCACCCGTCCCCTAATCCTAACCCGTACGCTAACACTAACCCGCGCCCTCACACGCACGCTCCCCCTAAAGCGTTGCCATACCCTCACCTGGACCCTAAACCGTCCCCGTCCCCTAACCCTAACCCTAGCCCGAACCCTAACCCTAACCCTTCCCCGAAGCCTGACGCTCACCCGTCCCCTAATCCTAACCCGTACGCTAACACTAACCCGCGCCCTCACACGGACGCTCCCCCTGAAGCGTTGCCGTACCCTCACCTGGACCCTAAACCGTCCCCGTCCCCTAACCCTAACCCTAGCCCGAACCCTAACCCTACCCCTTCCCTGAAGCCTGACCATCACCCGACCCTAATCCTAACCCGTACGCTAACACTAACCCGCCCCCTCACACGCACGCTCCCCCTAAAGCGTTGCCGTACCCTCACCTGGACCCTAAACCGTCCCCGTCCCCTAACCCTAACCCTAGCCCGAACCCTAACCCTAACCCTTCCCCGAAGCCTGACCCTCACCCGTGCCCTAATCCTAACCCGTACGCTAACACGAACCCGCGCCCTCACACGCACACTCCCCCTAAAACGTTGCCGTACCCTCACCTGGACCCTAAACCGCCCCGTCCCCTAACCCTAACCCTAGCCTGAACCCTAACCCTAACCTTACCCCGAAGCGTCACCCTCACCCGTCCCCTAATCCTAACCCGTACGCTAACACTAACCCGCGCCCTCACACGCACGCTCCCCCTAAAGCGTTGCCGTACCCTCACCTGGACCCTAAACCGTCCCCGTCCCCTAACCCTAACCCTAGCCCGAACCCTAACCCTAACCCTTCCCCGAAGCCTGACCCTCACCCGTCCCCTAATCCTAACCCGTACGCTCACACTAACCCGCGCCCTCACACGCACGCTCCCCCTAAAGCGTTGCCGTACCCTCACCTGGACCCTAAACCGTCCCCGTCCCCTAACCCTAACCCTAGCCCTAACCCTAACCCTAACCCTTCCCCGAAGCCTGACCCTCACCCGTCCCCTAATCCTAACCCGTACGCTCACACTAACCCGCGCCCTCACACGCACGCTCCCCCTAAAGCTTTGCCGTACCCTCACCTGGACCCTAAACCGTCCCCGTCCCCTAACCCTAACCCTAGCCCGAACCCTAACCCTAACCCTTCCCCGAAGCCTGACCCTCACCCGTCCCCTAATCCTAACCCGTACGCTAACACTAACCCACGCCCTCACACGCACGCTACCCCTAAAGCGTTGCCTTACCGTCACCTGGACCCTAAACCGTCCCCGTCCCCTAACCCTAACCCTAGCCCGAACCCTAACCCTAACACTTCCCCGAAGCCTGACCCTCACCCGTCCCCTAATCCTAACCCGTACGCTAACACTAACCCGCGCCCTCACACGCACGCTCCCCCTAAAGCGTTGCCGTACCCTCACCTGGACCCTAAACCGTCCCCGTCCCCTAACCCTAACCCTAGCCCGAACCCTAACCCTAACACTTCCCCGAAGCCTGACCCTCACCCGTCCCCTAATCATAACACGTACGCTAACACTAACCCGCGCCCTCACACGCACGCTCCCCCTGAAGCGTTGCCGTACCCTCACCTGGACCCTAAACCGTCCCCGTCCCCTAACCCTAACCCTAGCCCGAACCCTGACCCTAACCCTTCCCTGAAGCCTGACCATCACCCGACCCTAATCCTAACCCGTACTCTAACACTAACCCCCGCCCTCACACGCACGCTCCCCCTAAAGCGTTGCCGTACCCTCACCTGGACGCTAAACCGTCGCCATCCCCTAACCCTAACCCTAGCCCGAACCCTAACCCTAACCCTTCCCCGAAGCCTGACCCTCACCTGTCCCGTAATCCTAACCCGTACGCTAACACTAACCCGCGCCCTCACACGCACACTCCCCCTAAAGCGTTGCCGTACCCTCACCTGGACCCTAAACCGTCCCCGTCCCCTAACCCTAACCCTAGCCCGAACCCTAACCCTAACCCTTCCCCGAAGCCTGACCCTCACCCGTGCCCTAATCCTAACCCGTACGCTAACACTAACCCGCGCCCTCACACGCACGCTCCCCCTAAAGCGTTGCCATACCCTCACCTGGACCCTAAACCGTCCCCGTCCCCTAACCCTAACGCTAGCCCGAACCCTAACCCTAAGCCTTCCCCGAAGCCCGACCCTCACCCGTCCCCTAATCCTAACCCGTACGCTAACACTAAACCGCGCCCTCACACGCACGCTCCCCCTAAAGCGTTGCCGTACCCTCACCTGGACCCTAAACCGTCCCCGTCCCCTAACCCTAACCCTAGCCCGAACCCTAACCCTAACCCTTCCCCGAAGCCTGACCCTCACCCGTCCCCTAATCCTAAACCGTACGCTAACACTAACCCACACCCTCACACGCACGCTCCCCCTAAAGCGTTGCCGTACCCTCACCTGGACCCTAAACCGTCCCCGTCCCCTAACCCTAACCCTAGCCCGAACCCTAACCCTAACCCTTCCCCGAAGCCTGACCCTCACCCGTCCCCTAATCCTAACCCGTACGCTAACACTAACCCACGCCCTCACACGCACGCTCCCCCTAAAGCGTTGCCGTACCCTGACCTGGACCCTAAACCGTCCCCGTCCCCTAACCCTAACCCTAGCCCGAACCCTAACCCTAACCCTTCCCCGAAGCCTGACCCCCACCCGACCCTAATCCTAACCCGTACGCGAACACTAACCCGTGCCCTCACACGCACGCTCCCCCTAAAGCGTTGCCGTAACCTCACCTGGACCCTAAACCGTCCCCATCCCCTAACCCTAACCCTAGCCCGAACCCTAACCCTAACCCTTCCCCGAAGCCTGACCCTCACCCGTCCCCTAATCCTAACCCATACGCTAACACTAACCCGCGCCCTCACACGCACGCTCCCCGTAAAGCGTTGCCGTACCCTCACCTGGACCCTAAACCGTCCCCGTCCCCTAACCCTAACCCTAGGCCGAACCCTAACCCTAACCCTTCCCCGAAGCCTGACCCTCACCCGTCCCCTAATCCTAACCCGTACGCTCACACTAACCCGCGCCCTCACACGCACGCTCCCCCTAAAGCGTTGCCGTACCCTCACCTGGACCCTAAACCGTCCCCGTCCCCTAACCCTAACCCTAGCCCGAACCCTAACCCTAACCCTTCCCCGAAGCCTGACCCTCACCCGTGCCCTAATCCTAACCCGTACGATAACACTAACCCGCGACCTCACACGCACGCTCCCCCTAAAGCGTTGCAGTACCCTCACCTGGACCCTAAACCGTCCCCGTCCCCTAACCCTAACCCTAGCCCAAACCCTAACCCTAACCCTTCCCGGAAGCCTGACCCTCACCCGTGCCCAAATCCTAACCCGTACGCTAACACTCACCCACGCCCTCACACGCACGCTCCCCCTAAAGCGTTGCTGTAACCTCACCTGGACCCTAAACCGTCCCCGTCCCCTAACCCTAACCCTAGCCCGAACCCTAACCCTAACCCTTCCCCGAAGCCTGACCCTCACCCGTCCCCTAATCCTAACCCGTACGCTAACACTAACCCGCGCCCTCACACGCACGCTCCCCCTAAAGCGTTGCCGTACCCTCACCTGGACCCTAAACCGTCCCCGTCCCCTAACCCTAAGCCTAGCCCGAACCCTAACCCTAACCCTTCCCCGAAGCCTGACCCTCACCCGTGCCCTAATCCTAACCCGTACGCTCACACTAACCCGCGCCCTCACACGCACGCTCCCCCTAAAGCGTTGCCGTACCCTCACCTGGACCCTAAACCGTCCCCGTCCCCTAACCCTAACCCTAGCCCGAACCCTAACCCTAACCCTTCCCCGAAGCCTGACCATCACCCGACCCTAATCTTAACCCGTACGCTAACACTAACCCGCGCCCTCACACGCACGCTCCCCCTAAATCGTTGCCGTACCCTCACCTGGACGCTAAACCGTCGCCATCCCCTAACCCTAACCCTAGCCCGAACCCTAACCCTAACCCTTCCCCGAAGCCTGACCCTCACCCGTCCCCTAATCCTAACCCGTACGCTAACACTAACCTGCGCCCTCACACGCACGCTCCCCCTAAAGCATTGCCGTACCCTCACCTGGACCCTAAACCGTCCGCGTCCCCTAACCCTAACCCTAGCCCGAACCCTAACTCTAACCATTCCCCGAAGTCTGACCCTCACCCGTCCCCTAATCCTAACCCGTACGCTAACACTAACCTGCACCCTCACACGCACGCTCCCCCTAAAGCGTTGCCGTACCCTCACCTGGACCCTAAACCGTCCCCGTCCCCTAACCCTAACCCTAGCCCGAACCCTAACCCTAACCCTTCCCCGAAGCCTGACCCTCACCCGTCCCCTAATCCTAACCCGTACGCTCACACTAACCCGCGCCCTCACATGCACGCTCCCCCTAAAGCGTTGCCGTACCCTCACCTGGACCCTCTACCGTCGCCGTCCCCTAACCCTAACCCTAGCCCGAACCCTAACCCTAACCCTTCCCCGAAGCCTGACCCTCACCCGTCCCCTAATCCTAACCCGTACGCTCACACTAACCCGCGCCCTCACACGCACGCTCCCCCTAAAGCGTTGCCGTACCCTCACCTGGACCCTAAACCGTCCCCGTCCCCTAACCCTAACCCTAGCCCGAACCCTAACCCTAAACCTTCCCCGAAGCCTGACCCTCACCCGTCCCCTAATCCTAACCCATACGCTCACACTAACCTGCGCCCTCACACGCATGCTCCCCCTAAAGCGTTGCCGTACCCTCACCTGGACCCTAAACCGTCCGCGTCCCCTAACCCTAACCCTAGCCCGAACCCTAACCCTAACCCTTCCCCGAAGCCTGACCCTCACCCGTCCCCTAATCCTAACCCGTACGCTAACACTAACCCGCGCCCTCACATGCACGCTCCCCCTAAAGCGTTGCTGTACCCTCACCTGGACCCTAAACCGTCCCCGTCCCCGTCCCCTAACCCTAGCCCGAACCCTAACCCTAACCCTTCCCCGAAGCCTGACCCTCACCCGTCCCCTAATCCTAACCCGTACGCTAACACTAACCCGCGCCCTCACACGCACGCTCCCCCTAAAGCGTTGCCGTACCCTCACCTGGACCCTAAACCGTCCCCGTCCCCTAACCCTAACCCTAGCCCGAACCCTAACCCTAACCCTTCCCCGAAGCCTGACCCTCACCCGTCCCCTAATCCTAACCCGTACGCTCACACTAACCCGCGCCCTCACATGCACGCTCCCCTAAAGCGTTGCCGTACCCTCACCTGGACCCTAAACCGTCCCCGTCCCCTAACCCTAACCCTAGCCCGAACCCTAAACCTAACCCTTCCCCGAAGCCTGACCCTCACCCGTCCCCTAATCCTAACCTGTACGCTCACACTAACCCGCGCCCTCACACGCACGCTCCCCCTAAGCGTTGCCGTACCCTACCTGGACCCTAAACCGTCCCCGTCCCCTAACCCTAACCCTAGCCCGAACCCTAACCCTAACCCTTCCCCGAAGCCTGACCCTCACCCGTCCGCTAATCCTAACCCGTACGCTAACACTAACCCGCCCCCTCACAAGCACGCTCCCCCTAAAGCGTTGCCGTACCCTCACCTGGACCCTAAACCGTCCCCGTCCCCTAACCCTAACCCTAGCCCGAACCCTGACCCTAACCCTTCCCCGAAGCCTGACCCTGACCCGTGCCGTAATCCTAACCCGTACGCTAACACTAACGCGCGCCCTCACACGCACGCTCCCCCTAAAGCGTTGCCGTACCCTCACCTGGACCCTAAATCGTCCCCGTCCCCTAACCCTAACCCTAGCCCGAACCCTAACCCTAACCCTTCCCCGAAGCCTGACCCTCACCCGTCCCCTAATCCTAACCCGTACTCTAACACTAACCCGCGCCCTCACATGCACGCTCCCCCTAAAGCGTTACCGTACTCTCACCTGGACCCTAAACCGTCCACGTCCCCTAACCCTAACCCTAGCCCGAACCCTAACCCTAACCCTTCCCCGAAGCCTGACCCTCACCCGTCCCCTAATCCTAACCCGTACGCTCACACTAATCCGCGCCCTCACACGCACTCTCCCCCTAAAGCGTTGCCGTACCCTCACGTGGACCCTAAACCGTCCCCGTCCCCTAACCCTAACCCTAGCCCGAACCCTAACCCTAACCCTTCCCCGAAGCCTGACCCTCACCCGTCCCCTAATCCTAACCCGTACGCTAACACTAACCCGCGCCCTCACACGCACGCTCCCCCTAAAGCGTTGCTGTACCCTCACCTGGACCCTAAACCGTCCCCGTCCCCTAACCCTAACCCTAGCCCGAACCCTAACCCTAACCCTTCCCCGAAGCCTGACCCTCACTCGTCCCCTAATCCTAACCCGTACGCTAACACTAACCCGCGCCCTCACACGCACGCTAGCCCTAAAGCGTTGCCGTACCCACACCTGGACCCTAAACCGTCCCCGACCCCTAACCCTAACCCTAGCCCGAACCCTAACCCTAACCCTTCCACGAAGCCTGACCCTCACCCGACCCTAATCCTAACCCGTACGCTAACACTAACCCGCGCCCTCACATGCACGCTCCCCCTAAAGCGTTGCCGTACCCTCACCTGGACCCTAAACCGTCCCCGTCCCCTAACCCTAACCCTAGCCCGAACCCTAACCCTAACCCTTCCCCGAAGCCTGACCCTCACCCGTCCCCTAATCCTAACCCGTACGCTAACACTAACCTGCGGCCTCACACGCACGCTCCCCCTAAAGCATTGCCGTACCCTCACCTGGACCCTAAACCGTCCGCGTCCCCTAACCCTAACCCTAGCCCGAACCCTAACTCTAACCATTCCCCGAAGTCTGACCCTCACCCGTCCCCAAATCCTAACCCGTACGCTAACACTAACCCGCACCCTCACACGCACGCTCCCCCTAAAGCGTTGCCGTACCCTCACCTGGACCCTAAACCGTCCCCGTCCCCTAACCCTAACCCTAGCCCGAACCCTAACCCTAACCCTTCCCCGAAGCCTGACCCTCACCTGTCCCCTAATCCTAACCCGTACGCTCACACTAACCCGCGCCCTCACACGCACGCTCCCCCTAAAGCGTTGCCGTACCCTCACCTGGACCCTCTACCGTCGCCGTCCCCTAACCCTAACCCTAGCCCGAACCCTAACCCTAACCCTTCCCCGAAGCCTGACCCTCACCCGTCCCCTAATCCTAACCCGTACGCTCACACTAACCCGCGCCCTCACACGCACGCTCCCCCTAAAGCGTTGCCGTACCCTCACCTGGACCCTAAACCGTCCCCGTCCCCTAACCCTAACCCTAGCCCGAACCCTAACCCTAAACCTTCCCCGAAGCCTGACCCTCACCCGTCCCCTAATCCTAACCCGTACCCTCACACTAACCTGCGCCCTCACACGCATGCTCCCCCTAAAGCGTTGCCGTACCCTCACCTGGACCCTAAACCGTCCCCGTCCCCTAACCCTAACCGTAGCCCGAACCCTAACCCTAACCCTTCCCCGAAGCCTGACCCTCACCCGTCCCCTAATCCTAACCCGTACGCTAACACTAACCCGCGCCCTCACATGCACGCTCCCCCTAAAGCGTTGCTGTACCCTCACCTGGACCCTAAACCGTCCCCGTCCCCTAACCCTAACCCTAGCCCGAACCCTAACCCTAACCCTTCCCCGAAGCCTGACCCTCACCCGTCCCCTAATCCTAACCCGTACGCTAACACTAACCCGTGCCCTCACACGCACGCTCCCCCTAAAGCGTTGCCGTAGCCTCACCTGGATCCTAAACCGTCCCCATCCCCTAACCCTAACCCTAGCCCGAACCCTAACCCTAACCCTTCCCCGAAGCCTGACCCTCACCCGTCCCCTAATCCTAACCCGTACGCTGACACTAACCCGCGCCCTCACACGCACGCTCCCCCTAAAGCGTTGCCGTACCCTCACCTGGACCCTAAACCGTCCCCGTCCCCTAACCCTAACCCTAGCCCGAACCCTAACCCTAACCCTTCTCCGAAGCCTGACCCTCACCCGTGCCCTAATCCTAACCCTTACGCTAACACTAACCCGCGCCCTCACAAACACGCTCCCCCTAAAGCGTTGCCGTACCCTCACCTGGACCCTAAACCGTCCCCGTCCCCTAACCCTAGCCCTAGCCCGAACCCTAACCCTAAACCTTCCCCGAAGCCTGACCCTCACCCGTCCCTAATCCTAACCCGTACGCTCACACTAACCCGCGCCCTCACACTCACGCTCCCCCTAAAGCGTTGCCGTACCCTCACCTGGACCCTAAACCGTCCCCGTCCCCTAACCCTAACCCTAGCCCGAACCCTAACCCTAACCCTTCCCCGAAGCCTGACCCTCACCCGTCCCTAATCCTAACCCGTACGCTCACACTAACCCGCGCCCTCACATGCACGCTCCCCATAAAGCGTTGCTGTACCCTCACCTGGACCCTAAACCGTCCCCGTCCCCTAACCCTAACCCTAGCCCGAACCCTAACCCTAACCCTTCCCCGAAGCCTGACCCTCACCCGTCCCCTAATCCTAACCCGTACGCTAACACTAACCCGCGCCCTCACACGCACGCTCCCCCTAAAGCGTTGCCGTACCCTCACCTGGACCCTAAACCGTCCCCGTCCCCTAACCCTAACCCTAGCCCGAACCCTAACCCTAACCCTTCCCCGAAGCCTGACCCTCACCCGTCCCCTAATCCTAACCCGTACGCTCACACTAATCCGCACCCTCACATGCACGCTCCCCTAAAGCGTTGCCGTACCCTCACCTGGACCCTAAACCGTCCCCTTCCCCTAACCCTAACCCTAGCCCGAACCCTAAACCTAACCCTTCCCCGAAGCCTGACCCTCACCCGTCCCCTAATCCTAACCCGTACGCTCACACTAATCCGCGCCCTCACACGCACGCTCCCCCTAAAGCGTTGCCGTACCCTCACCTGGACCCTAAACCGTCCCCGTCCCCTAACCCTAACCCTAGCCCGAACCCTAACCCTAACCCTTCCCCGAAGCCTGACCCTCACCCGTCCCCTAATCCTAACCCGTACGCTAACACTAACCCGCGCCCTCACACGCACGCTCCCCCTAAAGCGTTACCGTACCCTCACCTGGACCCTAAACCGTCCACGTCCCCTAACCCTAACCCTAGCCCGAACCCTAACCCTAACCCTTCCCCGAAGCCTGACCCTCACCCGTCCCCTAATCCTAACCCGTACGCTCACACTAATCCGCGCCCTCACACGCACTCTCCCCCTAAAGCGTTGCCGTACACTCACCTGGACCCTAAACCGTCCCCGTCCCCTAACCCTAACCCTAGCCCGAACCCTAACCCTAACCCTTCCCCGAAGCCTGACCCTCACCCGTCCCCTAATCCTAACCCGTACGCTAACACTAACCCGCGCCCTCACACGCACGCTCCCCCTAAAGCGTTGCTGTACCCTCACCTGGACCCTAAACCGTCCCCGTCCCCTAACCCTAACCCTAGCCCGAACCCTAACCCTAACCCTTCCCCGAAGCCTGACCCTCACTCGTCCCCTAATCCTAACCCGTACGCTAACACTAACCCGCGCCCTCACACGCACGCTAGCCCTAAAGCGTTGCCGTACCCACACCTGGACCCTAAACCGTCCCCGACCCCTAACCCTAACCCTAGCCCGAACCCTAACCCTAACCCTTCCACGAAGCCTGACCCTCACCCGACCCTAATCCTAACCCGTACGCTAACACTAACCCGCGCCCTCACATGCACGCTCCCCCTAAAGCGTTGCCGTACCCTCACCTGGACCCTAAACCGTCCCCGTCCCCTAACCCTAACACTAGCCCGAACCCTAACTCTAACCATTCCCCGAAGTCTGACCCTCACCCGTCCCCTAATCCTAACCCGTACGCTAACACTAACCCGCACCCTCACACGCACGCTCCCCCTAAAGCGTTGCCGTACCCTCACCTGGACCCTAAACCGTCCCCGTCCCCTAACCCTAACCCTAGCCCGAACCCTAACCCTAACCCTTCCCCGAAGCCTGACCCTCACCCGTCCCCTAATTCTAACCCGTACGCTCACACTAACCCGCGCCCTCACACGCACGCTCCCCCTAAAGCGTTGCCGTACCCTCACCTGGACCCTCTACCGTCGCCGTCCCCTAACCCTAACCCTAGCCCGAACCCTAACCCTAACCCTTCCCCGAAGCCTGACCCTCACCCGTCCCCTAATCCTAACACGTACGCTCACACTAACCTGCGCCCTCACACGCACGCTCCCCCTAAAGCGTTGCCGTACCCTCACCTGGACCCTAACCCGTCCCCGTCCCCTAACCCTAACCCTAGCCCGAACCCTAACCCTAAACCTTCCCCGAAGCCTGACCCTCACCCGTCCCCTAATCCTAACCCGTACGCTCACACTAACCTGCGCCCTCACACGCATGCTCCCCTAAAGCGTTGCCGTACCCTCACCTGGACCCTAAACCGTCCCCGTCCCCTAACCCTAACCCTAGCCCGAACCCTAACCCTAACCCTTCCCCGAAGCCTGATCCTCACCCGTCCCCTAATCCTAACCCGTACGCTAACACTAACCCGCGCCCTCACATGCACACTCCCCCTAAAGCGTTGCTGTACCCTCACCTGGACCCTAAACCGTCCCCGTCCCCTAACCCTAACCCTAGCCCGAACCCTAACCCTAACCCTTCCCCGAAGCCTGACCCTCACCCGTCCCCTAATCCTAACCCGTACGCTAACACTAACCCGCGCCCTCACACGCACGCTCCCCCTAAAGCGTTGCCGTACCCTCACCTGGACCCTAAACCGTCCCCGTCCCCTAACCCTAACCCTAGCCCGAACAGTAACCCTAACCCTTCCCCGAAGCCTGACCCTCACCCGTCCCCTAATCCTAACCCGTACGCTCACACTAACCCGCGCCCTCACACGCACGCTCCCCCTAAAGCGTTGCCGTACCCTCACCTGGACCCTAAACCGTCCCCGTCCCCTAACCCTAACCCTAGCCCGAACCCTAACCCTAAACCTTCCCCGAAGCCTGACCCTCACCCGTCCCCTAATCCTAACCCGTACGCTCACACTAACCTGCGCCCTCACACGCATGCTCCCCTAAAGCGTTGCCGTACCCTCACCTGGACCCTAAACCGTCCCCGTCCCCTAACCCTAACCCTAGCCCGAACCCTAACCCTAACCCTTCCCCGAAGCCTGATCCTCACCCGTCCCCTAATCCTAACCCGTACGCTAACACTAACCCGCGCCCTCACATGCACGCTCCCCCTAAAGCGTTGCTGTACCCTCACCTGGACCCTAAACCGTCCCCGTCCCCTAACCCTAACCCTAGCCCGAACCCTAACCCTAACCCTTCCCCGAAGCCTGACCCTCACCCGTCCCCTAATCCTAACCCGTACGCTAACACTAACCCGCGCCCTCACACGCACGCTCCCCCTAAAGCGTTGCCGTACCCTCACCTGGACCCTAAACCGTCCCCGTCCCCTAACCCTAACCCTAGCCCGAACACTAACCCTAACCCTTCCCCGAAGCCTGACCCTCACCCGTCCCCTAATCCTAACCCGTACGCTCACACTAACCCGCGCCCTCACACGCACGCTCCCCCTAAAGCGTTGCCGTACCCTCACCTGGACCCTAAACCGTCCCCGTCCCCTAACCCTAACCCTAGCCCGAACCCTAACCCTAACCCTTCCCCGAAGCCTGACCCTCACCCGTGCCCTAATCCTAACCCTTACGCTAACACTAACCCGCGTCCTCACAAACACGCTCCCCCTAAAGCGTTGCCGTACCCTCACCTGGACCCTAAACCGTCCCCGTCCCCTAACCCTAGCCCTAGCCCGAACCCTAACCCTAAACCTTCCCTGAAGCCTGACCCTCACCCGTCCCTAATCCTAACACGTACGCTAACACTAACCCGCACCCTCACACGCACGCTAGCCCTAAAGCGTTGCCGTACCCACACCTGGACCCTAAACCGTCCCCGTCCCCTAACCCTAACCCTAGCCCGAACCCTAACCCTAACCCTTCCCCGAAGCCTGACCCTCACCCGTCCCCTAATCCTAACCCGTACGCTAACACTAACCTGCACCCTCACACGCACGCTCCCCCTAAAGCGTTGCCGTACCCTCACCTGGACCCTAAATCGTCCCCGTCCCCTAACCCTAACCCTAGCCCGAACCCTAACCCTAAACCTTCCCCGAAGCCTGACCCTCACCCATCCCCTAATCCTAACCCGTACGCTCACACTAACCCGCGCCCTCACACGCACGCTCCCCCTAAAGCGTTTCCGTACCCTCACCTGGACCCTAAACCGTCCCCGTCCCCTAACCCTAACCCTAGCCCGAACCCTAACCCTAACCCTTCCCCGAATCCTGACCCTCACCCGTCCCCGAATCCTAACCCGTACGCTAACGCTAACCTGCACCTTCAAACGTATGCTCCCCCTAAACTGCTGTCGTACCCTTACCTGAACCCTAAAGCGTCCCCGTCACCTAACCCTAACCCTAGCCAAAACCCTAACCCTTCCCCGAAGCCTGACCCTCACCGGTCCCCTAATCCTCACCCGTACGCTAACGCTAACCCACGCCCTCACACGTACGCTCCCCCTAAAGAGTTGTCGTACCCTCACCTGGACCCTAAACCGTCCCCGTCCCCTAACCCTAACCCTAGCCGAACCCTAACCCTAACCCTTCCCCGAAGCCTGACCCTCACCAGTCCCCTAATCCTAACACGTACGCTAACACTAACGTGCGCCCTCACACGTACGCTCCCCCTAAAGCGTTGTCGTACCCTCACCTGGACCCTAAACCGTCCCCGTCCCCTAACCTTAACCCTAGCCCGAACCCTAAACCTAACCCATCCCCGAAGCCTGAACCTCACCCGTCCCCTAATCCTAACCCGTACGCTAACACTAACCCACGCCCTCACACGTACGCTCCCCCTAAAGCGTTGTCGTACCCTCACCTGGACCCTAAACCGTCCCCGTCCGCTAGCCCTAACCTTGACCGAACCCTAACCCTAACCCTTCCCTGAAGCCTGACCCTCACCCGTCCCCTAATCCTAAGCCGTACGCTAACACTAACACGTGTCCTCACACGTACGCTCACTCTAAACTGTTGTTATACCCTCAGCCGGACCCTAAACCGTCCCCGTCCCCTAACCCTAACCCTAGCCCGAACCCTAACCCTAACCCTTCCCCGAAGCCTTACCCTCACGGGTCCCCTAATCCTAAGCCGTACGCTAACACTAACCCGTGCCCTCACATGTACGCTCACCCTAAACCGTTTCCGTACCCTCACCCGGACCCTAAACCGTCCCCGTCCCCTAACCCTAACCCTAGCCCAAACACTAACCCTAACCCTTCCCCGAAGCCTTACCCTCACCCGTCACCTAATCTGAAGCCGTACGCTAAAAATAACCCGTGCCTTCACACGTACGCTCACCCTAAACCGTTGTCGTACCCTCACCCAGACTCTAAACCGACCCCGTCACCTAACCCTAACCCTAGCCCGAATCCTAACCCTAAACCTTCGCCGAAGCCTGACCCTCACCCGTCCCCTAATCCTAAGCCATACACGAACACTACCAATGCCCTCACACGTACGCTCACCCTAAACCGTTGTCGTACACTCACCCGGACCCTAAACCGTCCCCGTCCCCTAACACTTACCCTAGCCAGAACACTAACCCTAAACCTTCCCCGAAGCCTTACCCTTACCCGTCCCCTAATCCTAACGCTTACGATAACACTAACACGTGCCCACACACGTACGCTCCTCCTAAAGCGTTGTTGTACCCTCACCCGGACCCTAAACCGTCCCCGTCCCCTACCCCTAAACCTAGCCCAAACCCTAACCCTAACCCTTCCCCGAAGCGTTACCCTCACCCGTCCCCTAATCCTAAGCCGTACGCTAACACTAACCCGTGCCCTCACACGTACGCTCACCCTAAACCGTTGTCGTACCCTCATCCCGACCCTAAACCGTCCCCATGCCCTAACCCTAACCCTAGCCCGAACACTAACCCTAACCCTTCCCCGAAGCCTTATCCTCACCCTTCCCCTTATCCTAAGACGAACGCTAACACTAACCAGTGCCACACACGTATGCTCAACCTAAACCGTTGTCATACCCTCACCCGGACCCTAAACCATCCCCGTCCCCTAACCCTAACCCTAGCCCGAACCCTAACCCTAACTCTTCCCCGAAGCCTGAACCTCACACGTCCTCTAATCCTAAGCCGTACGCAAACACTAACCCGTGCTTCACTCGTACGCTCATCCTAAACCATTGTCGTACACTCACCCGGACGCTAAACCGTCCCCGTCCTCTAACCCTAACCCTAGCCCGAACCCTAACCCTAACACTTCCCCGAAGCCTGACCCTCACCCGTCCCCTAATCCTAAGCCGTACGCTAACACTACCCCATGCCCTCACACGTACGCTCACCCTAAACCGCTGTCGTACTCTCACCCGGACCCTAACAGTCCCCGTCCCCTAACCCTAACCCTAGCCTGAACCCTAACCTTAACCCTTCCCCGTAGCCTTACCCTCACCCGTCCCCTAATCCTAAGCCATACGCTAACACTAACCCGTGCCCTCACACGTACGCTCACCCTAAACTGTTGTCGTAACTTCACCCGGACCCTAAACCGTCCCCGTCCCCGTTCCCTAACCCTAGCCCGAACCCTATCCGTAACACTTCCCCGAAGCCTTACCCTCACCCGTCCCCTAATCCTAAGCCGTACGCTAACACTAACCCGTGCCCTCACACGTACACTCACCCTAAAGCGTTGTCGTACCCTCACCCGGATCCTAAACCGTCCCCGTCCCCTAACCCTAACCCTAGCCCGAACCCTAACCCTAACCCTTCCCCGAAGCCTTACCCTCACGGGTCCCCTAATCCTAAGCCGTACGCTAACACTAACACGTGCCCTCACACGTACACTCACCCTAAACCGTTGTCGTACCCTCACCCGTACCCTAAACCATCCCTGTCCCCTAACCCTAACCCTAGCCCGAACCCTCACCCTAACCCTTCCCCGAAGCCTTACCCTCACCCTTCCCCTAATCCTAGGCAGTACGCCAACACTAACCCGTGCCCTCACACGTATGCTCACCCTAAACCGTTGTTGAACCCTCACCCGGACCCTAAACCGTCCCCGTCCCCTAACCCTAACCCTAGCCCGAACCCTAACCCTAACCCTTCCCCGAAGCCTTACCCTCACGGGTCCCCTAATCCTAAGCCGTACGCTAACACTAACCCATGCCCTCACACGTACGCTCCCCCTAAACCGTTGTCGTATCCTCACCCGGACCCTAAACCGTCCCCATCCCCTAACCCTAACCCTAGCCCGAACCCTAACCCTAACCCTTCCCCGACGCCTTACCCTCACGCGTCCCCTAATCCTAACCCTTACGCTAACACTAACCCGCGCCCTCACACGTACCCTCCCCCTAAACCGTTGTCGTACACTCACCCGGACCCTAAACCGTCCCCATCCCCCAACCCTAACCCTAGCCCGAACCCTAACCCTAACCTTTACCCGAAGCCTTACCCTCACCCGTCTCCTAATCCTAACCCGTACGCTAACGCTAACCCGTGCCCTCACACTTATGCTCACCCTAACCAGTTGTCGTACCCTCACCTGGACCCTCAACCATCCCCGTCCCCTAACCCTAACCCAAACCCTAACCCTAACCCTTACCCGGAACCTTACCCTAACCCGTCCCCTAATCCTATCCCGTACGCTAACACTAACCCGTGCCCTCACAAGTACGCTCACCCTAAACCGTTGTCGTACCCTCACCTGGATCCTAAACCGTCCCCGTCCCCTAACCCTAACCCTAACCCGAACCCTAACCGTAACCCTTCCCCGAAGCCTTACCCTAAGCCGTCCCCTAATCGTAACCCGTACGCTAACACTAACACGTGCTCTGACACTTACACTCACCCTAAACCGTTGTCGTACCCTCACCTGGACCCTAAACCTTCCCTTCGCCTAACCCAAACCCTAACCCTTACTGGAAGCCTTACCCTAACCCGTCCCCTAATCCTACCCTGTACGTTAACACTAACCCTTGCCCTCACACGTACACTCCCCCTAAACCGTTGTCGTACCCTCACCTGGACCTTAAACCGTCCCCGTCCCCTAACTCTAACCCTTACCCGACGCCTTACCCATACCCGTCCCCTAATCCTTACCCGTATGCTAACACTAACCCCTGCCCTCACACGTACGCTCACCCTAAACCGTTGTCGTACCCTCACCTGGACCCTAAACCGTCCCTGTCCCCTAACTCTAACCCTTACCCGAAGCCTTACTCTCACCCGTCCCCTAATCCTAACCCGTACGCTAACACTAACCCTTACCCTAACACTTTTGCTCAGCCTAAACCATTGTTGTACCCTAACCTGTACCCTATACCGTCCCCGTCCCCGTCCACTAAACCTAACCGTAACCCTAACCTTAACCCTTACCCGAAGCCTTACCCTAACCTTCCCCTAATCCTAACCCATATGCTAACACTAACCTGTACCCTATCACGTACACTCACCCTAAACCGTTGCCGTACCCTAACCTGTACCCTAAACCATACCCTATCCCTAACTCTAACCTAAGCCTTACCCGAAGCCTTACCCTAGCCCGTCCTCTAATCCTAACACATTCGCTAACACTAACCCGTACCCTAACACGTACGCTCAGCCTAAACCTTTGTCGTACCCTAACCTGTACCCTAAACTGTACCCATCCCCGTCCCCTAACCCTATCCCTAACCCTTACCCGAAGCCTTACCCTAGCCCGTCCCCTAATTCTACCCGTTCACCAATACTAACCCGTACCCTAACACGTATGCTCACCCTAAATCAGTGTCATACACTAAACTGTACCGTAAACCATCCCCATCCCCTAATCCTAACCCTCACCCTAACCTTAACACTTACCCGAAGCCTTACCCTAACCCGTCCCCTAATCCTAACCCGTACGTTAACACTAACCCATACCCTAACTCCTACGCTCACTGTTAACCGTTCTCGTACCCTCACCTGTACTCTAAAACGTCCCCGTCCCGTAACCCTAACCCTAAACGTAACTCTAACCCTAAGCCTTATCTGAAACCTTACCCTAACACGTCCCGTAATCCTAACCCGTACGCTAACGCTAACCCATACCCTAACACGTACGCTCACCTTAAATCTTTGTTGTTCCCTAACCTGTACCCTAAACTATCCCGTCCCCTAACCCTGACCCTAACCCTAACACTTACCCGAAGCCTTACCCTAAGCTGTCCCCTAATCCTAACCCGTACACTAACACTAATCCATACCCTAGCACGTACGCTAACCATAAACCCTTGTTGTACCCTGAACTGTACCTTAATCCATCCCCATTCCCTAACCCTAAAAATAACCTGAAACCTAACCCTAACCTTTACATGAAGGCTTAACCTCATCCATCCCCTAATCCTAATCTGTACACTAATACTAACCCATACCCTAACACGTACGCTAACCCTAAACTGTTGTCGTACCCTAACCTGTACCCTAAACAGGCTCCGTTCCCTAACCCTAACCCTAACCCGAATCCTAACCCTAACCCTTACCTGAAGCCTTACCCTCACACGTCCCCTAATCCTATTCCGTAAACTAACACTAACTCGCACACTAACACGTACGCTAACTCAAAGCCGTTGTTGTACAATAACCTGAACCCTAAACCATCCCCGTTCCCTAACCCTAACCCATACCCAAACGCTAACCCGAACCCTAAACCTAACCCTTACCCGAAGCCCCTACCCGTACCCTAATCGTAACCCGTACACTAACACTAAACCGTACCAAAACACGTACGCTAACCCTAAACCGTTGTCGTACCCTAACCTGTACCCTAAACCATACCCATTCCCTAACACTAACCCTAACCCTAAACCTAAACCTGACTCTTACCCAAAGCCTTACCCTAGCCCGTACCTAATCCTAACCCGTACACTAATAGTAACCCGAACACTAGCACCTACGCTAACCCTAAACCGTTGTCATACACTAACCTGTACCCTAAACCATGCCCATTCCCTAACCCTAACCCTAACCCTGACTCTTACCTGAAGCCTTACACTTACCTGTACCCTAATCCTAACCCATACACTGACACTAACCCGTACCCTAACACGTACGCTCACCCGAAACCGTTGTCGTACCCTAACCTTTACCCTAAACCGTATGTGTTCCCCAACCCTAACCCTAACCCTGACCCTTTCCCAAAGCCGTACCCTAACCCGTACCTAATCCTAACCCGTACACTGACACTAACCCGTACCCTAACACGTTTGCTAAACCTAAATCTTTTCTGTACCCTAACCTGTACCCTAAACCGTACCCATTCCCTAACCTGAACACTTACCCAAACCCTGACCCTTACCCGAAACCTCACCCTAACCCGTACACTAATTCTAACCTGTACACTAACACTAACTCATACCCTAACACGTACGCTAACCCTAAATCTTTGTCGTAGACTAACCTCTACCCTACACCGTACCTGTTCCCTAATCCTAACCCTAAACCTAACCCTGACCCTTACCCAATGACTTACCCTAACCCATACCCTAATCCTAACCCATACACTAACACTAACCCGTACCCTAACACATATGCTAACCCTAAACCGTTATCGTATCCTACCCTGTACCCGAAACCGTACCCGTTACCTAACCGTAACCCTATCCCTGACCGTTACCCGAAGCCTTACCCTAAACTGTACCTTAATCCTAACCCATACCGTAACTCGGACGCTAACCCTAGATCGTTCACGTATCCTAACCTGTAGTCTATACCGAAACTCTTCCCTAACCCTAACCCTCACCATAACCATAAAGCCTACCCGAAGCCTTTCTAACCCGTACCTTAATCCTATCCCGTACAATAACACTAACTCGTACCCTAACACCTACGCTACATCTACAGCATTGTCGTACTGTAACCTGTACCCAAAACCGTACCCATTCCCTAACCCTACCCTAACCATAACCGTAAATGTAACACTTACAAGGAGACTTACCCTAACCCGTACCTAGTTCCTAACCCGTACACTAACTCTAAGCCGTAACCTACCTTGTTCGCTCACCCTAGAGTTTTGTCGTACAATAAACTGTACACTAAACCATACCCGTTCCCTAACCCTATCCCTAAACCTAACAGTAACCCTTGCCCGAAAGCTTACCCTAACCCGAAACTTAATCCTATCCGGTATACTAACACTATCCCATACCCTAACACTTACGCTAACACTGGAGCATTCCCGTACCCTAACCTGTAACCTAAACCGTACTGATTCACTAGCCCTATACCTTACCTTTAACCGAAGACTTACCCTCACCCGTAACTTAATCCTAACCCGTACACTAACACTTACCCATACCCTAACACATATGGTAAACCTAGAACCTTGTCGTACCCTAACCTTTAACCTAAACCGTACCTTTTCCCTAACCCTAACCCTATCTGTAACTCTTACCCAAAGCCTTATCCTAAGCCGTACCTTAAACCTAACCCATACACTAACACTAACCCATACCTTAACACATACACTAACCCTAGAGAGTTTTTGTACCCTAACCTGTACCCTGTACCGTACCTGTTCCCTCGCCCTAACCCTAACCATAACTGAAAACCTTTCCTGAAGCCTTACCCTAACCCATAACTTAATCCTAACCCGTACACTAACACTAACCCATACCCTAACACATACGCTAACCCTAGAACATTGTCGTACTCTAACCTGTACCCTACAGTGTACCCATTCCGTAACCCTAACCCTACCCTAACCATAACAGTAACACTTATCCAAAGCCTTTCCCTAACCTGTACCCTAATCCTAACCCATACACTAACACTAACCCATACCCTAACACGTACGCTACACCTAAGCTGTTGTCGTACCCTAACCTGTACCCTAAGCCGTACCCGTTCCCTAACCCTTACACTAACCCTAACCGTAAATGAAACCCTTACCTAAAGCCGTACCCTAACCTGTACCTTAATCCTACCCCGTACACTAACACTAACCCATACCCTAAAACGTACGCAAACAATAGAGCGTACGAAGAAGCGGTCCATGTACAGAATGGAAAATTATTCCACTAAAAATTAGAAATTAAATTTAAAAAAACAAATACAAGTAAGGAGACGTAATCTTTCGGGGGTATATCAGGGCACATTGCCCTCTAATTTACAAATGAGGAACACCACTGGCAGGAAGGTCTGTTTCCCTAGGTACCAGAGTGGAGAACGTAGAAATGCTGCCATACTCTGACCGACACCTGAAACAGCAGCTTTGAAATCTGTGCTAATGGGCACTTCATATACACAAGTACTGCAGGACTGCAAATGAAACCTGCCCTTAAAATGTCTTGATGCATGTAAAGGCCAAAAAATCTCAAAATGTGGCACATATTTGAAGAAAACCATTTGAAGAAGTAAGCTGTAATAACAGTTTGAAAAATAAAAGGACATGCCTGAAAGCTAAATTTCAATGGATTATGAGACACATGTAAATCCAGCCACACAGAGGTATCAGCTCACACCATTCGGAATAACCATCAGGAAAGAAACTACAAATGATCAATGCTGAAGGGGTTGTGGAGAAATGCATACCCTTAATTTGAAGTCAGACATAATCTGGTAAGAGCCTTTAATGGGAACAGAATGGAGGTGCCTTTAAAAGGTCAACATTGAGCTACTATATGATCTAGCAGGCCCACTCCTGGGCCTATAACCTAAGAAGAGAGAATTGGAAAGACACAGGCAGGCAAATCTGCACTGTAGCAGTATTACAATAGCCAAGACATGGAAGAAACCAAAAGTCCATCAACAGATGGGTGGACAAAGAAGAACTGCTACATGTAGAGATGGAATATTAGCTCCGGGAAAAATGAAACAATGCCATTTGCAACACCATAGATGAGTCTAGAGGTAATCATGCAACTTGTAGTAAGTGAGAAAGCGAAAGACACCTAACGCATATCACTTATAGGTGTTACCTAAAAATTGATAACAATGAAGATATTTCCACAGACAAAGGCAATCACAGATTCATTAAACAAACTTATGGTTCCCCAAATCGAAAGGTGTGAGGATTGGATACATTACGATATTGGGGTTAACAGAGATATACAAACACATGTGAAATATATAATCACCAAAGACCTACGGAATACCGAGAAGACTACTCAAAATTGTGTCATAACCTACCTGCAAAAAGGATCCGAAGAAGAAAAGATATATGTATATGTGTGAAAGAACCACATCTTGCACACCTAGAACAAACAAAACATTGTTGTCAAATTTGCTGCGATAAAAAATAAAAATTAAGTTAAAATGTGAACAAGAAATAATGAGACATAAACATAAATGATTTTTTCCTGGCATATTCCATTCTAAATTTCAACCTTAAACAGGACTTCCATTAAGGCTCTGTTGCCCCGGTAACCAGATTTGGTAAAGGAGAAAGGCTGCCGCCTTGTGGCTGTTTCACACAACAACAGCTTTAAACCAAGCGCTAATGGTCACTTAATATTCAAAATATGTGCAGGACTGTAAAGGACACCGGGCCTCAAAAAATTCCTGGGGTCGTAAATCGACCAGAAAATTCAAAAGACGGCAACATTTCAAAAAGACAGCGTCAAGAGGCATATTTTGCTCACATTTTGTCTTTTCTTTCTATTTCTTTTTGTTTAAAAAACTTGCATGGAATAATGCTCAATACCAGGAACTAATAAAGCCATGCAAATCCAATCTACAAAAACGTTCACCTTATCACCGCCAGAATGATCATCAGCAAAATAGTCTACAAAACATGAATGCTAAAAGGGTTTTAGAGAACTGTGTACCCTCTAGCTGCTGCTGGGACGTAAACTGGTAACAGCCAGTAGTGAGAAGAGAATGGTGGTGCGTTTAAGGTTAAAAATTGAGCTCATCATTCTGTAATAACCTACACGGGAAAGGAACCAAACATGAATAGATATAATGAACCAGATTCTGTACACCTAGAGCAAGCACATTTTTATCAAATTTGCTCTGATAATAAATAAAAATTAAATTTAAAAAACAAAAAAGAGGTAAGGAGATATAAGCTCTTGGGGGTGTGCCCTGGCACATTCCACTCTAATTTGCAGCCTACTAACAGGATTTCCAGGAAGGCTCTGTTGCCCAAAAACCCAGAGGTGGAAATGTTGAAATGCTGCCGCCTTGTGGCCGTTTCCCGCAAGAGCGGCTTTAAACCCACAGCTAATGGTCACTTAACATTCACAAGGACTCAGGGCTGTAAAGGACACCTGCCCTCACAAAGTGTCCTGAGGTGAGGAATGGCAAAAAAAAAAAAAATCAAGAAAGGCAAAATTTTCAAGAAGGTAGTATGAAGCGCTAAGTTTGACTTACTCTCTTGTTAAAAAAAGGAAAATGGATAGAAGCTCAACCTCAGGAATTACTAGACTCATGCAAATCTAATCTTCAAAAAGGTTTCAACTCACACCAGTCGACTGACCATCAGCAAAAAGTCTACAAAGCATAAATGCTGATGTGGTTTGAGAGAACTGTGTACCCTCTGGCTGCTGGGGGGATGTAAACTGGTAACAGTCAGTAGTGAGAACATAATGGAGGTGCGTTTAAAGGTAAAAATTGAGCTCCCATGTGATCTGGTAGTTCCTTTGATGCGCCTATGACCTGAGCAGACCAGAATGAAAACGACACAGGCTGGCAAAGCTGCACTGCAGGAACATTTAACATAGCCAAGACTTGGAAGAAACAAAAATGTCCATGAACAGAAAAATACACAACGAAGAAATGGTCCATGTACACAATGGAATATTAGCCATGGAAAACAATGAAACAGTGCCGTTTGCACCACCATACAAAGACCTAGAGATAATCACCCAACTTGAAGTAAGAAAGAAACTGAAAGACAGGTATCCTATAACATCACTTCTAGGTGTTACCTAAAAATTGATACCCATGAACTTATTTCCAAGAGAAGGAAAAACATGGACTAAGAAAATAAAATTACGTTTAACCAATTGGAAAGGTGTAAGGAATGAATGAATTACGATATGGAGGTTAACAGACATGTACTAGCACATATGAAATATATAATCACAAAATACGTATGGAATACCAAGAGAGGTCTACTCAACACTCTAATAACCTACACGGGAAAGGATCCAATGATGAATACACAGATACATTGATATGATGAACCAGATTCTGTACACCTAGGAGAAACAACATTTTTATCAAATTTGCTCTGATACCTAATAAAAATTAAACTAAAAAACAAACAACAAGTAAGGAGATATAAGCTCTTGGGGGTTTGCGCTGGCACATTCCACTCTAATTTGAAGCCTACTAATATGATTTCCAGGAAGGCTCTGTTGCCCAAAAACCCAGAGGTGGAAATGTTGAAATGCTGCCGCCTTGTGGCCGTTTCCCGCAAGAGCGGCCTTAAACCCACAGCTAATGGTCACTTAACATTCACAAGGACTCAGGGCGGTAAAGGACACCTGCCCCCAAAAACTGTCCTGAGGTAGGGAATGGCCAACAAAATTCAAAACAGGCAAATTTTTCAAGAAGATAGTATGAAGATGTAAGTTTTACTCACTGTCTTTAAAAAAAAAGGAAAATGGATAAAAGCTCAACCTCAGGAATTATTACACTCATGCAAATCTAACCTGCAAAAAGGTTTCAACTCACACAGGTCGACTGACCATCAACAAAATATCTGCAAATAATAAATGCTGAAGAGATTTTTGAGAACTGTGTACCCTCTAGCTGCTGGTGAGATATAAATTGGTAACAGCCAATAATGAGAACAGAAAGGAGCTGCCTTTAAAAGTAAATATTGAGCTACCATTTGATGCAGCAGGCCCACTGCTGGGCCTCTCACCTGGGAAGACCAGAATCCAGAAGACAGAGGCTGCAAAAGCTGCACTTCAGCCTTACTCACAATAGCCAAGACGTGCAAGCAACCTAAATGTCCATCAACAGATGAAAGGATAAAGAAGTGGTCCATGTACACAATGGAACTTTAGCCATGGAAAACAATGAAACACTGCTCTTTGAGGTACCATAGATGAGCCTAGAGATAATCACAGAACATGAGGTAAGTTGGAAAGAAAAAGACATATATCCTATGATATCACTTATAGGTGTTACCTAACAACTGACAAAAGTGGACATATTTCCACAGAGAAAGACACACACAGACTTCAAAAACAAACTGCGTGTCTAAAAGGAAAGGTGGTGGCAATGTATAAATTAAGATTAGGTTTACCATACCTATACAAATACAGATTAAGTGCACATATCAAAAAGCCCGAGCACATAGCAAGGGAGGTGTACAGAACACTCTGTAATCCTTTACATGGGAAAAGGATCTGTACATGAATAGATATATATGATGTATGAATGGACCAGATTGTGTACACCTTGGACAAACTGTATTCTACTCATTACCCCGATTAAAACAATTAAAACAGCGAACAAGAAGTAATGAGACATAAACTTTCAGGGGCTTTTTCCTGGCACATTCCATTCTAATTTACAACCTAGTAACAGGACTTCCAGAAAGGCTCTGCTGCCCTGGAAACCAGATTTGGGAATGGAGAAATGCTGCCGCCTTGTGGCCGTTTCTCACCACAGCAGCGTTAAACCCAGCGCTAATGGTCACTAAATATTCACACTCGTTGCAGGCCTGTAAATGACATCTGCCCTCAAAAAAATCCTGGAGTCGAAAATCGACCACAAAATTCAAAAGAGGGCAACCTTCCAACAAGACAGTTTCAAGAGGTATATTGTACTCACACTTTTTATTTCTAAATAAAAGAGAAAGGTGTGGGAAAATGCTGAATATTAGGAATTATTAAAGACATGCAAATCCAAATTACAAAAACCTATCAGCTCACACCAGTCAGAATGGCCGTGAGCAAACATTCTTCAAACAATAAGTGCTGAAGGGGTTGTGGAAAAATGCATACCCTCGGTGTTAATTGGGACGTGGTAAGAGCCACTAATGAAAACACAATGCACACGCTTTGAAAAGATAAACATTGAGCTACGAGTCAATGAATCATACCCACTGTTGGGCCTATCACCTGAGAAAATGAGAATCCAAAGTCACAACAGGCTGGGGCTTCCCTGGTGGTGCAGTGGTTGAGAGTCTACCTGCCGATGCAGGGGACATGGGCTCGTGCCCCGGTCCGGGATGATCCCATGTGGCGCGGAGTGGCTGGGCCAGTGAGCCATGGCCGCTGAGCCTGCGTGTCCGGAGCCTGTGCTCCGCAATTGGAGAGGCCACAACAGTGAGAGGCCCGTGTACTGCTAAAAAAAAAAAAAAAAAAAAAAAAAAAAAAAAAAAAAGTCACAGGCTGGCAATACTGCACTCCAGCAATATTTACCATAGACAACACTTGGAAGCAATGAACATGTCCATCAACAGAGGAATGCACAAAGAAGAAGTGGTCCATGTACAGACTGGAATATTACTCCACCAGAAAAACAGAAATTAAATTTAAAAAACAAACATAAGTAAAGAGACGTAAGCTTTTGGGGGTATATCAGGGCACATTCCACTCTAATTTATAACTGAGGAACACCACTGGTAGGAAGGTCTGTTTCCCTCGGTACAAGAGTGGGGAACGTAGAAATGCTGCCGTCCTCTGGCCGATACCTGCAATGGCAGCTTTGAAATATGTGCTAATGGGCACTTCATATGCACAAGTACTGCAGGGCTGCAAATGCAACCTGCCCTTAAAATGTCTTGATGCATGTAAAGGCCAAAACATTTCAAAATGTGGCACACACTTCAAGAAAACAATTTCAAGAAGTCATCTGTTGAAGAAGTCATTCTTCAACAATTTGAAGAAGTCATCATGTAAAATATTATTACATTTTATGTAATAATAAAATTATTACAGATTTTATTACAGATTTTTCATGTGTAATATAAATACATCTGTTTTTTATTACAGATGAAAAACAGTTTGAAAAATAAAAGGACATGCCTGAAAGCTCAATTTCAAGGGAGTTTGAG
Source organism: Delphinus delphis (assembly GCF_949987515.2). Classification (NCBI taxonomy): domain Eukaryota; kingdom Metazoa; phylum Chordata; class Mammalia; order Artiodactyla; family Delphinidae; genus Delphinus; species Delphinus delphis. The sequence continues at coordinate 89,842,965 of NC_082694.2, read as the reverse complement.
ACACATGCAAATCCAACCACAAAGTGTTATCTGCTCACAACACTCAGAATAACCATCAGCAAAACAACTACAAACGATCAATGCTGAAGAGGTTTTGGAGAAATGCATACCCTCAATTTGAAGTGTGACGTAACCTGCTAAGAGCCACTAATGGGAGCAGAATGGAAGTGCCTTTAAAAGGTAAACCTTGAGCTACTATATGATCCAGGAGGCCCACTTCTCGGGCTATATCCTAAGAAGACAGAATTGGAAAGACACAGGCAGGTAAATCTGCACTGTAGAAGTATTACAATAGCCAAGACATGGAAGCAACCAAAACGTCCATCAAGAGATGAGTGGACAAAGAAGAACTGGTACATGTAGAGATGGAATATTAGCCAAGGAAAAAAATGAAACAATGATATTTGCAGGATCATAGAGGAATCTAGAGGTAATCATGCAACTGGTAGTAAGTAAGAAAGTGGAAGACACATATCCTATCGTATCACTTATGGGTGTTACCTAAAAATTGATACCAATGAAGATATTTCCAGAGAGAAAGGCAATCACAGATTCATTAAACCAACTTCAGGTTCACCAAATGGAAAGGTGTGAGGATTGGATACATTACAATATTGGGGTTAACAGTTCAAGCACATGTGAAATATATAATATTGGGGTTAACAATTGGGGTTAAAATATTGGGGTGAATATTGGGGTTATAATATTGGGGTTAACAATTGGGGGTAAAAATTACAATATTGGGGTTAACAATTCAAACACATGTGAAATATATAATCACCAAAAACCTATGGCATACCAAGAGAAGACTACTCAACATTGTGTAATAACCTACATGGGAAAAGGATCTGAAGAAGAATAGATATATGTATATGTGTAAAAGAACCACATCTTGCACACCTAGAACAAACAAAACATTGCAATCTAATTTGCTGTGATAAAGAATAAAAATTAAATTAAAAAAACGAACAAGAAGTAATGAGACATAATCTTAAGGGGCTTTTCCTGGCACATTCCGTTCTAATTTACAACCTGCAACACAACTTCCATTATGGCTCTGTTGCCCTAGTAAGCAGATTCGGTAAGGAGAAGTGCTGCCGCCTTCTGGTCGTTTCACACAACAGCGGTATTTGTCACTTAATATTCAAAATAATTGCAGGCCTGTAAATGACACCTGCCATCAAAAAAAATCCTGGGGTCATAAATCGACAAGAAAATTCAAAAGACGTCAACATTTCAAGAAGACAATTTCAAGAGGCATATTTTATGCACATTTTGTCTTTTCTTTTTTTTCTTTAAAATAAAAGGGAATTGAAAAATGTGCAACATCAGCAACTAATAAAGCCATGCAAATCCAATTACAGAAATGTTCACCTCACAGCCGTCAGAATGTTCTTCAGCAAAAAGTCTACAAAGAATAAATGCTGAAGGGGTTTCAGAGAACTGTGTATCCTCTGGCTGCTGGGGGGATGTAAACTGGTAACAGCCAGTAGTGAGAACATAATGGAGGTGCGTTTAAGTGTTAAAAATTGGGCTACCATGTGATCTGGTAGGTCCTTTGATGTGCCTATCACCTGAGCAGAGCAGAATGGAAAAGACACAGGCTGGCAATCCTGCACTGCAGGAACATTTAACATAGCCAAAATTTGGAAGAAACCAAAATGTCCATCAACAGAAAAATGCACAAAGAGGAAGTGGTCCATGTAAGCAATGGAATATTAGCCATGGAAAACAAGGAAACAGTGCCGTTTGCACCACCATATAAAGACCTAGAGATAATCACTCAAATTAAAGAAAGAAAGTGAAAGACAGATATCCTATGACATCATTTATAGGTGTTACCTAAAAATTGATACCCATGAACTTATTTACAAGAGAAGGAAGAGCATGGATTAAGAAAAGAAAAGTTATGTTTAACCAAATGGAAAAGTGTAAGGAATGTATGAATTACGATATGGGGGTTAACAGACATGTACTAATACATATGAAATATATAATCACAAAATACGTATGGAATACCAAAAGAGGTCTACTCAACACTCTGTAATAACCTACACTGTAAAGGATCCAAAGATAAATAGACAGATACATAGATATAATGAACCAGATTCTGTACATCTAGGAGAAACAAAATATTTTTATCAAATTTGCTCTGATAATTAATAAAACTTAAATTTAAAAAACAAACAAGAAGTAAGGAGATATAAGCTCTTGGGGATGTGCCCTGGCACATTCCAATCTAATTTGCAGCCTACTAACACGATTTCCAGGAAGGCTCTGCTGCCCAAAATCCCAGAGTTGGAAATGTAGAAATTCTGCCGCCTTATGGCCGTTTACTGCAAGAGCGGCTTTAAGCCCACATCTAATGGTCTCTTAACATTCACAAGGACTCAGAGCTGTAAAGGACACCTGCCCTAAACAATTGTGCTGAGGCAGGAGATGGACAATAAAATTCAAAACTGGCAAATTTTTCAAGAAGATAGTATTAAGAGGTAAGTTTGACTCACTCTCTTTAAAAAAAAAAAAGGAAAATGGGTAAAAGCTCAACTTCAGGAATTATTAGACTCATGCAAATCTAATCTACAGAAAGGTTTCAACTCACACCAGTCGACTGACCATCAGCAAAAAGTCTACAAACAATAATTTCTGAAGGGGTTTTAGAGAACTGTGTACCCTCTAGCTGCTGGTGACATGTAAAGTGGTAAGAGCCAATAATGAGAACAGAAAGGAGCTGCAACTGAAAGCGAAAATTGAGGTACCATTCAATCCAGCAGTCACACCGCTGGGCCTCTCCCCTGGGAAGACCAGCATCCAGAAGACAGAGGCTGCAAAACTGCACTGCAGCCTTATTCACAATAGCCAAGACAGTGAAGCAACCAAAATGTCCATCAACAGATGAATGGATGAAGAAGAAGTGGTCCACGCTCACAATAGCATACTAGCCATGGAAAACAATGAAACACTGCTATTTGAGGAGCCATAGATGAGCTTGGAGATAATCACAGAATATGAGGTAAGTCAGAAAGCAAAAGACCTATATCCTATGATATCACTTATAGGCGTTATCAAATAATTAACACAAATGAACATATTTCCACAGAGAAAGACACTCACAGACTCAGAAAACAAACTATTATCTAAAAGGAAATGTGGGGGGAATGGAAAATTAAGATTAGGGTTACCATACGTGTACAAATACCTATTAAATACATATATCATAAAGACCGACCATATAGCAAGGGAGGTCTACGGAACACTCTGTAATATATTACATGGGAAGAGGATCTGAACATGAATAGACATATATATTGTACAAATGAACCAGATTGTGTACACGTGGACAAACAATATCTAATCATTACCCTGATTAAATAAATTTTAAAAACCAAGAAGTAATGAGACATAAACTTATGGGTGTTCCTCCTGGCACATTCCATTCTATCTTACAAACTAGGAACACAACTTCCAGAAAGGCTCTCCTGCCCCAGTACCCAGATTTAGGAATGGAGAAATGCTGCCTCATTGTCGCCGTTTCCCACAACAGCAGCTTTAAACCCAGTGCTAAAGGTCACTAAATATTCACCAAACTTGCAGTTCTGTAATGACACCTGCGCTCCAAAAAATCCTGGGGTCGAATATCGACCAAAAATTCAAAAGAGGGCAACATTCCAAGAAGACAATTTCAAGTGATATATTGCACTCACACTTTTTTTTTTTAACAGAAAAGAAAAAGGCGTGGAACAATGATGAATTTTAGGAATTTTTAAAGACATGCAAACGCAAATTACAAAACCCGATCAGGTCACAGCAGTCAGAATGGCCATTAGCAAAAATGCTGCAAACTATAAATGGTGAAGGGATTGTGGAGAAATCCGTACCCTCGGTTCTAAGGGGGACGTGGTAAGAGCCACTAATAAAACACAATGGAGGTGCTTTGAAAAGGTAAACATTGAGCTACTAGTCAATCAGTCACACCCACTTCTGGGCCTATCACCTGAGAAAATGAGAATCAAAAAGTCACAGGCTGGCAATCTTGCACTCCAGCAATATTTAATATAGCCAATATTTGGAAGCAACGAAAATGTCCATCAACAGAGGAATGCACCAAGAAGTGGTCCATATACACAATGGAATATTACTCCAATAAAAATATAAATTAAATTTAAAAAAACAAACAAAAGTAAGGAGACATCAGCTTTTGGGGGTTTATCCGGGCACATTCCACTCTAATTTATAACCGAGGAAGACCACTGGCTGGAAGGTCTGTTTCCCTAGTACCAGCATGGGGAACGAAGAAAGGCTGCTTCACTCTGGCCGTTACCTGCAAAAGCAGCTTTAAAGCCTGTGCTAATGGTCACTTCATGTGAACAAGTACTGCAGGGCTGTAAATGAAACCTGCCCTCAAAATGTCTTGAGGGAGGTAATGGCCAATAAATTTCAAAATGTGACACATACTTTAAGAAAACACTTTGAAGAACTAAGCTGTAATCACAGTTTGAAAAATAAAAAGGACACGCATTAAAGCTCAATTTCAATGGATTATGAGTCACATGCAAATTCAACCACAAAGAGGTATCAGCTCACACCAGTCAGAATATCCATCAGCAAGAAAATTACAAGCAATAAATGCTGAAGCTGTTGTGGGGAAATGCATACCCTCAAGTTTAAGTGAGATGCAACCTGGAAACAGCCACTAATGAGAACAGAATCGTGGTGCATTTAAAAGGTAAACCCTAAGATACCATATGATACAGGAGGCCCACTCCTGGGCCTATAACATAAGAAGACAGAATTGGAAAGACACAGGCAGGCAAATGTGCATTGCAGCAGTATTACAATAGCCAAGACATGGAGGCAACCAAAAAGTCCATCAAGAGGTGAGTGGACAAAGAAGAACTGGTACATGTACAGATGGAATATTAGCTAAGGAAAAAATGAAACAATACCACTTGCAGCACCATAGATGATTCCAGAGGTAATCAGGCAAATTGTACTAAGTCAGACAGCAAAAGACACATATCCTATAATATCACTTGTAGGTGTTAGCTAAAAATTGATACCAATGAAGATGTTTCCACAGAGAAAGGCAATCACAGATTCATTAAACAAAGTTATGGTTCACCAAATGGAAAGGTGTGAGGATTGGATACATTAGGATATTGGGGTTAACATAGATATAGAAACACATGTGAAATATATAATCACCAAAGACCTACGGAATACCAAGAGAAGACTACTCAACATTGTGTCATAACCTACATGAGAAAACGATCTGAAGAAGTATAGATACATGTATATGTGTAAAAGAACCACATCTTGCGCACCTAGAACAAACAAAACATTGTAATCAAATTTGCTGCGATAAAAAATAAAAATTAAATTAAAAAAAGAACAAGAAGTAATGAGACATAAACTTAAGGGGCTTTTTGCTGGCACATTGCATTCTAATTTACAACCAGAACACGACTTCCATTAAAGCTCTGTCATCACTAATAAAGCAGCTTTATAAGCAATGTTGAAAGTAGCTTAAAAGAAGTCTCACTAATTATTGATAGTAACAAGCAAACAAATAAAAGTAAAAATCTCACTGCAAAAAGTATACATAGAGTAAGGGTAGTAGATCAAACACTTATTAAACTTCTGTAAAGAATAAAAGACAACAGTAGTACTTTTTTTAAAAAAAGAGAGGGCCCAAATAAATCAGAAATGAAAGAGATGATGTTACAACAGACACCACAGAAATACAAAGTATCCTACGATACACACAGGGTAACTCAGGGCTCAGACTGGACAGAGCCCACTCTCCATTCCCCTGTAGATGACTTACAGGAGCCTCAGGAACTGAGGAGGCGGTCCCTGAGGAGAGGCACAAGATAGAAGATGTTAGGCATTAACATGACTGCATTCATCTTAAACGTGCCTGAACTACATTCACACGAGATAATTTTGTCCTGTATGTACATCGGCACCTCTAGTCAGAACTGCAGATCTTTGGCTTCACCACCTCTACCGACAGCATTAGCTTCACCTGCTGTGGACCGTCTCTTATAAGATTTCTAGAACCACAAAGCATCGAAGCTTCACAGGACCCAGAGTCTGTGCGACTCCACTCCGAGTCTCAGAGTCTCAACTGCACTCAGAGACTCAGAGTCTCAACAGAGACTCCACTCTGGGGGGGGGGGGCACACACAAAGTAGTTTGCACATCAGGACCCAGAGGAAGGAGCAGTCACCCCATAGGTGAATGACCATACATACCTGCTAGTTTTAGAGGGTCTCCTGCAAAGGCCGGGAGTGGCTGTGGCTCACCATGGGGACAACGACACTGGCAGCAGAAGTTCTGGGAAATACTCCTTGGCGTGAGCCCTCCCAGAGTCCACCATTAGCCCCACCAAGAGCAAGGTAGGTTCCAGTGCTGAGTCGCCTCAGGCCAAACAACCAACAGGGAGGGAACCCAGCCCCATGCATCAGCAGACAAGTGGATTAAACTTTTTATTAAATTTTATTTAATCCACAGACAAGCAGATTAAAGCTCTGCCCACCAGAGCAACAGCTGGCTCAACCTACCACCAGTCCCTCCCATGAGGAAGCTTGCACAAGCCTCTAAGATAGACTCAATCACTGGAGAGCAGACAGCAGAAGCAAGAAGAACTACAGCAGCCTGTGGAAGGAAAACCACATTCACAGAAAGATAGAGAAAATGAAAAGGCAGAGGACTTTATACCAGATCAAGGAACAAGATAAATCCCTAGAAAAACAATGAAATGAGGTGGGGATAGGCAACCTTCCAGTAAAAGAATTCAGAATAATGATAGTGAAGATGATACAAGATCTTGGAAAAAGAATGGAGGCAAAGATCGAGAAGAGGCAAGAAATGCTTAACAAAGACCTAGAAGAATTAAGGAACAAACACCTAGAAGAATTAAAGAACAAACAAATAGAGATGAACAATACAATAACTGAAATGAAAAATACACTAAAAGGAATCAGTAGCAGAATAACTGTGGCAGAAGAACGGATAAGTGACCTGGAAGACAGAAAGGTGGAAATCACTGCCGTGGAACAGAATAAAGAAAAAGAATGAAAATAAATGAAGACACCCTAAGAGACCTCTGGGACAACATTAAATGCAAAAACATTTGCATTATAGGGGTCCCAGATGGAGAAGAGAGAGAGAAAGGACCCGAGAAAATATTTGAAGAGATTATAGTCGAAAACTTCTCTAGCATGGGAAAAGAAATAGCCACCAAAGTCCACAAAGCACAGAGAGTCCCAGGCAGGATAATCCAAAGGAGAAAAAATGCCAAGACACGCAGTAATCAAATTGACAAAAATTAAAGACAAAGAAAAATTATTGAAAGCAACAAGGGAAAAATGACAAATAACATACAACGGAACTCTCATAAGGTTAACAACTGATTTCTCAGCAGAAAATCTACAAGCCAGAAGGGAGTGACATGATAAATTTAAAGTGATGAAAGGGAAGAACCTACCACCAAGAGTACTCCAACCAGCAAGGATCTCATTCAGATTTGATGGAGAAATCAAAAGCTTTACAGACAAGCAAAAGCTAAGAGAATTCAACACCACGAAACCAGCTCTAAAACAAATGCTAAAGGAACTTCTCTAAGTGGGAAACACAAGAGAAGAAAAGGACCCACCAAGACAAACCCATAACAATTAAGAAAATAGTAATCGGAACATACATATCGATAATTACCTTAAACGTGAATGGATTAAATGCTCCAACCAAAAGACACAGGCTCCTTGAATGGATACAAAAACAAGACCCATATATATGCTGTCTACAAGAGACCCATTTCAGACCTAGGGACACATACAGACTGAAAGTGAGGGGATGGAAAAATATATTCCATGCACATGAAAATCAAAAGAAAGCTGGAGTAGCAATACTCATATCAGATAAAATAGACTTTAAGATAAAGGATGTTACAAGAGACAAAGAAGGACACTACATAATGATCAAGGGATCAATCCAAGAAGATATAACAATTATAAATATATTTGTACCTAACATAGGAGCACCTCAATATATAAGGCAATTGCTAACAGCTATAAAAGAGGAAATCGACAGCAACACAATAATAGCAGGGGACTTTAACACCTCACTTACACCAATGGAGATCATCCAGATAGAAAATTAATAAGGAAACACAAGCTTTAAATGACACAATAGACCAGATAGATTTAATGGATATTTATAGGACATTCCATCCAAAAACAGCAGATTACACGTTCTTCTCAATGGCACATGGAACACTCTCTGGGATAGATCACATCTTGGGTCACAAATAAAGCCTCAGTAAATTTAAGAAAACTGAAATCATATCAAGCAGCTGTTCCGACCACAATGCTATGAGATTAGAAATCAATTACAGGGAAAAAACCGTAAAAAACACAAACACATGGAGGCTAAACAATACGTTACTAAATAACCAAGAGCTCACTGAAGAAATAAAAGAGGAAATCATAAAACTACCTAGAGACAAATGACAACAAAAACACGATGATTCAAAACATATGGGATGCAGTAAAAGCAGTTCTAACAGGGAAGTTTATAGCAATACAAGCCTACCTCAAGAAACCAGAAAAATCTCAAATAAACAATCTAACCTTACAACTAAAGGAACTAGAGAAAGAAGAACAAAACCCAAAGTTAGTAGAAGGAAAGAAATCATAAAGATCAGAGCATAAATAAATGAAACAAAAACAATAGCAAAGATCAATAAAACTAAATGCTGGTTCTTTAAGAAGATAAATAAAAATGATAAACCTTTAGCCAGACTCAAGAAAAAGAGGGAGAGGACTCAAATCAATAAAATTAGAAATGAAAAAGGTGAAGTTGTAACAGACACCGCAGAAATACAAAGCATCCTAAGAGACTACTACAAGCAACTCTATGCCAAAAAAATGAACAACCTGGAAGAAATGGGCAAATTCTTAGAAAGGTATAACCTTCCAAGAATGAACCAGGAAGAAACAGAAAATACGAACAGACCAATCACAAGTAATGAAATTGAAACTGTGATTAAAAATCTTCCAACAAACAAAAGTTCAGAACCAAATGGCATCAGATGTGAATTCTATCAGACATTTAGACAAGAGCTAACATCCAACCTTCTCAAACTCTTCAGAAATTTTCAGGGGAAGGAACACTCCCAAACTCATTCTATGAGGCCACCATCACCCTGATACCAAAAGCAGAAAAAGATACTACAGAAAAAGAAAATTAGAGACCAATATCACTGATTAATATAGATGTAAAAACCCTCAACAAAATACTAGGAAACAGAATTGAACAACACATTAAAAGGATCATACGCCATGATCAGGTGGGGTTTATCCCAGGGATGCAAGGATTCTTCAATATACGCAAATCAATCAATGTGATACACCATATTAACAAATTGTAGAATAAAAATATGATCATCCCAATAGATGCAGGAAAAGATTTTGACAAAATTCAACACCGATTTATGATAAAAAGTCTCCAAAAAGTGGGCATAGAGGGAATCTACCTCAACATAGTAAAGGTTGTATATGACAAACCCACAGCAAACATCATTCTCAATGGTGAAAAACTAAAAGGATTTCCTCTAAGATCAGGAAAAAGACAAGGATTTCCACTCTCACCACTATTATTCAACATAGTTTTGGAAGTCCTAGACACAGCAACAAGAGAAGAAAAAGAAATAATAGGAATACAAATTGGAAAAGAAGAAGTAAAATTGTCACTGTTTGCAAATGACACGATATTACACATAGTGAATCCTAAAGATGCCACCAGAAAACTTCTAGAGCTAATCAATGAATCTGGTAAAGTTGCAGGATACAAAATTAATGCACAGAAATCTCTTGCATTCCTATACACTAACAATGAAAGATGAGAAAGCGAAATTAAAGAAACAATCCCATTCACCATTGCAAAAAGAAGAATAAAATACGTAGGAATGAACCTACCTAAGGAGGTAAAAGACCTGTACTCAGAAAACTATAAGACACTGCTGAAAGAAATCAAAGATGATATAAACAGATAGAGGTATAAACCATGTTCTTGGATTAGAAGAATCAATATTGTGAAAATGACTATACTACCCAAAGCAATCTACAGATTCAGTGCAATCCCTATCAAATTACCAGTGGCATTTTCTACAGAACTAGAACAAAAAAATCTTAAAATTTATATGGTGACACAAAAGACCCCGAATAGCCAAAGCAGTCTTGAGGGAAATTAAAAGAGCTGGAGGAATCAGACGTCCTGACTTCAGACTATACTACAAAGCTACAGTAATCAAGACTATATGGTACGGGCACAAAAACAGAAATATAGATCAATGGAACAGGATAGAAAGCCCAGAGATCAACCTACGTACCTATGGCTAACTCATCTATGACAAAGGAGGCAAGAATATACAATGGAGAAAAGACAGTCTCTTTAGTAAGTGGTGCTGGGAAAACTGGACAGCTACACGTAAAAGAATGAAATTAGAACACTCCCTAACACCATACACAAAAATAAACTCAAGATGGATTAGAGAGGTAAATGTAAGACCAGACACTATAAAACTCTTAGAGGAAAACATAGGCAGAACACTCTATGACATAAATCACAGCAAGATCCTTTTTGACCCACCTCCTACAGAAATGGAAATAAAAACAAAAATAAACAAATGGGACCTAATGAAACTTAAAAGCTTTTGCACAGAAAAGGAAAACATAAACAAGATGAAAAGACAACCCTCAGAATGGGAGAAAATATTTTCAAATGAAGCAAATGACAAAGGATTAATCTCCAAAATTTACAAGCAGCTCATGTAGCTCAATATCACAAAAACAAAAAACCCAATCCAAAAATGGGCAGAAGACCTAAACAGACATTTCTCCAAAGAAGATATACAGATTGCCAACAAACACATGAAAGGATGCTGAACATCACTGATCATTAGAGAAATGCAAATCAAAACTATAGTGAGGTATGACCTCCCAGCAGTCAGAATGGCAATCATCAAAAAATCTACAAACAATAAATGCTGGAGAGAGACTTATTGGAGAAAAGAGAATGCTCTTGCACTGTTGGTGGGAATGTAAATTGATAAAGCCACTAGGGAGAACAGTATGGAGGTTCCTTAAAAAACTAAAAATAGAAGTACCATACGACTCAGCAATCCAACTACTGGGCATTTACCCTGAGAAAACCATAATTCAAAAAGAGTTATGTACAACAATGTTCATTGCAGCTCTATTTACAATAACCAGGACATGGAAGCAACCTAAGTGTCCATCGACAGATGAATGGATAAAGAAGATCTGGCACGTATACACAATGGAATATTACTCAGCCATAAAAACAAACAAAACTGAGTTATTTGTAGTGAGGTGGATGGATTTAGAGTCTGTCCTACACAGTGAAGTAAGTCAGAAAGAGAAAAACAAATACCGTAGGCTAACAGATATATGTGGAATCTAAAGAAAAAAAAAGTTTATGAAGAACCTAGTGGCAAGACAGGATTAAGGACACAGACGTAGAGAAAGGACTTGAGGACACAGGGAGGGAGAAGGGTAAGCTGGGACGCAGTGAGAGACTGGCATGGACATATATACATTACCAAATGTAACATTGATAGCTACTGGGAAGCAGGCACATAGCACAGGGAGATCAGCTCGGTGCTTTGTGACCACCTAAAGGGGTGGGATATGGAGGGTGGGAGGGAGATGCAAGAGGGAGGGGATATGGTGATATATGTATATGTATAGCTGATTCACTTTGTTATACAGCAGAAACTAACACTCCGTTGTAAAGCAATTATACTCCAATAAAGGTGTAAAAGGAAAAAAAAGAAACAAAAAGAAAGCCCAGACATAAACCTACACACCTATGGTCAACTAATCTACGACAAAGGAGGCAAGACTATACAATGGAGAAAAAACAGTCTCTTCTATCAGTGGTGCTGGGAAAAATGAGCAGCTACATGTAAAAGAATGAAATTAGAACACTCCCTAACACCATACACAAAAATAAATTCAAAATGGATTAGAGACCTTAATGTAAGAACAGACAGTATAAAACTCTTAGAGGAAAACATAGGAAGAATACTCTGACATAAATCAAAGCAAGATCTTTTTTGATCCACCTCCTAGAGTAATGCAATAAAAAAGAAAACTAAACAAATGGGACCTAATGAAATGTAAAAGCTTTTGCAAAGCAAAGGAAACTACAAACAAGACGAAAAGACAACCCTCAGAATGGGAGAAAATATTTGCAAATGAATCAATGGACAAAGGATTAATCTCCAATATATATAAACAGCTCATGCAGCTCAATATTAGAAAAACAGACAACCAAATACAAAAATGGGCAGAAGATCTAAATAGACATTTCTTCCAAGAAGACATAGAGATGGCCAAGACGCACATGAAAAGCTGCTCAACATCATTAATTATTAGAGAAATGCATATCAAACTACAATGAGGTATCACCTCACACCTGTTAGAATGGGCATCATCAGAAAATCTACAAAGAACAAATGCTGGAGAGGGTGTGGAGAAAAGGAACTGTCTTCCACTATTGGTGGGAATGTAAGTTGATACAGTCACTATGGAGAACAGTATGGAGGTCCCTTTAAAAACTAAAATTAGAATTACCATATAATCCAGAAATCCCACTACTGGGCATATACCCAGAGAAAACCATAAATCAAAAAGACACATTCACCACAATGTTCATTGCAGCACTATTTACAATAGCCAGGTAATGAAAGCAACCTAAATGCCCACAGACAGACGAATGGATAAAGATGTGGTACATATATAAAATGGAATATTACTCAGCCATAAAAAGGAATGAAATTGGGTCATTTGTAGAGATGTCGATGGATCTAGAGACTGTCATACAGAGTGAAGTAAGTTAGAAAAACAAATATTGTATATTAATGCATATATGTGGAACCTACAAAAATGGTACAGATGAACCAGTTTGCAGGGCAGAAATAGAGACACAGATGTAGAGAACAAATGTATGGACACCAAGGGGGGAAAGCCATGGGGGGTGTGGGATGAGTTGGGAGATTGGGATTGACATGTATACATTTATATGTATTAAATAGATAACCAATAAGAACCTGCTGTATAAAATAATAAATAAAATTCAAAAATTAAAATAAATAAATAAAATTAAAAAAAATAAAACAGAAAAAAGTTCTTCCCTTCACATAGATATATTTATATGAATGAATTATTTCCATGCTTATATCTATAAATACAAAAAAGAGGAATAAAATCTACCTTGAACCAAAAAAGAAAGAAAGGAAAAAAAAGAACCTACCAGTTATACAGAGGAAAAGCCTATCAGGGCACTTGCTCCAGTGGTAAACAATTCTGAAGTTGGTCAGAGGTGGGGAATCGTCTCCCATGCAGCCAGCAGCCCCCCTGCAAGGAGCGTCCTCATTGCAAAGCTGGGGGACAATGCCGAGGCGTCTGTGAGTAAACGTGAGCTGAGCCCCAGGCCAGCTGCTGCTGAACTGTTCCCACCCTTCCCAGGTAAAGCACCCGAATATGTACACGGACTTGAAAGCCTACAGGAAGGGCCGTGGAGCCACACCAGCGACAGCACGCTGTCTGACTTGGTGCCTGCAGGCCAGCCAGGATGATCCAGGCCCCAGGCGCTCTTCTGGAAGCTTTCCATTTCCCTGACTGAGATACCCCTCCTGTCCCGGCCCCCACGGCTTTTCTCCTTCCTCACCTCTGCCCGGGGAGAAAGCCCAGCGGCAGGTATGGGTGACACATCCTCTTCTTTAGCAGGTGGCAGACTGGCAACTCCTGCAGAAAGTCCAGCAGAGCCCCACTCACACCGGGCCACCCACAAAGCCATGGCCCCTCACTCCCACCCACCAGCCCAGCCCCGACACTGCTGACGGGGCAGAGGATATGGCGTCAGGCCCAGCTGCAGGGGCTCTTGCTGCCTGGAGCGGTGTTTATATTGACCTCAACGCAGGCACACCTGGGGAGAGCTGGCCGGCAGGGTCAGGCTGCCCAGGTCAGCCAATCCTCACCCCTCATGGGCCCACAGTTGCAGAAAATAGACCTTGATGAACCGGCCAGGTCCAAGGAACAGGTGTGGGCTCCTGAGAGTCAGGATACACAAGGGACTGAAGCTCTGGCTTGTTTTCTAATAATTTTATCTGGCCCATGAGTGGGAGACAACTTCAAGAAGACCCTATCCTAATGAGAGGAACCCAGGAGTCAGGGAGAGGAGGCATGGTGGGTGGAGACAGAGGCCTGGTGTCCTGGCTGCAGTGGAAGTCTCTGGAAGACCAGGAGGAGGGAGGCCACTCAGAGTTACGCCCAGGGTCACAGACCTGTCAGAGCTGCTGTTTGTTAGTTCAAGTCTTGCTCTGAGGTGCTCTGTGTCAGCTCTGAGTGACAGGTGAGCTGGGGGTTCTCTGCAATGAGGGCTATGTGCACAGTTCCTGTGTGCCCAGCCCTGCCGGGGTACCTGCCCAGGGGAGCTCTGTATCCTGGGAGGGGCCTGACCATGACAGCCCCATGGGCCACTGGGTAGCTGCACAGGTGAGCTCCATACCCTGGGAGGGACTTGACCACGAGAGCCCCATGGGCTGCTGTGGACCTGCCCAGGTGAGCCCCATATCCTTGGAGGGACCTGACCATGAGAGCCCCATGAGCTGCTGGGGACCTGCCCAGGTGAGCACCATATCCTGGGATTGGCCTGACCACGAGAGCCCCGTGGGCTGCTGGGGACCTGGTAAAGGATGTCAGGACCGTCAGTGAAGCCACCGAGGTTATACATCCAGTAGTTTCTAATTCCTACACCCTGCTGGTCATTCTACCATCCACCAGGACATGGTATTCTGTATTAGACTTCAATGATGCCTTCTTCTGTATTACATTAGTCCAAGAGTTACAAGAAATTTTGGCTTGTGAGTGGCAGAACTCAACATACAACAAAAACAATACTGCTGGGCTTCCCTGGTGGCGCAGTGGTTGAGAGTCTGCCTGCCAATGCAGGGGACACGGGTTCGTGCCCTGGTCCGGGAAGATCCCACATGCCGCAGAGCGGCTGGGCCCGTGAGCCATGGCCACTGAGCCTGTGCATCTGGAGCCTGTGCTCCGCAACGGGAAAGGCCACAACAGTGAGAAGCCCGCGTACCACAAAAACAAAACAAAACAAAACAAAACCCAATACTGCTGGGCCATCCTGCCCCAACGGTTCAAAAATTCCCACACCATCTTTGGGGAAACGTTAGCTAAAGACCTAAGAGTTCTACCTCTGGAAAAGGGAACCCTCCTTCAATATTCAGACGACATTCTGATCGCCAGTCCTACGAAGGAGGCCTCTGAACTACCTAGACAATAAAGGATAGAAGGTGTCCAATAAAAAGGCTCAAATATCAAAGACTAAGGCGACCTGCCTGGTCGGAGGAGAAGCCCATTGCAGGAAAGGGAAGAAGCCATTGCAGCCATACCACTTCGAAAACTAGAAGACAGCTTAGAGGTTCCTGGGGAGGCCGGGGTTTGCTGCATCTGGATCTCTAACTACAGTCTAATAGCTGGGCCTCTATATGAAACATTGAAAGGAAAAAGGGTACACTTACCCATTGCCGTACCCTAACCGGTACCCTAAACCGTACCCGTTCCCTAACCCTAACCGTAACCGTAACCGTAACCGTAACTCTTACCCGAAGCCTTACTCTAACCCGTACCTTAATCCTAACCCATACACTAACACTAACCCGTACCCCAACAGGTACCCTAACCCTAACCAATTGTTGTACTGTAACCTGTACCCTAAACCATACCCGTTCCCTAAACTTAACCCTAACCCTAACCCTAACCCTATCCCTAACACTAACCCGTACCCCAACAGGTACCCTAACCCTAACCAGTTGTTGTACTGTAACCTGTACCCTAAACCATACCCGTTCCCTAAACTTAACCCTAACCCTAACCCTAACCCTTACCCTAACCCTTACACTAAACCATACCCTAATCCTAACCCATACACTAACACTAACACATGCCCTAACACGTACCCAAATCCTAACCCGCTGTCGTACCCTAAACTGTACCCTTAACCGTACCAGTTCCCTAAAGCTAACCCAAAACCTAAACCTTACCCTAACCCTTACCCGTACCCCAATGCTAACCCATACACTAACACTAACCTGTACCCTAACACGTACCCTAACCCTTACCCATTGTCGTACACTAACCTGTACCCTAAACCGTACCCATTGCCTAACCCTAACCCTAACCTTAACCCTAACCCTTATGCTTACACTAACCTGTACCCTAATCCTAACCCGTACCCTAAACTTAACCCGTTGTAGTACACTAATCTGTACCCCAAACTGTACCCGTTCCCTAAATCTAACCCTAACCCTTACCCTAAGCCATACCCTAATCCTAAACTATACACTAACACTAACCCGTAGCCTAATAGGTACCCCAACCCTAAGTCATACCCTAACATGTACCCTAAACCGTACCCGTTCCCTAAGCCTAACCCTAACCCTTACGCTAACCCAAATCCTAATCCTAACACATACCCTAACCCTAACCCGTTGTCGTACACTAAGCTGTACCCTAAACCGTACTCGTTCCCTAACCCTAAACCTAACCGTAACCCTAGCCCTAACCCTTACCCTAACCCGTACCCTAATCCTAACCCATTGTATACCCTAAACTGTACCCTAAACAGTACCCGATCCCTAACCCTAACCCTAGCCCTTACACTAAACTGTACCCTAATCCTAAGCTGTGCACTAACACTAACCCATACACTAACACGTACACTAACCCTAACCCGTTGTCATACCCTAAACTGTACCCGAAACCGTACACATTCCCTAACTCTAACCCTAACCCTCACCCTAACACTAACCCTAAACCTTTACCTAACCCATACCCTAATCCTAACCCGTACAGTAACACTAACCCTTATCCTAACACGTAGCCTATCCCTAACCCGTTGTCGTACCTTAAGCTGTACCCTAAACAGTACCCATTCCCTAAACCTAAACCTAACCCTAACCCTAGCCTTAACCCTTACACTAAACCGTACCCTAATTCTAACCCATACACTACCACTAACCCATACCCTAATATGTAGCTTAACCCTTGCCCGTTGTCGTACCCTAACATGTATCCTAAAACGTACCCATTCCCTAACCCTAAACCTAAACCTAACCCTTTCGCTTACACTAACCTCTACCCTAATCCTAACCCGTACCCTAACCCTAAACCATTGTAGTACCCAAACCTGTACCCTAAACCATATCTGTTCCCTAACCCTAATCCTAAACCTAACCCTAACCCATACCGTAATCCTAACCCATACACTAACACTAACCCATACCCTAACACGTACCCTAAACCTAACCCCTGGTCGTACCCTAAACTGTACCCTAAACCATACCCGTTCCCTAACCCTAACACTAACTCTAACCCTTACCCTAAACCATACCCTAATCCTAACCCATACACTAACACTAACTCGTACCCTAAAATGTACCCTAAGCCTAAACCGTTGTCCTACCCTAACCTGTACCCTAAACAGTACCCGTTCCCTATCACTACCCATAACCCTTACCCTAACCTGTACCCTAATCCTAACCTGTACGCTAACACTAACCCGTACCCTAACACGTACCCTAACCCTAACCTGTTGTCATACCCTAACCTGTACCCTAAACCGTACCCGTTCACTAACCCTAACCCTTACCCTAACCATTACCCTGATGCTAACCGGTACGCTAACACTAACCCATACCCTAACACATACCCTAACACTAACCTGTTGTCATACCCTAACCTGTACCCTAAACCGTACCCTTTCAATAACCCTAACTGTAACCTTAAACCTAACCCTAACCCTTACCCGAACCCATACCTTAATCCTAACCAGTACACTAACACTAAACCTTCCCCTATCAAGAACCCTAACCCTAACCCGTTGTACCCTAACCAGTACCATAAAGCATACCCGTTCCCTAACTCTACGCCTAAACCTAAACCTAAACCTTACCCTAACCCATACCCTGAACCTAACACGTACACCAACACTAACCTGTACCCTAACCCTAACCTGTTGTCATACCGTAACCTGTACCTTATACCGTACACGTTCCCTAATCCTAATTCTAACCCTAACCCTAACCCTTACACTAACTGGTACCCTAATCCTAACCCGTACACTAACACTAACCCATACCCTAACAAGTACCCTAAGCCTAACCTGTTGTCATACCCTAACCCTAAACCTAACCCTAACCCTAACCCTTACACTATCCCATACCCTAATCCTAACCCGTACACTAACCCTAACCCGTGCCCTAGCACATACCCAAATTCTAACCTGTTGTCGTACCCTAAATTGTACCCTAAACTCTACACGCTCCCTAACACTAACCCTAACCCTAACACTTACCCTAACCCGTACCCTAATCCTAACCTGTACACTAACACTAAACCATACCCTAACACGTACCCTAACTCTAACCCGTTGTTGTACCCTACCCTGTACCCTAAACAGTACCCATTTCCTAACACTAAACCTAACACTTACCCTAACCTGTACCCTAATCCTAACCCATACACTAACACTAACCCTTACCATAACACGTACCCTAACCCTAACTCGTTGTCGTACCCTAACTTGTACCCTAAACTGTACCTGTTCCTTAACCTTAACCCTAACCCTGACCCTAACCCTTACCCTAACGCGTACCCTAATCCTAACCTGTACACTAACACTAAACCATACCCTAACCGTAACCCCTATCCGTACCCTTACCTGTACCCTAAACTGTACCCTAACCCTAACCCTGACCTGTACCCTAAACCGTACCCTGCCCTGTACCCTAATCCTAACCCATACCCTAACACTGACCCGTACCCTAACACGTACCCTAACCCTAACCCATAGCCGTACCCTAACCTGTACCCTAACCCTAACCCTAACCCTAACACCATACCCTAACCCTAACCCATACCCTAACCCGTACCCTAAGAAGTAACCTAACCCAAACCATAGCCATACCCTAACCTGTCCCCTAAACCATACCCTAACCCTAACCCTAAACCTAACCCTAATCTGTACCTTAATCCTAACCCGTACGCTAACACTAACCCATACCCTAACATGTACCGTAACCTTAACCCGTAGCCGTATCTTAACCTGTACCCTAAACCGTAGCCTAACCCTAACCCTAACCATAACCCTAACCCTAACCCATACCCTATCCTGTACCCTAAACCGTACCCTAACTTGTACCCTAATAATAACCTGTACCCTAACCCTAACCCGTACCCTAACCTGTACCCTAAACCATACCCTAAACCCTAATCCTTACCCCTAACTTAACTTCTTTAATTTTTGTATTTTAAGTATTATTTTTCTGGGGTTAAAACATATTAGCAGGGAAACAGAATAAAACAAAGTAACCTGAGTGTTCCTCAAAAAGCTAAGTCTGAAATAGTTGGTACTTCTGTTCTATGGATTGTTATGTAGCCTATAAAAAGTGTGAGAGCTAATTTTTTTTTCTACATATGTTTTCTAACATGATGTTCCAGATGTAAGGAACACCTGGATAAAATGAGAAAGCTACACAATTTTCTGGTCATTTCAGGGAGTGGGAAAGGTTGGCAAGTGGTAAAATATTATCTTTTCCTTTAATCTTTTAAAATTTCACTTGTTATGAAGAACTTGAATTATAATTGTACTTTAAAAAATAAAAATGGAAATTTAAAAGAAAAAGAATATATTGTGTGTTTAATTACATTTCATAGAATTATTATCCCTGAATCATAATTCTGTTAGTACACCAGTACAGAGATTATTTCTTAATATTTTTGTGAGAACCATTTCCTTCTGTTTTTGAGAATAATTCTTTAAACTCATTTCCAGTAATGGCACTCTTCCCCAAATCAAAGGTTTAACAAGGGAGATACAAGCAGAATAATCATGAAAACGCAAAGCAATACAACAGCAACAAAAAATTTCTAACTTCCAATAACAGCTCAATTTAGAAGAGGGTTTATATCTTCAGAAGAAAAGCATTCCTCCTTGACTTTCTAACCACTCAAAATCTGTGTATTCTACAGAAAATCTGTGATGTTATTCCCGTAAAACATCCCTTTACTGCTTCTTCCTCCAATAGATTTCCTAAGCACTACTGTTTTAATGTACAGGTTCAAAAAAGAATCCTAATGTGATGTATTTATAATGTGTGTGTTGTTTATCTCATCCTAGTGTCTAAAATCTTCTCCATGGCTGGACTCCAAAATATATTCCTTTAAGTGCCAAGTGGTGTCTAGAGATTGGGAGAGGTTTAATAAATACCCTAACTCTAGCACGTACCATAACCCTAACGCGTACCCTAACCCTAACCCTAACCTGTACCCTAACCCTAACCTGTACCCTAAACCGCACCCAAACCCTAACCCATACCCTAACCCTAACCCTAATCCTAACCCATACCCTAACACTAACCCGTCCCCTAACCCATATCCAAACCCTAACCCGTAGCCATACCCTAAACTGTACCCTAACACTAACCCGTACCCTAACCATAACCATAACCCATAGCCCTACCCTAACCTGTACCCTAAACCACACCCTAACCTTAACCCTAACCCGTACCCTGACCCATACTCTAATCCTAACCCCTATCCTAACACTAACCCGTAACCTAACCTTAACCTGTAGCCATGCCCTAAACTGTACCCTAACCCTAACCCATAACCTAACCCTAACCCGTACCCTAAACCTAACCATAACCGGCACCCTAACCCTAACCTGTACCCTACTCCTAACCAATAACCTAACCCTAACATGTCCCCTAACCCTAACCCATACCCTAACCCATACCCTAACCCATAATCCTTACCCCTAACTTAATTTTTTTTGTATTTTAAAATATATTTTTTCTGGCATTAAAACAGATTAGCAGAACAACAAAATAAAACAGAAATTAACCTGAGTGGCCCTCAAAAACCTAAGTCTGAAATAGTTGGTACTTCTGTTCTACGGACTGTTATGTAGCCTATAAAAAGTGTGAGAGCTAAATCTGTTTCTCTACAGTGAGGAACATGATGTTCCACAGGTAAGGAACACCTGGATAAAATGAGAAAGTTACACATTATGCTGATCGTTTCAGGGAGTAGGAAAGGATGGCAAATGGTAAAATATTATCTTTTCCTTTAGTCTTTTTAAATTTCACTTGTTACAAAGTACTTGAATTATAATGGTACTTTAAAAAAGTAACAATGGAAATTTAAAAGAAAAAAATATATATTGTGTGTTTAATTACATTTCATAGAATTATTATCCCTGAATCATAATTCTGTTAGTACACCAGTATAGAGTTTATTTACTATTTAAGTGAGAACAATTTCCTTCTGTTTTTGAGAATAATTCTGTAAACTCATTTCCAGGAATGGCACTCTTCCCCAAATCAAAGGTTTAACAAGGGAGATGCAAGCAGAATAATCATGAAAACACAAAGCAACACAACCGCAACAAAAAATTTCTAACTTCCAGTAACAGCTCAATTTAGAAGAGGGTTTATATCTTCAGAACGAAAGCATTCCTCCTTGACTTTCTAACCACTCAAAATCTGTGTGCTCTACAGAAAATCTGTGATGTTATTCCCATAAAACTTCCCTTTACTGCTTTTGCCTCCATTAGATTTCCTAAGCACTACTGTTTTAATGTACAGGTTCAAAAAAGAATCCTAATGTGATTTATTTATAATGTGTGTGTTCTTTATCTTATCCTAGTGTCTAAAATCTTCTCCATGGCTGGACCCGAAATAATATTCCTTTACGTGCTAAGTGGTATCTAGAGAGTGGGAGAGGTTTAATAAATACCCTAAACCTAACACGTACCCTAACCCTAACGCGAACCCTCACCCGTACCCTAACCCTAACCCTCACCCGTACCCTAACCCTAACCCTAACCTGTACCCTAACCCTAACCCTAATGGCAACCCTAAACCTAAACCCTAACCCTAGACCCTAACCCGAGCCCTAACCGGAACCCTAACCCGAACCCGTACCCCTCTCAGCTGCACTCAGAATTGATTGCGCTGGGAATGCACAGGTGCTGTGGTTCGGAAGGGGGCGAGCTCAGCGCCACTTTTTGGTCAGTCTCGGAAGTGCAGGCCGCGCCTCCCTCCCATGGCACTTGAGACACCGCCTCCTGCTGGTGGAACTGCTAAATCCATTAAACTGTGCAAATTCAAACTGAACTGGAGACTATACCCCATAAGTTCTCCAAAGTAGTTAAGGAACAATTAATTGGAAACCATATGGAATGAAATGAATGTAGGTGCAAACTTTAAAACTTACCCCAATTCACTGAAAAATTTTCATAGACAAATTTTAAATGCAAAACTATTCAAAATTATAGAACAAAACAGAGAAGAAAATCTATATGTCCTTGGGTTTGGTCATGTAGATCATGAGTTTTGAGTTTTAACACACAGCACAAAAAGCCTATCCACAAAAAAAAAGTGCAAGGAATACTGTGGACTTTATAAAAATTAAAGATTTCTACTCTGTGAAAGACCTTATTCAGAAAATCAAAGTGCAAGCCACAAACTGGGAGAAAAAGTATTTGCAAACACATACCTAATAAAGGCTCTGTCTCAAATATACAAAAAACTCTAACACAACCCAATTAAAGATAGGTAGAGATATGAAGTCACCTGACCAAAGAAAATATACAGAGAGTATTAAAAAATTTGCTCAACATCATACACCACTGGGGAATTACAAATTAATACTACAATGAGATATTGCTGCACACGTATTAGAACTCTTGAGTTCTATCCCTCTTGAAATCTTGTGGCTGAACTAATAATAAAATTGACACAAGACAGATCAAAAGAAGAAAAAGAAACAAATTTAATTCCTGCACACAGGGGTCTCATAGAAATGAGACGTAAGAAGTAGTCAACGCAGGCAGGAAGGAAAAAGAAAAACTCACAGACGGAATGATGTCAAAGGAAACAGGGGCCAAACGAAAGGGATATCAATAGCCAAAACAGGAATAAACAAAGCAACAAAATACTGCAGTGCTGGGTTATACCCAGAAGTTTAAATTAACTATCCACATGTCCACACTGGTAAAAAGAAATGATTGCACAGGTATTTTATTAATAGGATTGAATAGAAATCTCCTATGCAGGAGAATTCCTGAGAATTGATGAGGTTAAATAGAAATATTCTATGCCAGAGAATTCCACATAATTGACATAGACACTCAGCCATCTTTCAATGAGGTGGAGCTAAAACACCTCTCCTGAAGTGTGGGTTCCACATAGTGCCTTCCTCCTGTCAGGGTAATTGAAACAAAAAGAGTCTGAGCAACGGTCAAGGACAAAAAGAGCTTACATAGTCATGATGCCTACATATCATGCTTTACCATGGATGGAATCCTGGGACAGAAAAAGAGAGTGAAGGGAACTGGAAAAACACAGACTCTAGTTACGAGTAAGGTATTGATATTTGTTTGTTAGTTGTAAGAACTATGTAGAAAACTAGAAAGAGAGGAGAAAATAAAAATCAAATAAGAGAAAGTTATTACATCAAACCGAAAACCAAGAGGAAATGGGTGATTTCTTAGGAAAAACACACATTAACAAGATGGACCTTAAAATAAAGAGAATATAGACAAACCAATTAGCCATCCAGGGACCTCTTTCCCCTTCTGGTTCTCCTCTCATCATTCAGGGGTTTTTCATTCCTGGGGGAGGGAAGGAACAGGGACAGAGATGTTTGGCAGCTCCCCTAAGATCTGAGCCCAGCCAGTGTGGTCACCTCCCCAGTCAGGCCCTGCTCAGTGAGGACACCATGTGAGGGAGACTCAGAGACCTTTGATGCTGATGAGTCAGCAAGGACTTTTTCTGATTCCAAGGAACTGGACACACTTACTGAAGCAAAATAATTTAATATATTGTAAATGGTAGAAATAAATTCATACTTTTATGCGGCGAGTTTAACAGTGGGTTTGGACCTGGCAGGTCGAGGGGCTCACACTCTCACAGTGTGGCCTGCTCCCTCTCCAACCCTATGTCCTGCTATGTGACGTTGGGTGGCCCCATTCACAGGCACAGTCTCACTGCATCCAGGGCCTCCACCAACTCCAGCTGACACCAACTCACCATCTAGTCTACTAGAAAAGGTTTTTCCTTCCTTTGTGTTCCACAGAAATTCATGGCTTTAAATGCCATTGGCCTGGCTTGGGTCATACTATCATCTTTGAACACATCAGAGCACCCAGCGGATGGAACATAAGATTAGCTAGATGTGGATGATATGCCCATCTTCAATGTGGATGGAAGATGGGGTCAGCCCTCTGGAACTGTTTGGATTGGAAGCAGGTAAGACGCTTCCAAAGGAAAGCTGGGGTGCTGGATTTTGGCATGAGAACAGAGGCTGGCTTGCAGAAAGCAGCAGATTCCACGTCTCTGACAGTGCACTGCTCAGCTGTGGGGTCTGACGGCGTTGACTTAGGGTCAGGGCTGCAGCCACCCATCCAGTGCCTTTGCTGTCCTCCCATGACAGCAAGAAGCTCTTCCTCTTGCAAAAGGCACAGCTCTCATTGATGTCCCTGGTGGTGGGAGCCCAGGAGTCACACCGCCCCCCAGCCACATTACTCACCCATGCCCCAAGAACAATTTTGCTCATTTATCCAGTCTCCTCTCTCCTTTACAAAGAGCAGAGAATAAATGCTATGGTGGTAAAGAAATTATTCCTCAGTGAAGCAGTGGGAGGCTCAAGGATTATTCCATACCAGGGAATGCAGAGTTGACCGGCTTTCAGGAGGCGACATGAATGCATGTGGCTCTCTGGGACCTTTGGGCCTTAGTGTAAAACTGCCAGGGTGGAGGTACAGTTGCTCCCATACATTTGATTCTCAGTGAGTATGAATGTCCAAGGTTATTATAACCAGAAGCCTACAGGATAGCACGCCACAATCTGCTATGTGGTGGTTGGGACCAGGGCCATATTCAATGCTTGCTGGGTTATGACCTCTCTTGGCAGGCTAAGAGGCTCTGAGGGAGTGGACACTTGTCTCAACCATGTGAGCGTTGGAAACTGAAAAATTCCAGGGACTGTCTAGGCTGCCCAGGTAGCTGTTCATTTGCCCAGCAGCAAGGTCAGCTCAGTAATTGGCCACAGGAGCTTGACAGGGCCGAGGCAGGCCTGAGCTGGAGGACCACAGATGGCTGCCTGGATGTTTGGAAGTCAGGGGCTTTCCTGTCTGAACCTGACCATCTACTGCTGCCCACTTGGCTGGGCGGAAGGATCCACCCAGTCCCAGGAGGGCTTCACCAGCCCTCAGGAAGGCAGCACCTGGGGGCTGGTAGTTTGCTGCACCGCGTCTACATACACCCACTCCTGTCTACTGAGAGCTGTGCATGTCAAGGCTACACAGGAACCAGGCAGAGTGGGGCCAGCACCACCCTCCCCAAGTGCGAGGGAAGAAGAAAATCAAACCTTATGTGACCTCTGGGGCACTAACACCCTTGACTGAGGTTGAGTTGGATTTAAAACCATCTGTGGGCTGAGCAGACATTTCATTCTTTTATATGAGCCCAGGCCTGGGGCCAGGCAAGCAATGGTCCGCATCGGCCAGTTTCCACCAGAGGGCTCTCTTGTATGAGGTGTCATCTAGTCATCGCTGCATACCTGTGGTCCTTCCAAGCACACTTAGAGGAATATAGGGGATTGTAAATACTGCTGCAATGAACACTGGGGTGCATGTATCTTTTTGAATTACAGTTTTCTCCAGATATATGCCCTGCATCATATGATAACTCCATTTTTAGTTTTTTAAGGAACCTCCATACTGTTCTCCACAGTTGGTGCACCGATGTACATTCCCACCAACAGTGCAAGAGGGTTCCCTTTTCTCCACACCCTTTGCAGCAGTGGTCCCCAACCTTTTTTGGCACCAGAGACCGCTTTCATGGAAGACAGTTTTTCCATGGACGAGGGTTGAAGTTGGTCAGGCGGTGATGCGATCGCTGGGGAGCGATTGGGAGCAGCAGACGAAGCTTCACTTGCTTGCCTGCCGCTCACCTCATGCTGTGCAGCCTGGGGGCTGGAGACCCCTGCTCTACAGCTTCTATTATTTGTAGACTTTGGCCATTCCAACCGATATGAAGCGATAACTCACTGTAGTTTTGAGTTGCATTTCTCTAATAATTAGCAATGTTGAGCATTGATTTCATGTGCCTGTTGGCCATCTGTATGTCTTCTTTGGAGTAATATCTATTCAGATCCTTTGCCCATTTTTGGATTGGGTTCTTTGTGTTTTTGATATTAAGCTGTATGAGCTGTTTGTATATTTTGGAAACTAATCCCTTGTCGGTCACAACATTTGCAAATATTTTCACTCATTCTGTAGGTTGTCTTTTCATTTTGCTTATGGTTTTCTTTGCCGTGCAAAAGCTTTTAAGTTTAATTAGGTGCCATTTGTTTATTTTTGTTTTTATTTCCGTTACCCTAGGAGACAGATCCAAAAAGATTTTGCTGAGATTTATGTCAAAGACTGTTCTGCCTATATTTTTCTCTAGGAGTTTTACAGTACCCAATCTTACATTTAGGTCTTTAATCCCTTTCAAGAAGATACATGCACTCTAAAGTTCATTGCAACACTATTTACAATAGCCAAGACATGGAAGCAATCTAAATGTCCATCGATAGATGAATTGATAAAGATGTGGCATACACACACACTCACACACACACACACACACACACACACACACACTAGAATGTTATTAGCCATAAAAAAGGATGAAATAATGTCATTTGCAGCAATATGAATGGACCTAGAGATAATCATACTAAGTGAAGTAAGCCAGATAGAGAAAGACAAATATCATATGACATCACTTATATGTGGAACCTAACAAAATGATACAAATGAACTTATTTACAACAGAAATAGATCCACAGACATAGAAAACAAACTTATGGTTACCAAAGGGGAATGGGTGGGGGAGGGATAAATTGAGAGTTTGGGATTAACATATACACACTACTATATATAAAATAGATAACTAGCAAGAACCTACTCTATAGTACAGGGAACTAACTCAATATTTTGTAATAACCTATAAGGGAAAAATTCTGAAAAAGAATATATATATATATGTATATATATGTATACACACACACACACACACACACACACACATAGGACTGAATCACTTTGCTGTACACCTGAAACTAACACAAAATCAACTGTACTTCAATAAAAATATTATTTAAAAAATTAAAAACAACAAAAAAAGAATATAGGGAAAGCTTTACTAAGGATCAAATGCTAGTTTTGCAGAGTAACCCAGACACTTGAATTAGATCTTAGTACACTAATATGAACCCTACAGAATATTAGGCAAATTAATCATATATACATTTGAGAAAGAACCAATCATACAATATAAAAGCCTTGAGTTTCCACAGGAATACCAACGACACACTCCATAGCAGTGATGTACAATAAAAAAGCAAATTCACATTTACCATAGAATCATTGGTGGTCACTGTGACCATCACAGAGGCACAATGATTGAATGTGCTAGAGATCTTCTGCTCACTTTCCAGAGTTACCCTCAGCCACATTTACCTGCTTAGTTTCCCGGAGAGCTGACCTGTATGTACAGTCCACAGGCTCTCCCGCCTTCTGGCTTCCCATCAGCTCAGTCAGTGAGTGTTTACGGCTCTGCATGCCAACGAGGGGCACGGTGATCCTTGACCCAAGGTCGCAGCTCCTGTCAGATCACATACTTCACAAAGTTTTCTCTCTGAGTTTGAGTCCTATTAGGAGCCAGCTCAGGCCTGAGGAGATGATGCTTCTGTCCCCCTCATTACTCACCTGCGGTGTAGCATTATTCCTTTGGATTCCTTACACTCTGCTCTTACACCTTTGCCAGCAGTGCCTTTATCAATAATTTTCTGTCAAACTCAGAACCATACAGTTAGCACCATTCTTCTGATTTTACAGATGAGGAAGCTGAGACAGGATGCAGTTAGAAGCTTCTCAGAGATCACTCAGCTGGCATGTACCCAGGCCCAAATGCATGTTTGTCTTGCTTTAAATCAGTGCTTGTGACTACTCTCATGCCTCCTCAAAGACACGTTCCTTGTAGGAGAATGCCATGAGCCATATGGATTCAGATCAGAAATCCTAAGACTTTGCAAGAAGGATTGATATCTGGAGGCCAGCTGCATGGAGTGGTGGGAATACCCATTGTGTTTGTGACAGTCATTAGGGCCATTCACCAAATATCTCCAGGTCTTCTTCCAGGGACTCATCTGATTGAGCTTTTCCATCTCCTTACACTCAGGCATGACCATGCAACTTTCTCTGGCCAGTGGAGGTGCAGGGGAAATGTCATGTGAGTATTCCAGGAGAAATCTCCAAAAACCAGTGTGTGAGTCAGCTCTCTTCTTTTCCATTTCACAGTAATTGGGGGAATATTGACAATACCTCCCTCACCCTGGGGTTCTGAGTTTGGATGACATAAAATAGAGGTCCCTCCCATCTGGCCTTTGAGGAGCATGTGTATTATGGAGAAGCTTCTTTGAGCCGCTGAGATTTGGGGGTTGCTTGTTACCACAGTGTAACTGAGCCTACCTGACTGCTGCAGGCTGAAGGATGGGTAGAAGCTGGATCTGGAGAAGAGATGCAAAGAGCAGAGTAAAATGCAAGTCTTATCTCAAAAATGACAGTGAGCATTGTGTGCTATTGAGGTGGATGAGGAACACATAAGGAATACCACATGCAGAAATGAGGAGCTAGACTTCAAGAGAAAGTTTCACTTTGGGTTCATGGAGACTCCAGTGTCTGCCTGAGCATTTCGGGCTGTGATGGCCAAACAAAGCCATTAAAAGCCCTGGTTTATCCAAGGATGGACCACAGGCTCTGCTCTAGGAGACTTCCAGAGGAGAAAATCAGCCACGTCCTCCAACGACATGCAATGAGAGACTCTCCTACAGCTGTGCCCTCGGGCAAAGCTGTCGGCTTTCATTCTTTCCTCCAAGGTTTAGGAAAGCACCTTTCACTTTTTATAGACCTAAAATTACTAAGTGGTCCTTGCAATTCTCTTCTGTGGGTGGAAGAGTCTAATGATCAGGAGATCTGAAGCCAAGACCACTGCGCAGGCATGCATATTCAGCGCAAAATGATTCACACTTGCCAGAGCTTGTTAAATACAGATATTCTGCCGTATCGGTTAACACACAGGGTTGACCGCCTCATCTGCTCCCTTCCTTCCCCTCTTGGAACTCTTGGGGGTGATGAAGTGAATCACAGGGGTGCAAGTCAAACCACAGCAAAATGGAGATTCATAAAAAAAAATCCATTGCCTTGAGAGGACATTTGGCTGGGAGGTTCTGGCACATGTGTGTTTAGGGGGAGGTGTGTGCCTTCACAGTGGCTGGGAAAGAAACGTGGACAAACAGGTCACATTGGAGCTTCCTCACACAGACCTAGAAAGAGAGAGAATTGGAGGTTGCACCAGTGCTGGGAGTGAAAGCTGATGTTTCGAGATCCATTGTACTGAAGACAGAAACTAAAGTTGAGCTACAATTAATCCGACAATAGGTCAGGGGAGCAGAAGGGAAGACAGATCTGAACATTTCTCCACTAAAAATATGCTAAAATTCAGAATAAATTGATTTCAAGTTTTAAAAAGTGTTAAATGATTAATAATAAAAAGCAGAAGACTACAGTAGGAGCTGAAGCAAATGTCACAGAAAGGTTTCAGTTTTGAAGGAATGTCTCTGGCTTTATCTCATCCTCACGTGCTCCAATTGTATATATTATGACAAAAGAAAAAAGAACAGAAGGATTTCACAGATTAGGTTGTGAGAATTCAGTGGATTCTCTAGGAAGTCTGGGATTCCACTGCTGGAAAAAGAAGTTTGTTGAGAAAAACTGAGGCTGCTATTGGAATGAAGCAGAACTTTCTTCAATATCTGCTCATTACCCATTCTACAGTGTGCAGATGAAAGTTTAACAAAAGGTTAGAGCTAGATTATTCATGAATGGGGCCCTTGCTTTCCCCAGAATGCAACGGAAAGAGAACAGATCAGTTTTGCTCCCTCAAAACACAATTGACATTTACAAACACTCAACGTTAGATGAGATACTGCTTACTCATTTTCAAGAACCTATTTTTTTTTAAGCTGTTATATTGTTTTGTCTTCAGTAAATCTGAACTTGAGTCAGTTGCTTAAGGAATCTAAGAATGATTACAGTGTGATTTTGGAAACAAAACTAAATTTCAAATAACAACAGAGAGGTAATACTAAGATGAAAGAGAAACTTATTATGTTGTAAATCAAAATTTTAAATAAAGTTATAGATACCTGTTTTTCAAAGAAAACAAAAAAACAAAAAAATTAGATGTAATGTTTACAATAAAATAAAGTGTGCTGGAAATAGAGGCATCTAGGCCATAACTGTATTAGAGCTACATTGGTTCCCCCTCACTGAGATTAAAACAATACAATCTTCCACAGTGCAGAAGAGACTAGAAGAGGAAAGGGGTGGCCAGGCCTACAATGGTTCTGGGGTTTAGCCCCCAGAGAAGTGGCTGTGTACAAGGTGAAGGCTGCTGCAAGGACAAGTGAACATAAGGGCACCTTTGTCCATCTTGCTTCTGCAGAATACAAAGTTTCAGATTTGTTGCATTTTTAGTTGAAAATTTATTATAAATTTTTACTTAAAAAAGAGAAAACTCACAGTGTTTGAACTGACAAAGTCTGCTGTGTTCAAAAATCAGGGAAGAGGAGAAAAAATAAAGTTGAAACATTTGGTGGACTTGAAGCACCCGCCCACCCCCGTACTCCCATCACCACCAAAAACAGAAGAAAAAGCTGTGATTACAAAAGCACCTTTCTGTACGATTTGTGCTTGGGGAGAGATCATGGTAGAATTATGAGCTGCTGAAACTCTTCTTAGACCTTTGACTTAGATAACTGAAGTTATCTACTTAATAGATAGGTTTTCTAAGTTTCTATTTTCATTTTGTCTTACTTAGTAAAGGTGGTCTTCAGTGCTTCCAGAATTGCTCAGTTGCACCATTTCCAAGACATTATTTTCCTTCGTATTGAATACGGCTGGTTACAAAGTAGCTGTGCTGTTGCAGAGCCTATGGGTCACACATCTTTTAGCAGGCAAATGCATGTAGTAGGTGGGCGCAGGCCTTACTTCAGGACTTGTCTTTGCTCCAACACCTGTTCTGTGCAGGTTTTCCATCACTTTAGCCCTACCTTCACATCCAGCCTCAGTTGCTTTCACTCCTTCTTGTCACTTTCCTTGTAGCCATACCTATGGAATAGCAGCCCCCAAATGTGATATAATCTCTCACTTATTCTGGGCATTGTACTCTAACTCCAAACACCTTTCTGTTCTGGGACAACTTCCTTCTTTCCTCTTGAAAAGGCAGCCCATGTGTCCCCACCTCAGACATGTCTGTCTGCCACCCCAGCGTCTCCTGGACAGTCTGGGCACTCACTGCACCTCTTTATGTCTGTTTCTTTCTTCTGTGCAGGAGCACGTCAGAGATTGCGGTGGCAGCTGTAACCAGCTGGTGTGCGCACGCATGGCTCAGCTCTAGATTCCTGCCTGCCACTCTAAAAGTGTTTGCAGTTTAAAATTCACATGAAGATTTTCCTTAGGAAGAGAACAGTTGGCTTGAGGAGCCTCTTGAGCCTAGTTCATTTCTGTGTTCTGCAGCCATTGAGACCCAGGTCTAAGCCATGATTCTGCCCCTAGCAGCGGTGGGGCCCTGGGAGGTCACTTGGTGTTTCTCAGCTTAAGTCCCAGCATGAGTGACACTTTCTCATGGCCTTGTCAGTTGTATCTGGTGAATAATAACAAGCACACAAAACATTTAGTTTTCTGGAACCTGGAACGCAACAGTTCCTTGCTAAGTATCAGCTGTGTTGACAAGATTGGACTGAAAGGAGCTTCCAGAAGTAATGGGAATATCGTTGAGGTAAAGGGTATAGAAGAAAAACATCTGCTGTAGTGTGTCTTTTGTTGAAAGGCACATTTTATCAGCTATTCAGCAAGAAAAGAAGCACTGCCTATAGACACTGAGGTCAGTCTTTGAAGAGAAACATGTTCTAATAGCCTTTAAAATTATCTACATCATGCTTTTTATGGGCCTATACACCTGGAAATTCTGGAGAAAGAAGACTTTGAGTGGGATCAAGAGTAATGACTCACGTGTTTTGATCTAGGGTCCAAAAGTCAGGAGCACTCCTGCGATTTGTGGATTTCAAACGCACCAGGATGCCGCAGGAGCGCACTTTCCTGCCCTCCAGGAGTCCAGCAAGTTCCTGTGGCCACAGTGTATCCAGAGAGCCATTCTATTAATTCACTGAGAGACAAGAATGTTGCCCACTTAAGCAATGGTTTTACTTTTATATAGAAAGACATTATTTATCTAAATGTCACTTTCGAAGCTATTGGTTCACATAGCTCATTTTCAAAATTTTCTCAAATTATCAGGGCCATAGTTAATGTCACTGGCACCTAAAAGACGAGAGCTTTTTTTAGAGAAACATTTTGTGAGAGGACAAAATCACCATATTTCAAACTTTAATGTCTCATATTATGCATTGGTAAATTAGAAATGAACACGCTCCCCTGCCAGCCCTCGTCATAGCTAATGATCAAGATCTCCTGCCTGAGCTTTTTAAAACCCAGCATTTGCTGGCTGACTGTGGGCAGTAGGTAGCACAGCTAACACCTCATTTCTCTTTGCCCTCTTGCCACACAGGTGAGGACAAACCTGAAGCAGCGGGGATGGCGAGTGGCTGAACACAATGGCAGCAGCAGACCTGGTTCTGGTCTCTCCTAATTTTTGCATATTGTCATCTTGATTTAACACAGGTGCCCCAACTGTGGGAATTAGGGGGACATCTCTTTCTGGGTGAGCACACAGCACTGTAAAGGACTTTTGTTTCTGCGATTTGCAGGCTTTGGAATATAGTGTGTCTACACACTGAGGCAGGTGGTTCTGTAGTAGCACCACATGTGTGGGTCTCAGGCCCACAGTGGCTGAGTCTCCTCACTGCCTGGCCCACTGCCAATCTGGACCATGCAAAGCTTCGCCCAACACATCTTTAACTTCTGAGCACATCTCTTCCCCAGCCGCAGGTGACAAATTGACAGTGGAGCCAAAGGGAACAGGCTCCAGGAAATGGGATGTAATTCTTAGAAATGAAGGGTTGAGTCTTCGACAAGCCTGGTGGATGGAGGCAAGCTTGTGTAATGAGTAAACACAATATGTGTCTTTTAATTAAATATTAAACCATAATGGAATGAGTGTAGAGAAGTGCCTAACATGGCTCAGCCCCGGATGGCAGATGTGGAAGTGCTGCGGTTTCGATCTGAAGGAGCAGAGCCAGGGTGAGGGGCTGGGGACTAAGGGATGGGCTGCACTCCCGGCCCCCTTCAGTCAGCCCTGCACCAGTTTTATTTATTTTCTAAATAAGGATTCTCTTTGAAAAATGATTTAAACAACTCATTCCAATTTCCTATTTTACAAATGAAATGTAATGAAGCCCAGAGTGGTGAGCTGGTTTGGTCACAGTCATCTGCTGCTCAGTCTTCTTTCATCTACGAAAGTAGAAAAGCAGCGAAACCTCTTGTGGTGACGGAATTTACATGTAACACTGTTGTCTCCCATCCTCCATCCAGCTGTTCTGCTCATGTGGGGATGGCTAAAGTCCTCATCTTTTGGGGAAGGGGTGGCTAGAAAGGGACTAGCTCTTGATTACTTCAGATGTAACGCAGTTGTAAACAGCATAAGTTTTAGTGTTGTTATTTTTGTGCTTTTTGTCACGGTAATGACCAACAGCAAATTACTTTTCATTTACCTTGCAAAGACAAGACTCCATATTTCACACGGTTGAATTTTTTGGATCCTATTCATTGAATAATAGTAGAGTTTTACTATACTAACAGTGACATTTGAACCGGTAACTCTTCCAGCTTTAGATCAGAGTCAAAAGTGGAAATGAAAGAAACAATGACCCACAAAGGAAACAGTGGACTGTTTACTTAATTCCTGCCTGTCCTAGGTAACATTCAACGCTGGCAGTGATGGTCCAGCCCCACATCTTGCTCATAGGTGAGACAGGTCCTATGACCTAAGGCCTCCATAAGTTGGTTTCTTTCTGTTCACTCAATTTTAGTTCTAATTTCCAAGGAACACTATTTTCTAGGTTAGGAGCATTTTCTGTAATTAAATAAGTGTTCTAATTTACATTTAATTTAAATTAAATTCATTCTTTTAATTTAACTATGTTTTTTCCCCAGTTTTATTGAGCTATGATTGACGTATAACATTGTACAAGTTTGTGTACAACATAATGATTTTATATTTGTGTACATTGCAGAATGATTGCCACAATAAATTTAGTTGATGTCCATCACCTCACATATTATATTTTTCTTGTGATAAGAAGTTTTAAGATCTACAATCTTATCAACTTTCAAATATAGAATCCAGTATTGTTAACTATAGTCATTATACTATATGTTATCAATACATTCTTGACTGTGTCCTTCTGGGTGGCCAATCATCCCAAATACCTAGGACAGTCCTGGCAGACTGGAGCAGCTGGTCACCTACTGTGACATAACTTCCACTACCAATTGGCACTTAGCCGAAGCAGAGTGTTTTCAAGCTAGGTTAGTTTCCAAGTCTTTATACCCGGTACTCCTAAGCTCTACACTTGTGTTCTGGTTTACCAGACTGCTTCCAGCCCCACACAGTGGAGTCACACTGAGACTCCACTGCATGTGTCCAACTTAGTAAAGTAGCAAACATACACAAAGAAAGTTGCCACGGGTCCTTGGAGCTCCACCTCGGTGCAGACCCTCTTTGTACACACTGCCTTATCTCCATGGAACTGGGAGGTACTAACCCCACAGTTTTACCTGGAGATTAGCAGATTAAGGAGCAATGGGGCCACTTGAACTCCTTGAGGAAGTTAGTAGCTCCTTTATTTCCCGCCTGGCCCCTGAGGCGCCACCGCCGATTGTGATTTATTCCTTAATCATTTTACCGCCTCCGGTTAATTACTTGGATCTAGTCTGGGCTTGCACAGCCCTGTTCAGAGGAGCTGATTTGCAGAAACCTGATCAGGGCTCTCCTAGTTAAAGAGAAGTTCTTTGCTAATGGTAATAGAGCACGGAAAAAAGCTGGAGCTATAGGAAGACCTTGGCATTCAAGAACCAAGGGTGCTACGGGGCTGGCTGAGAACCCTGGGTGGAGGGGAGAGAGAGCTTACTCTCACTGATTCAGCAATTTTACTTACTTAAGGGTGTGGTGACACTTGGGGCTTCTCAGGGCCTCTCTCAGAGAGTCAATAAAGAGCCATATTTATTTTAACTCTCCTTCTGCACCTTTTGCCAGATGAACGTGGGGGAAAGGCGGGGACAGGGATGTTGACGGAGGAAAGGTAAGATAAAGTCTGAATCCATTATTTATTGAGCATCTACCAGAAACGATTCACCACAAAACAGTTATTTCCTGAGATGGTGGGTGATCCTGTAACTGGCCCAGTGGAACAAATAAAGCGACTAGCAGCTGGGATCCTGTTTCTGGAAGATTCTTCCTCAGTCAGTCTTATTCTGCAGTCGTGCCTCATTCCACCTCTTTATTCAGTGCACTCTCCCCTCAGTGCACACACATGCACGTACACATGCCTGTTCAAACACACGCACACACTACCCACAGCAGGTTTCAGTCTTATCCTGAGAGTCAGAGCAGTGTCAGTATCAGTTTGGATAATTGTTTGATCTTGGGTCACTTCACCCATTGGCTTCCAATTCTACTAAGTTATTTGTCACTCTCTGCACGTGCTAGAGGATCCCATGCCTATCAGCCTTTGGAAACGTTATGCTCTCTGCCTCAAATGCAAACCTCCCCTTCCATGAAAACTAATTCCCATTGGTCCTTTTGGACTCAGAAGCAGCTCATGACTGTGGCTGGGCGTCACGAATCTTGAGTGAGAGGGTCTGGATCTAAACATGGTTCTGTGGGTCAGTAGCTGTGTGACCATAGGCCACCTGCTTCATCTCAGCAAGCCTCCACTTTCGCCTACTGATGGAATGATGTGATGGTAATAACTGTAGCCAAACAGAGTTGTGTAAAGGATGGTGATGGGCCGAAGAGCACCAGGGGCCTCTAGCTGGGGCACCTTACCATGGCAGCTCCTGGGGCCTTGACAGCCCGCAAGCCTCCTTTTGCCGTTACTCATACTGACTGTTCACCATATTGCCTTTGCAATCTCGGCCTCAGAGTGTCCCTCCATCAAATACCTTCACGGTAGTGCTTGCAAGTTCCAGCTCAGAAGAGGAGACATCCAAGTGCAATGTGTGTTGACTAGTTAGGGGGAACAAGAAGACACCAGGGACGCAAGCCAAAAATCAGCTAAAGAGACCGGATGCCACAAGAGAGAGGGCCTGTTTCTTGGCAATTTTAATGAGGATACAGTATATCCAGGCAGTTTATCAAGTAGGACTTGGATTTAACCTAGGCTCATTCTAATTGTGTCTGGTTTTCCATGAACATCTCTCATCAGGGAACCCAAACTTATTCCTTGAGGCTGAGAACACCTTTGTATAAATATACATATCTGCCTCTGATTTCAGGAAACCATTAAACTTTTTAGGCTTTCCTATTCTGCAAATTCAGATTTTAACTTTAATTGTCAACTGAGGAGTACCAGGGGGTGTAAAAGGCCTGTCTATGAGGGTTTACCTCTTCTGGCTGATAATCAATTCAGGGAAATGAACTGGAGAGCCCACAAGTCTGAGAAAAATAAAAGACACTACATAGAAATACACTTCAGAATGAAAAGGAGGAGAATAAACTATAATGACAAAGCAATACTACTGATGCATATTGGCCCAGTTACAAAGGGGATAAATGGCTCACAAAAGTAGTTAATCCCTTTTGCTTTTAATAAAAGGAATAGGACAGAAATCTGGGTGTGTACAATGCTGAATAATCATTTCCCAAATACTTTATGGGGCAGGTCTTGTTTTGAGTTGTCCTAGCATTGAATAAAGATCTCAGCCTTGGGAAATATTGTTTTTGAGCTCTTAAATTGTAATAACCCATCCTTCTAAGTGAGGTTCAGGTCCTAGCGATGAAGCCCTAGGCTGGTACAATTTTCCTAGATGCTTTCACTGGGGAATCTTAAGGAGTACACAGTGTGGGTACTCTGGATACACACAACACACTTGAAAAGTGCCAAAATATGTCAAATAGACGTCAGCGAGTGAGAAGAGATGAAACTGAACGAGAATTAGAAATTGGAAGCTCATGGGAGGACACACTAGGAATTTTTTGAGTAACTTCTAGAAGATCACACTGAAGTCTAACTGTTGGGCGTTTTCCTTTCTGCATTTCAAAGGAGTGAAGAGGACCCCCCATAACTTTTTCTAAGAGATATAAAATAACACAAAGAATTGGCATTCCTGGGTGGAACAAATCCAGTAATATTTCTAAGTGACGATTTTTTTAAAAAACAGAACTAGCAACGACTGTAAAGGGAATGACTTCGTTTCTTTCCTCACAACTTAGATTTATACTTGCATTTTATCAGCTTTTGTCTTTAAATCCTGCTGTGAACACAGAAGTGAAGACAGAGCTATAGAGCTTCAGATAAGCATGTAATGGATGTGATAGAGGGATGTCTTGAAGGACAATGAAGAGGAGAGGACTTGAAACCCTGTGAACAGAAACCAAGAAGGGCAACAGTGTAATGGAGCTTTACGATACCAGGCAATTGCAAACGCGGGGTCACACCTAATGAAGCTACTGTTGGATTCATTAACCAGCTCTTTCTGATTGGTATGTTCACTAACCAACTATGCTAATATTTAATATTAGGTATAAAACAAAGTAGGCAAATTTGCACCACGCTACTCCAGGTATAACAAGGAGAATTTACAGAGTCATACATGAACTCTCCAAATCAAAGAAACAGTCACCTGTAAACGGTTGTGTTGTATAATTGTGAGTAATGTAAATATCTAAAATGTGGTGCTCTGAGAAGGCTGGCAGGAATGTCTTTTGGTGCAAGAAAGATTCTCCAACCATCCTCCATGTCCTTTGACTTAGGTGGTTCTCTTTTCTTTGTATGATGAAATCAAGGATCTAAAATTGTCTGAAAAACTAGAGATGCACAGTTTGTCTCATGCAGAATGGCT
Organism: Delphinus delphis; assembly: GCF_949987515.2. Taxonomy (NCBI): domain Eukaryota; kingdom Metazoa; phylum Chordata; class Mammalia; order Artiodactyla; family Delphinidae; genus Delphinus; species Delphinus delphis. The sequence continues at coordinate 89,804,661 of NC_082694.2, read as the reverse complement.
GGCTTTATAGCAATTGTTGTTTACAGATCATAAAACTGTTGAACAGAGAAAACAGTCAGCCTCTGCCTACGGGTTTTGTCCACGTGGGATGCATACCGTACCAAGTATGGGGTCTTCTGAGCAAGCCAGTGAAGTCCCATAATGGAAGCGGATTTTGAAATCTTGTGACTAATTAGTAACAATATCTTTGAACAGTTTTTAAGATCACGTGTTCTACTTTGCTGTAAATAGAAAAATGTTCTCTGATCAGAAATGAAGAGACGTCAGAGTAGGAAGTAGAGTATGAAGTGTTGGATTTTAGATTGTAAACTCTTATGCATTATGCATTTTAAGACATTTATTTCTAGAAACTCTGAATATAAAAAAGGAACTATTATCAGAACTGGAATAACAAAACCAACAAAAGAACCAGATCAGCACCCTAAAATTTTGGTTGCGGAGTATTTATGGAGTGTGAGGGCTGGATGGCAACATCCACAAAATCAGTCCATTTCTTCCAAGTCTATCTGAAAACAGGTCAATTACTTCCACTCCAGCTATGCCACAGCGGAGCAGCATTTTAAATGAGATGGCAGTGTATGTGAAGACCCTTGTAAACATTCTCTGCAGATGTGAAGAATAATCTAGGCTTAAAATAATGTGGCGTAGGTTTTCCTTCCACTAAGCGTAAAAAACTATTTTTGTGTATGACGCACAAGCTGCTATGTGCATGTGTGACCAGTCAGAGCAGACAAGAGAACAATCATGTCAAAATGGAACAAACATATGCACACACACACTGCACTCAACATATAAAAGGTTTTATGCAAAAGGATGAATTTGAAAATTTAATCGGGTCTCTCACTGAACTGGATAAGGTAATTAGTGGAGAATCTCATGAGAAAGCTATAGGGGTTTTTGACAGAAAGCTCTAGGAAAACCCAGCAGCCAAGACACAAAGCAGAGATGCCTCGGATAAGTTCTTGAATGAATCACTTAACCATTTAGTGAGGCTAATAGATTCTCTATCACTCCTCCACAACCGCAGGTCAATTATATCACTAAATGGAGGTGTCTTTCCTCCTCTGCAAAACAGAAGCGGTAGCAATACTTGCCCCGACTACCTCAGAGATGTTTGCGAAGATCAAATGAGAAAATAGATATCAAGAGAGCCTAGTAAACTTTAAACTTCTAGATAAGTTCAAGGTAGCGGTGCTTTGCCATTAATATTCCTTCATAGCTTCCAGATATTTCACTAAAAGATCAGAAAAATCCCACAATACTTTTTCAGAATTTCCTAGTGCAGTTTTGGTGCTTTCTCTAGACCAGAAAAATGTGTTTGCTTTCTTTCTTGTTCTCTGTTTTGAAATTCTAACCCACTCTTACTTTACTAAACCATGGTGGTGAGAGAACTTTATACACCAACTGGACCTATCACCATTGATTCCCCTTGTGCTGGAAGTAGGTTCTACAAAGGGAAATGGCTAGCTAAACACAGAGCCGACTAGCAAATCCCATGTTCCAGAGCTGTGAAACCCGGAGAACTCCAGAAAAGAAAAAAACATTGATACCAAGTGATGGCAGCTTGAATATATAAACTGGTTCATAAATATTTAGACAAATTATTGAGTGATAAATATATATTGAATCATTAGGGGACTAATATGATGAGAATAATAATAACTATTCAGTGTCTCCTCTGCATAAGTGCCTTTGAAAACATTCTTCACCCTCTAAACTGCCCGTTTACCTTTTAATAAAAAGGAAACTGAGAGACGGTTTACTGCTCTCCAAGTTGCTCTAGAGGCACTTACCTCCCACAAGCCTCTGTTTCAATGAGCTCCCACTCTACCGTATGGACAGCGCTCACGTTCGCTCTTTCAGAGCTCGGAGTTTAATCTCTCCTGCAGATGCATTTTTATTAGAAAACGTTCCTTGGAAAAGGCCCTGTAGCTCTCTGACAGGGTTCCTGACATCATGGACCACTGCAGGTTTACTACGCTGACCACATAAGTACATCCCGTGACCAGGGTTAGTACTGGGTGAGCAATCCTGAGGATGCTGGCAGAGTGGGTGCAACGACTTCCTGTGGCCTTCAGGTCTGAGTTTACTCAGCCCGGAGGCAACAGGAAAAGGTGACTCAGGCTTCCTTCTGCCTCTACCTGCCTGGGGAAAGTGTTGCCTGTCGGCTTTGCGCCGTAGCTTTAAAGCACACTCGAGACTTAGTGCATATCTTGCTCTTCTCTTTTACTGTTGCTGAAAAAACTTCACAAACCAGAAGACGTGCCAAAGTTCCCAGGACTTCAAAGTGACTTGAAAGGAGTTTGTGCTCCTCCTTTTACAACTGTGGCCATTTCTCATTTACCTAAAAGTCGCTGGGTAGCCCCTGCAACAATCACGGTTCTGCCAGGCTTCGCTGAGGCGATCCAGAAGGCCCTGAGCTTCGTATCGGGCATTGGAATTCTGTGATGTACGTGAGGCGGATGCCCGCTGGATTCGCGACGCTCGTTCGTGGAGCTTGTGGTGCAGCAGGCGCGCCGTCGCCCAGTCTGGCACGTTCCGCCTCCCTGTCCCAAGCTCTTCTGGCACAGCTTGCTTTGCTCCCCCTCCGAGTTTCTCTTTATTTAAGACTCTGTTTCTAAGGCACACGCCATCTCATGTAAAATGCCCAACATACCTCACACCGTGAGAGCCTGTCCCGCAGCGTGGACACGTGCACGCTGCCCTGAGCCTCTCAGCGTGTGAGACGTTGGGGCAGCGTCGCCACCCTCACCGGAGCCGCTCAGCGGACGGAAATGGGGGCAGGGCGGTCAGGTAGTGCGGGAGTGGCGGCTTGGATCAGAATCCTGCCTAGGTTTTGATCTGTTGAATCAGTCTGCGCCCTTGAGAAGTTACGAAATTCTCCAAGCATTCTGGCGCTCGTTCACTTCTTAAAAGAGAGGGTATGGCTGCTTTTGGAACCAGGCAGGTTGGGTTCATACTCTTTCTTCTCCAGCATATTAGTTCTCTGACCCGAGCAGGTACTAAATCTCTCCACACCTCAGCTACCTCACAGGTTAAAATGGTGATGCTAAAAAAAGTTAAAAAAAAAAAAAAATGGTGATGCTGATAGACTGGCGCGAGGCTGAGGCGGAATAACCAAGGTGGGCGCTTCGTGCTCCTCCTGCTGCGGGCGCCCAGGACATGCGGCCTCCCTCCTGGGCTGTGCTGACCAGCTTCTTCCGGGGAGCTAGGCTTTCCCAGGAGCAGGGCTAACACCAGAGAAGCAGCTAACCCTTCTTCATCCTCACCACATGACCTTCCTCACCAGACAGGAAACACTCTACCTAAGCCGCCCTAATTTAAGGCAAGAGTGAAAATGCCAAACCCTTAACGCCGCGAACTTCGAGTTCTCATGTGCTCACAGTAGTTTTGGCATTAATTTCCTCAGGGTGGGAATTAAAGTGAAATCGAGAACTTGGCATGGAGACGTGTGTTAATCTAGGTGCCCTCTTAGGGTGTCCCATCTTCCCAGCTGGCTGGGGACTGAAGATTCTCCGAGGACACCAGGAAGTTCCCGGCAAACAGGGACAGCTGGTTTGCCCTGCTCACGTTCAGGCAGGGCTGGGAAGGAGCCTGGACAGACGCAGGGGCGTCCACCTGCTGGAGGCTGGGGCGGCGGTACACGAGTTCTAACATCCGTTCCAGCTTTGAGGGTCTGTGGTCCCGGGTCCCTGCCCACCCCAGCAGATGCTGCACGGACATCCTCTCTGGTGCCTGACTCACACCCGCAAGGAAGCGGCCTGAGAGCTCTCTACTTGGCACTGCGCATGCACCCCTTTCCGGACTGTGGGCGCTGCAGTCCTGACTGCCAAGCAGAGGAGGCCCAGCCTGCACCCAGCTGTTTACCTCCAAGGGCATGTCCTCGACACGGGCTCAGAGGTCACCAGAGGAAACACCGCCCCTTCGTGAGAGCGGGCCTGCTCTGCCCTCTGGCAGTCACCACTTCTTTGCTGTCTTGACTTTTTATTCTATTTGAAAGGAGGACTTCCTCTAAGAGCCAGGAAAGCCACACAGTCCTCCATCAACAACGTTCTGACTGGATACAGCCCAAGCCCCGAGGCCCCATTTGGAACGCGTTCTGCTTTTCATTCAGTTTAGACTTCACCTGAATTTGAAGGGTGAAGGGCCTCCAGGGATTAAAATAAACCATTCGTAACTTGCATGTTTTATTTCCCAGTAGCTTGACTCTTTGTATATGATTTGGACTTTGGGTTCCATTTATGGTTCAGACACATTGGCCAATAAATAAAAACTACAAAGCGAAGGGTCGTATTGAAATCCGCGAGTCTGGCTCAGGGCGCCGCTCACTTCTGCCTGCTCCTCTTTACTCCGCTTTATCCCCTCTCCCACCTTCCATCTGCGTGTTTCCCACGTCTGTCATCTAACTGCCGGCCTATCTACCCTTTACTGAGTATCCGACCTTCCTCCTAGAACGCACGCCGCTCATGGCAGGGCGCCTGGGGAGCCCCAGTGCCTACTGCGGTGCCTGGCTCCTCAACACATGAACGTGGGTGAATCTGCTTCCTGTCATCAGTGGGTTGTCCTTGATTATAGCCGCTACTGCTCAGGACCATGAGTGTCTCAACAGCAGGGTATGCGTTTAGTGGATACCGTAATTTCCATTCTGGCACTTGTAGTAAGAGTCCTACTTAAGCTCAAAATTGAGTATCCCACAGGCTATATACTAAAGCCAAGGTTCCGGTCTTTCCATATCTGTTTCTGTGGCTCGGGTTCTCACTTTCTAAAGACATCAATATTCTGTTTTGACTTAAAGATGAATAGTTATCAATGGCTTAATACATTCTCCCCTTCAGAAAGCATTTCAATTTTAATGACAATTTTCAAGGAGATGACACAAAGATGACAATTGTAGGATTGGGGACATTGTAGCAGAGAAAATATTACTGGATAGGAGCGCACTGCCTGGTGTTTCTGTATTTTCTCCCCATGAACTGCTCCTACTTCCACGACCAGAGTTATAAGCTCCTGGTTGAGAATTTGCTTTCCTTCTTGTTCGGTATTTCCAACCTGGAACATTTAACTATTATATAAATTAATTTATCTCATCACAGAAAACACAAGCAAAGTTGAAACATCTAACCGCTGTGCATCACTTCATTGCTTCCGTCTTATCGAATTTTCAAAAAGGGAAACAGAAAGGTGAGAACTCACGTTTACCTGAAGGAAGACAATGACAGCTGCTGTTGGATTCTGTGATGGAAGCCACGTAGCACGATGTCGGGACAGTTCTGAACAGTTACAATCAGAGGTTTCGACAGTCCCCGGGGGCTTGTCCATGGTCTTCGTGGAAATACAGGGTAAACTATTCTCCAGAATCCTGTCTTCGGATGCTTGTGTGGATTTGTGCATAAGCCACTGCAGGACTGAAGAAGAAGCTGGCCTGGCTTAGCCGGATCAGCTAGAGACTGGACTTCCCCACTGGCTCAGGCCCACATCTCCAGTACCAGCAGATACAGAGAGCAAAGCTGCTGTACGTAGAGTTTGCCTTCACCAAGGAGTTAACTAATGGGAAAGGTTACAAACTATACTCTCATTTTTATCTTTGGACCCAGTTTACAATGATAATATTAATAAACCATGAAGGAAAGAAAGTTAAACAAAAGACTGATGAAACAAAGAAAACCAACGCGCTAAACATTCAAACTGTTTTCATTGCATTCCGTCTCCAGGGAGAACTGGAGACTTCGGACACCACATGGCTCTCCTGGGCCAGATTTTAGAATGCGCTCCTCATTTCTACTGATAATCTGCTGAGATGATATTAGGAAAAAAGGGAGAAAGCCAAAGATTTGAGTAATTATAATAAGCAGACTCTTGCTTCAGTTTTTTCACATTGTACAAATTCATAAAGTAATACTAAAAATGATAAAAAATACTTTATTTCCTTGATACAGAATATACAATATTGCACTCATGTCGCAAGTAGCGTGCAGAAAACATGAACTCTATTCAGAAACAGCCATAACAATTGTCTGGGCCTGATATCTTACGGAATCACCAACTACAGCACTGCACCTTTAACCCACTGAAAAGGGCAACGTTTGATAAATCCTTCTTTGTACTCCAGTGTCAGTGACCAGCAGTTTAGAAACTATATGCATCAGTATATAGTGAGGAAGCTTTCCAGTTACATAAATACCTTTCACTCTGAGGCATTGCTGATCTGTACCCATGTATTAATGAAATAGATACTACCAAGATATTTTCCATGCTGTATCAATAATTTTTTCTCTCCATCGTGCTTAATCATATTATCTGAGAAGCTATTCTTTTGTGAACAAAAGAAACTATTTTGCCGCAATAGTGAAAAGCAATTACAAGCTTTTTCATTCAGATTGAGCTACACAGTTTGATTTTCTCAAAGTCACTCAGCAAATCGGGGTAATTCAGTGAGGAAAGGACCTCTGGCCTCCAACCACACACTCAGGCCCGGAGCTTAGGCATGAATCTGAACGGACAAGAGGGAGCTTAACCCATCCTGCTGGGGTCTGGGGATACCCTGTTCCTGACAGCTCCTTCCAGGAGTCGCCTCCACTGAAGTGCAAATGCTTCTCAAAGATCTTGGTGCTTTTAAATGGTAACCAATTTGTTTTTCTCTTTTTCATCTATTACACGGATGGTAGAGTCCGCACCATTTTGATCTCAGATAAATCTGAGCTAGGTTTCGGTTCATCCTATTCTGACAATAGAAAGGCACATAACAATTTTACTTAAAGCATTCACATATAAAATTAATGGAACCTGTAAACAAGGGAACTGCATATATGAAAAGGTCCTTTAAAGAAAACTCCTCTCATCTTTGACATTATCTTTAAACTAAGTGTAATCCAGTGAACAGCAGAACAGCAGCATTTTTAAAAAAACAACAGGGAAACATTTCTTAGAGCAGGGAATCTTTGTCTTTCTAGAGACTACATTGACAGAGGTACATCCACCAGCCAACAGAGCCTCCCCAAATGCGCATCTGTGTTTTACTTGAAAACAAATCCCTCGAGTACAGAGCACTTTCTAGAGCAGTGAGCACTCTGCTTACAGTCAAATCTGGAAATTCAATTAAACAACACACAAAAAGATAATCAAGGAGAGAATGATTTAAAATTATCCTGATAAAAACTAAAACCATACGAAGTGTAGGAAAACTATTTGAAGACCAATAACTATGTAAAAATAAATATTTAAGTAATTCAAGGACATATTCACAGTAAAACAGTTACAAAAATAGAATACAATATTAAACAAATACATGAATATATCAAAATTGGTTTATAAAATATTTTACCACTGAGAAAGCTATTTCTCTTCCCTCCCGATTCTTCTAATAATTTTATTCTTGAAGGGATATATTCTGACAAAACATTGTAAGCTTTGACCAGGTGACAAGTTTTCTTTGGGTTGTCATCATCGATACAAAATTCCTCCCAGAAGTTTCTGAATCTGAAATCTATTTACTCTGAGTGCCATGAGCTGGTTCAGATTTAGGGTCACAGTAACTCCTTATGGACACCCAGAGGCTAACCCTTGTCTCAAACACACCCTTTTCAGAGAACGGTGAAGTGTTGCCAAGTTTGGAATGATTGCCTGATAGGTGGGTGTGTGAATTAGACCAGAGAGCAGGGCACATCACTTGTCATGAGTCCATGTTCTGTCTAAACCGAGGCTTTTTATCCTTTTGGAAGCTGGGAGCAAGAGAACCATGGAGGCCCATATTCTAAACGGTGCTGCAGAAGAGGACCACTGCTGTTGATCTGAAGGAAGGAAGCTCCAATATTCTTCTGCCAACTCTCAAGGAACTGTCCAGGTACAAGAAAAGGTTTCCGAGCAGTATTTCAGCTCTTTATCTTTTACTGGTACCTCTGCATGTCTACAACCCAACAGGAGTGATGTTCACAGAATGACCTTGCAGCTCTCAAGTGGTTTTAAAAGTGCTTTCTGATTCATTTCATAAGATGATCCGTTGCACAGTTTGGGAATTCACTGTAGTTTACGGTGCAGTGGTGCTTAGAAATTGAGGTCTACGTGTGAGTATGCAAGTGTGAGCATGTGTTTGCTCTTTGTTAGCCATAGTATTTGTGTAGAATATAACTTCTTAAGATCACAGAACTTTGATTTAAATGGTGCCAATCCATCCAATATGATTGAAGAAGTAAATACCGTGGCATTCGCGTTTGCTTTTCATGCTCTTTGCCTTTTTTCTTTTTAAAATTAATTTAGATATCATCAAAATGTATAATTGTACCTCTTTGTCAGCAAGCCACTCAAAAAGATGCCCTTGAAAATATCTCCAAGCAGTTTTTCCCTCTTCTGCTGCTCTCTGGAAGCAAGGATAGGTCCACCTAACACAAGAAAATATCTTCCAGAGCTACAGCTGTGTCATAACAGTTATAACTCAGCTAATTTCCAAGTTCTATGTTCCCATCTTCTCCATAGCACTTCCAACCTTCTGAAATTGCTTAGGCTTCTTCAATGGTGTGCTTTATTCCTGGGAAAACAGCAATCATATGGACACCTGGGTACACTGGACAAAACCTGGCATGAGGATGGCCCTGGGGTCCCAATCAACCAGACGTACTCCAAGGAGTCCCCACTGTCGGGAAGGCTTGCTTCCTGAGGATAAGGAAAAAGCTGTCAATCAACACCATTCTAGGCAAAAGTTATAAAGCCAAGCATTGAACTACGAAGTCAGGTCCCTGCAGTTTTTGGTTTTGTGATATTTTCTGCATTTTAAGCATCTCCTTTGCACATTTTAAATTTTGAAAAGAAATCAGTGGCAAAAGCAGCTATCATCTGGTTTCTCTGCATCCATCTCCCCGCAGGCCTTTTTCTGGGGAAGTAAAGAAAAATTTCTTTGAATGTTGATGGGTAAGGCCAGCGCCCACTAGCACAGAGCCGGACAACAAAACAGAACACAAAGGAAGCAGTACAAATAAATTTTTAGAGGCAAACAGATTCTTTGCTTTCAAACACAAATCTCTCTAAAAGGCCCAGGGGCTGGCCTGAAGACAGAGTAGGTAGCCTTATTACAGCTCAAGCCACTAGCTTACCTAAAATGTACTCTTAGTTGGTGACTACAGAGCTTCCCAGCTAGTCAAAAAAGAAAGAAGCAGAAATTCAGGGGTGTCCCAGTTTGTTTGCACTATCTCCCCACGGCATCTTTGCAGATGGTGAGACAGTTCTACCCCCTAGCTTTCAGTTGCCCCACATCTATCAAAGAGAAATGTGAAGAGAGCTGGCGATGTCTGAGATTTTTGCCTTAAAACCGAACAATGTTTAGCCCTAATTAATTCAAAGGGCAAGTTACCGTTCTAACAATTTTAAGATCGGTAACATTTATTTGTGCAAAAGATAGAAAACCAAAAACCGAAATTTTGGCAGGCCTATCATTTTAATGAATTGAATGACAGGAAGATGACTGAACACCAGTAGACAGAAGAGCAGTTTTCAGGAATTATACACTGGGAAACAGAATACCAAAATTATCCACATGTAACTATCTATCACTAATGGATCCCAGCGGGACTGCATGCAGATTCTACAAGTCATTCTCCAGCTCTGATATCCTCAGTTTTGGAAAGCAAATATTTTTACTCCATGGGGTAATAAATTTGTGAACCTTTTATTTAATTCTGGATGGGATATTTTTATTTTACTTTATAATATCTCTATCTAGCAAGGGGACAACACCCTCCATATAAAATGTTTTCTTTTTTCACTTAGAAAGCATATATTTGTTCATCTCAAATTTTCTGAATTTTCATGAAATCTTAAAATGAATCCGTATGGACTCCAACACAAATGTCCTGATAAACTAGAGAAAAATTACACCTTGTAGTCTTGCTTCCACAGCTTCCAGAAGTTATGGAATTAATCTCGGCCAAGTAATCCTGTGGGAGAAGGTCAGCTGCATTTTGTTCAAGCTGCCAGAAGACCTCACCAATGAAGGCGAAGGGTCTAAGCGCCCTCCTGGCTCTTCTTCAGAGGGGGCTTCGTGTCTGCGAATGGCAAGTTGAGGGGCCGTGATCATGGGCAGACATCGTCCCAGTCCCAGTGGAGCTGGAGAAAGGACATGCATTTCTTCCTCACAGTTCTCCGAGCAGCCAGCCCTTAGGTGTCCTGGGTGGAAGTTCAAATAACCTGAGCTGTTTTGGGTCTAGGAGAGTGAATTTGTAGAGAAAATCTTTACAGTGCTGGTGATTGCCAATGACATACAGAAAATTGGGCAGGTTCCGTGTCAATTCCATCTCCCTTCTCTGAGCAGTAATATGAAACAGCTCAGGATACAGGTGACATCCGACCCCCACCTGAACAAACAGAGTTATGTAGAGGGAGGGAGAGGGTGAGTGAGTGAACCTCTGTTCTTCTGCAGAGGCTCACCTGGCCAGTTTCCTAAACCTGTGTCACTTTCCCTCTTGCCTCAACTACTTCTCTGTCATAAAAGTGAAAGTTCTTACAGGCTAACCAACCTTCTTAAATCTTACACAGACTCAGACCTAAAAGGAAAGGTTATTTGGAAAGTTACTTCATGGACTGAATCCTCAACTCCCTCTCAGCTTTCACACTGGAGCACTGGGTGAGCGCTGTGGGTGAGCACTGTCGGTGAGCACTGTGGGTGAGCACTGGGTGAGGTGGGGCTGGGTCTTGATGGATCAGAGGACAGTGCTTTTATTTTTTTGGTGTCAGGTTTTATTTTGGTGTGTTTGCGCACCACTGTGTTACTTCAGCACTATTTGCACCACCAATTTCACCTACACTCTTTGCATAAAGTACAGTGCACTCTGGCCACTTGGAAGGAGCTTATTTGAAAGTTTACTTTTTACATACTACAATAGACGACAGTTTTTTTGTTTTCCTTTTCTGGGTTTCAATCGTGCAACACAGACATACAGATTACTGACTCTGTGGAATCATAAAGCGTAGAGGCTGGAAAGCATCTGCTATCTACCTTCGTTTTATGGACAACGAAGCTAGAAGTGCGGGAGTGGTTGCTACCAGAAGCACTCCCCACTCCCCACTGAGGGCTCCAGCCTACACAACATCCCTCTGGGACATGCTGGCCTCTGCAGCTTCCTTCCTCCACATCAGGGTGTTCATGGCCAACCCTAACCCTGGCCAGCATTCACTCGTCTCAGTTCCCAGCACAACCGGTGAAAAGTACAAGTTAATGTGTGCTTTTAGTTTAAATTCTGACTGCCTATATACATTCCTTGGGGATTCAGGCTAGTGGAAATGCAATAATCCTCAATGAACTACAAGGGAGCACTTAAGTCATGACCCCTCTGAGTTCAAGAGAAACAATGAACTCCTCTGTTTTTGCGAATTGTCACAACCGTACCAAGACCATGGCCACTAGGGGAAGTCAGGCTTTTTCCAGGCCTCAGACACAGGTGAGCTGTGTGCATCATGTCTGTGGCAGACTCCCCACCACGCTGAAGACTGATACTGTGTGTTCAATCAGTCATCTCAACGGCAGAAAAAATACTTCCACCACGTGAATTTCACAAACACCTGTAGCAGGTTGTCAGTGCAGGGTCAGAGAAAACAAGATGTTGCAATGTTTAAAATCTTGGCTCCCAAAGAGAGCCCTGAAAAGGTACCTTCCCTTCTCTCTTCAGCAGCCCCGGAAGTGCTCTCTCCATAGAGCTGACAGTGAGGATAAGCACTCCTTAGCTCCTCAGGGAAAAAGAACTTCTTGCGATCAACCCTGAGCTACTGACGCCCAAGGCGAAGAAATTTACCTCCCAAATTATCGTCAGAGGCAAATAAAATACAGAATCACTGCCAAGCAGCACTCTAAGATGCTAGTTCCGATCTCGTCCAGCTCCAGTTCAACAAACCGAAGCTCCTTCCTGTGAACTACGCTGCAGCGGCTCTCCGCAGGAAGGTCTCAGAACAATTTGAACAAACTTTAGCCAAATAAAGATCTCTGCAGCTAAATGAATGTCAAACTGCTGACAAGATCCTGTAGAGAAGTTCTCCTCCCTCCCACTTGGGTAAAGGCCTCCAGGAAGTGCAGAGCCTTCCTTTCTGCTGGAGGGGAGATGGCAGCCCCACCCCAGGGCCACAGGCTGACCGGTCAACTCACATCAAAGCTCTGGATGCCCACAGGAACTGGGGCTCTCAGGCTACGTTCAAATCAGGATAACTGCTGAGGTGTAAAACCACTTCCTAACTGAGCATTTATAATCCCAGTTTCTCCACTTTTCACAATAATAGACCAACTGGGATGGTGTTACCTCTCCAGGCAGCCAGAAATCGCACACTCAAAAGAACTGGTGCAGGCCCTGCGGCGACCTGGCCTGGCGGCCCTTCTGCTCTTCAGCAGCGGCCACTCTGACGCAGGAGCCTCTGCGTCGCTATCGCTAGGGTCCCTCGCTACTTGAGAAGGCTGGATCTACCCGGCTCGGTCACTCCCCAAGCCCTCACAGGCACGCCGCACACACACCCCTCCCGGCCTCTCTGGACGCAAACCTCGGTCCGGGTCTCCCGGGGCGCAGCGGTCACGCCGGGCCCTGCAGCCCCTGGCCGGGGGTCTCCTTGGCCTTCTTACAGGTGTACAGCCACTTGATGATGCGGGCGTTCCTCTCGACCACCGAGGTGGTGCTGGGCACCTGCTCCGTGAGCTCTTCTTCCTGCAGCCCCTCGTCGCCGCCGCTGTGCCGGGAGAAGCCGCTGTCGGAGGTGGCGACGCTCACGCTGCGGACCTTGAGGGCGACGACGTCCGACCCGGCGGAGAAGTTCTCCCGCCCGATCGCCTCCACCACCTCGGGCTCCAGGCCGCAGTACTGGAAGAAGGTGTCAAATTCGGCCAAGGACGCGGAGTAGCGCGAGCTGAGGTCGGACTGCGAACGCTGCAGCCCCCGGTGCCTCGCCCCGAGCAGCTCCGGACCCCGGGGCGCAGCCGGAACTCTGGAGGGCGCCCTGACCGGCGGGGCGGGAGCCGGGGGCGCGGAGGGCCCTGGCACCGCGGGAGCCACGACGGCGCCGGGTTCGGTCGGGGCGGCCTCCTGGGCCCCGGCCCCGCCCTCCTCTCCCACCCGGGACGTGCCGGGGGACCCCGGCGTCTTGTCCTTGCCCGGCCCCGGGAAGAGCTTCTTCACCAGGCCTCCCCTGGGGCTGTCGGCTCCCGACCCTCGGACGAACTCGCATTTCTGTCGGTAGATAACCAGCGAGTCCGGCCTCAGCGGCTTCCGCGCTATGGCCCTGCGCGCCACCGCACCGGGGACGCGCGCCGGGGGCCGAGGGTCGCCCGCCTGCCCTTCGCTCGCCCCGGGGCCGCTGCCCTCGCAAGCCGGGCCTGGGCCGGCTCCCGGCGGGCCCCGCACGTACTTGGAGCGGTCGGCTGCCAGCCTTTCCACCGCGCTCCTGCGCGTCGGCCCCGCCGGGTCCTGGGCCCGGGGGGCCCCGGAGTCCCGGGACAGGAGGCGCTCGCTCGGGGGCGCGTCCAGGGCTGGCAGGGCGCGCATCCTCGGGGCTCGACAAACTGCGGAAACGCGCTGCGGCCGCGGCGCCCGTCAGGCCGCCAGCCAATTCCGAAGTCCGCGAGTGGTGGGGAGCGGCTCCCCAGTTCCCGCCGGCTAGTCGGGAGCCTGGGCGAACCCGAGTCCGCGCGGATTGGCTAGTTGCCTGGGTCCCCGCCCCGCCGGCTCCTCCCCGCCTGTTCCCGCCCCCGCCCCTCACCGCGCGCCCGGTTCCCGGTTCCCGCCCCCGCCCACACTGGCTCCGGGCAGCCAGTAGCCTGGAGGACTGCGGGCGGACCTGCCCCCAGGGGGCTGCGCGCGGAGCCCGGCGCTCCGGAGCTGGAAGGGCCAGTCAGCGCCACAGGGCAGAGGAACGGGGAGGGATCGAGTTGGTTCAGATCCAGGTATCCACCGCCTCCTCCCAGCCTGGGAGTGCCTCGGGTCCCCGTTGGACGCTGGCATTTCCGGACTGGGGGAGGGCAGAGCGGCTCACGGCCCCCCCACCACCCCGGCAGGTGTCTCGTGTCCTTTGAATTCTTAAAGTGACCTCAGCGTGTTTGGAAACTTCTGACTCTTTAATTTCCTAAATCTCTACCTGAGCACTACTCTTAACTGTCAGAAAGAAAAGTCTATAAACAAGGAAAGGAAACGCGTCGCAGGTCAGGTCCGTCTATGTGTTGGGTAGTAAGAACCCAGGAACCGGGTAGGGACCTGGACTGCGTCCATACTCCGCCGGGCGCCTACGGGGGGCCTAACCGGACCGGAGCACCTGGTGCCGGGACTCGCCGGAGAGCAGTGGTGTCGGAGACGAGGCTCGGTGGATTTGGAAAAAAACCTGAACAAATTCCCAGAATGACTGCTATTTTTACCGTAATCAGGGCAGCGGGGAAACCACGGGCTCACCGGGGTAGTGAATCAGCCTAGGAATGCTAAACGTCTAAGGCGAAACATTTCCAAAATTCCATTCTTTCAAAAGTTGGACAAAGGACTAAAAATATCTGCCAGACGAGTGAAATGTCCACGTTATCTCACGTTAAGGCCGCGACTCCGAGATAGGCTGACCTTTCAAAGTTGTGGCTGAGTGCGCCTGGTGCGGGGCAACACAGCAGCCCGTGGGCCGCAGGCAGGAAGGTGCCTTAGGTCTGGGTCTGATTACGTTTCCAGAAATGCCAGTGGGCACCGAGAGGGGGCTTGTGGTGAGTCAGCAGGAGCAGCAGCTGAATGATTTCCAACAGGTTTGGCAAACTGGCGCCTACTGACCACCAACCGCTCAGCATCGCAGCAGGTGCCAAATGCGTCTTTGCACCTTGAGTTTCCGTGAGGTCAAATCCTGTCGTCAGTGACAGGAGCACAAGAAACCAGGTCTCCTGAGAATCGGACTACCCAGTTAGTGTGACCAGAAAATGCCACACTGATGCGAAAAGATGACTGTGGTCCTGAGGGTGAGAGAGAGAGATGGAGCCGGTGCCAGCTCCTGGGTTGGACACACTGTTTCCCACAATAGGGTACTACTGGTGGAGGGGGACCAGGTGGGAGCCCAAAGTCCAGCCTTTTCTCTGCTCAGGCGGCCTGGTCTATTGTCAGTCAGAGAAAAAAAAATCTTCTTAATTGCTTAGCCCAACGTGGCTCCTTTTCCTCCTTTGCACTTCATGTGCAATTGCAGCAGATCAGGGAGGGAGAACTCCTAAGCGGACGATATCCAGAATTCGTCTGAGCCTGGGTCCACCATTTATTAGCTATGTTCCATTGGACAGATAACAAACCTCTCAGGGTCTTTGTTTTGTCATTTGTAAAAATCCTCATTTTTATAGCTTAGAACATTCATTGCTTTGTAGTGAGCACTAAATGAATGTTAAAGAAAGACCTAGGCTTAGGTCTCGGTTCTAGCTTCTGGAGAGGCTGTCAGGTTGGACTTCTCAGTGACTCTGGTTGCTCCTCTGTAAACTAGAGCTCCTTACATCCACCTGTTAGGGCATTTGTTAATGAGATTATGCATATAAAGGGCTTAGCACTATGTCTGGTACAGATCAAATTTTCAATAAATAAATGTTTTGATTATGATGTTTATGACTAGTTGTTATCACATTTTAAATAATGTTCGTGAATTCACATATGAGTACTGAACATAAGAATAAAAACTACTATAATGTTGTATTTAAGATTTATTGCTATTAAAGCTAATTATATTTATATCCATAATTTTCTATTAAGCAGATAACTAACTGGATAAATAGACTGGAGTAATAAGATACTGACAAGAAAATTTTCTAAATAAATTGTTCTCATTGCTCAACTGGTAGCTTAGATTTGAGCCTAATTTCCTCTTCGGCATCATCTCAAAAGATTAGGTCAGAGCAGGAAATAATGCTTACAGACCCAATGATCCAGGAGCTCTACTCCAAGGAATATATACTAAGGAACTAAGAAGAGATGTGTGCACAGAATGAGGATATTCGTTGCAGACAAACAGTTGAAATCAACCTACATTCAACAACAGGAAGAAGGTTAGATAATGTATGACATACTTGTGGGATGGAGTATTATGCAACCATTTACAGTCATGCTTCCACAGGATATGTTATGGAATGGGAAATTATCATGATGTATGTGAAATTTTAAAAATAGGACAAATACGGTGGCAGTCTTGAATAACTTTCTAGAAACATAAAACCTCCCAAGACTAAATCATGGAGAAACAGAAAATCCAAATAGACCTATAACTAGTAGGAGATTGAATCAGTAAACAAATGTCTCCCATCAAAGAAAAGCCCTGAACCTGATTATTCACTGACCAAATTTTAAAGAAGAACTAATACCAATCTGTCTTAACCTTTTCCCAAAAAGTGAAGAGGAGGGAACACTTCCTAACTCATTCTATAAGGCCTGCATTACCCTGATAGCAAAGCCAGACAGAGACAACACAAGAGATCTACAGATCCTTATCTCTTATCAACAACGTTGCAAAAATGCTTAACAAAATACTAGCAAGCATAATTCACCAGCATATTGAAAGGATTATCCACCATAACCAAGTGGGATTTATTCCTGGAATGCAAGGGTGGTTCAACATATGAAAATCAATCAATGTAATATGCCATATCAACAGAACGAAGAGAAAAAAAAACACATGGTCATCTCAATTGATGCAGAAAAGGCACTTGACAAAATGCGGCATCCTTTCATGATAAAAACACTCAACAAACTAGGAATAGAGGGAAATGACTTCAACATAATAAAAGTCATATGTGAAAAAACTAGAGTGAACATTATGCTCAGTGGTGAGAGACTGAAAGCTTTTTCTCCAAGATTAGAAACAAGGCAAGGATGTGTGCTTTCACCACTTCTATTCAATGTAGCACTGAAAGTTCAAGCCAGAGTAATTTGGCAAGAAAAAGACACAAAAGCCATACAAATTGGAAAGAAAGAGGTAAATTTTCCTCTGTTTGCAGATGATATGATCTTATATGTAGTAAACTCTGAAGATTGTGGGGAAAAAAAAACTGTTACAATGAAAAAAATTCAGCAAAGTAAGAGGATACAGGTCAACACAGAAAAATCAACGGCATTTCTATACGCTAACAATGATCAATCTAAAAAGAAACTTACAAAACAATTGCATTCACTATAGTATCCCCAAAAAACGAGTAAAATACTTAGGAATTAACTTAAACAAGGAGGTAAAAGACTTGTATGAAAAGTACAAAACGCTACTGAAAGAAATAAAAGAAGACAAAAATAAATTGAAATACATCCCGTGTTAATGGTTTGCAAGACTGAATCTTGTTCAAAAGCCAACACGACCCAAAACGACCTACAGATTGAATGCGATCCCTATGAAAAACCCCATGACACTTCTGCAGAAATAGAAAAAACTGCCCCAAAATTCATATAAAATCTCAAGGGACCCCAAATAGCAAAAGCAAACTTGAAAAAGAGGAGCAAAACTGGAGGACTTACACTCCTGATTGAATAACTTGCTACCAAGCTAAATCAAAAGAGTGTGGCCTTGGCATAAAGACAGGTATAAAGACCAGTGGAATAGAACAGAGAGTCTGAAAATAAGCCCCACATATATGGTCAAGTGAATTTTTACAAGGGTGCCAAGACCAGTCAATAGGGAAGGGACAGTCTTTGCAACAAATGATGCTGGGAAAACTGGATATCCACATGCAAAAGGATGAAGTTGGACTTTTACCGAACTCCATATACAAAAATTAACTCAAATTGGATCAAGAACCTAAACATAAGCCTTAACACAATACAAATCTTAGAAGAAGACATAGGACAAAACTTTATGACATTGGACTTGGCAATGTTTTCTTGGATATGACACCAAAGGCACAGGTAACAACAACAACAAAAATAGATTTCACTTCATGAAAATGTTTTAAAATGTGTGCATCAAAGACACTTATCCACAGAGTAAAATGGCAACCCATAGAATGGGAGAAAATATTTGCTAATCATGTATCTGATACAGGATTAATAGTCAGAATATATAGAGAACTCCCAAAGCTCAACAACACAAAAACAAAAACCCAATTCAAAGGTGGACAAAGGATTCAGACATTTCTCCAAAAAATGATTATACAAATGGCCAATAAGCACATGAAGAAATGTTCAACATCAGTAATCATTAGGAAAATGTAAATCAAAAGTGCAAAGAAATACCACCTCACACCCATTAGGATGGCTACAAGGAAGGAAGGAAAGAAGGAAGGAAGGAAGTCCAGAAAACAAGTGCAGTTAAAGATCTGGAGAAATTGGGACTCTTATGCTCTCTTGGTGGGAATGTAGAATGATGAAACTGCTGTGGGAAAGAGCATGGCCTTCATCAAAAACTTAAAAATAGAATTACTGTATGTTCCAACAATTCCACTTCTGGTTATATATCCAAAAGAATTGAAAGCAAGATCTGGAAGAGTATTTGTACACCATGTCCATAGTAGCATTATTCACAATAGCTAAAATGTTGAAGCAACCCAAGTGTCCATCAACAGATGAATGGATATGCAAAAAGGTATATACATGCAAGAGAATATCATTCAGCCTTAAAAATGAAGAAAATTTTGCAGTAGACTGCAACGTGTATGAAGCTTGAGGACATTATGCCAAGTGAAATAAGCCGGTCACAAAAAGACAACTATAGTGTGACTCCACTTATGTGAGGTACCTAGAGTAGTCAAAATTATAGAGACAGAAAGTGTAATGGTGGTTGCCATGGGCTAGGGGAGAGGACTCTAGGGAGTTACTGTTTAATGGTAGGGTTTCAGTTTTACGAGATGGAAAGAGTTACGGAGATGGATGGTGGTGATGGTTGCACAACAAAGTGAATGCATTTAAAACCACTGAACTGAACACTTGAAATGGTCAAGATGGTGATTGTCATGTTATACACATAACAATAAATATTTTACCACAATAAAAAAGTGGAAAAAAGCAAGAACTGTGGTACAATCATACTATGGAACATCACTCAGCAATAGAAAGGAAGGAACTGATACACCCAATTCGGATGAATCTACAGTGAATTATGTTGAAGAAAAGCCCATCCCCAAAGTTTACATACTGTGTGGTTTTATTTGTATAGCTTTATCACAATGACAAAGTTATAGAAATGAAGAACAAATTAGTGGTCCCAGGGCTTAGGGAAGAAGTAGGAGAGAAGTGGGTCTAACTATAAGAGGACAACGTGAGACATGATAGAAATGTATCTTCACTGTATGAATGTCAATATACTGGTTGTGATATTTTATTACAGTTTTGCAAATATCACCGTTGGGGAAAAATGGGTGAACGGCACGCTGGATATCGCTGTATTTTTTCTTATAGCAGCATGTGAATCTATCTTTTTTGTCTCAAAATATGTTTAATAATTCAAAAATTAAAATAGTAATATAAATAAGTGAATAAATAAATAGGTGTGTCAGTTACTCCGGTACTTCAGCTTCTGAGTACATTCTAGAACATAATAAATATTTACTGGCACTTACTGTATGCAGAACACTGTTCCAGCTACCAAAGATACAGCAACAAACAATGATAATAATAATAAAAAAAAGCATAAGCCATACTTCAATGTAAGTATCTCTTTTCAAGTTGATTTAATGTTAGCTTTTCTGCCTTAATGATCAAAGTGTTTTCTGAGTTTGTTTTCTGAGAGGAATAACTGTTGATTTTAAAATAATACATGAGTTATAAACACATTTATGTACAAATAACCACAATTACTCAGAAGCATGTCATTTAGTTATCTTTGGATCCGATTTGTAAGCAGCAATACACTTCACCAATGTGCTCATTCACCTTTCCGGCGACAGACTCTGGCTACAACATTTATTCACATGATGGTCATAAACATGTGTTTGATTAAAATAGTGCTGGACTATTTTAATAAATGTTGTAATAGAAGGTTTGTATATTTTTAAAATTTATTTATTATTGGAATAAATTTGGCAATATGTCTTTCTCTCTCGATTTATGAACCAATAAACATGGAGAATCTATCTTTGAATTTATCAGTCACTTAAAACCCTGCAAAATGATTATGATACAAAGTATTTTGATTCCTAGCTGTTTTTTGCAATATTTATCACCTATTGATGGTAAACTATTAAAATTCCTCTGGGGGATAGTCTTTAATTTGAAGTTAACTAAAAGGAAAATATATAAATAAAGTGTTTTATAAATGCACGTGGAAAGTACTGATAAGGTTAATGCCTTGTAATGCAAGATGGTTCAGATAAAAATTAAGGGATCCTTCTGCCTTCCTAATATAGGTACACACTCATCAATGTGTGAATGTGTGTATAATATGGGTTATGTATTTAATAGATATGGTTCAAAAGAGAGAACATTATAGTTAAAATTATAAAACTGAAGTCCTAATTCTAGGTATTTCCATAAATAACTGAATGAATGTGTTCACATCATTTAATTTTTTTTGAGTCTCAGTTTCCTCATCAGTAAAATGGAATAATAATACCTGCCTTTTATCTCTTACAGGGTCATTATAAAAATAAAATTAAGTAGTATACATAGAAAGCGCTTTGGAAAATAGAGAGGGTTCTTCAAACAGAAGATTTTATTGTAGAACACAGCAGAATTTTGTGATAGGTTGACTCAAATTACTTAATAATTTTTGAATGACTAAATAAATCTTTTAAACATGTGATTAGTAGAGAAGTAAGGGAAAGTTAAAGATGCCCATAAGTGACTTTCCAAATGTTTACCAGTGTTCCTATGCCAACTCACCATCTTCTAATTAAGCTTGTTTCAATATATGCACAATCGGGAAAAATGAAAATTTATTTATTATGCGTTTTGTTCTGTGTTGTGTTTAGTTATAAGGGCTCCCTGACTTATCAACACCTAATTTAAAATTTATTAGCTAATTCTATCCTGAGAATAAATTAAGAGAATAGGAAAAGCATAACCACCCTGCTGTAGTGAGACATTCCCCCCATAGACACATTACTCGAAATCATACTATTTAATAATAGTTCCAGGGTTTCCCTGACGGCGCAGTGGTTAAGAATCCGCTTGCCAATGCAGGGGACACGGGTTCGCGCCCTGTTCTGGGAAGATCCCACATGCCATGGAGTAACTAAGCCCGTGCACCACAATTACTGAGCCTGCACTCTAGAGCCCACGAGCCACAGCTACTGAGCCCATGTACCACAACTACTGAAGCCTGCACGCCTAGAGCCCGTGCTCCGCAGCAAGAGAAGCCACCACAACGAGAAGACTGTGCACCACAACGAAGAGTAGTGCCCGGTCGCCTCAACTAGAGAAAGCCTGTGTGCTGCAAGGAAGACACGCTGTAGCCAATAAATAAATAAAGTTTATAAAAAATAATTAATAGTTCCAGTGCTATTACTAGTACAGTAGCTTACACCATTCAACCAGCACCACACTATTAATAAGATAGTTCTATTTGTTTCTGACACAGCTGAAATTGACACAGTTTCATCTACTTATGGGCTAAATAGTGGTTGTGGTGGATTATCCATGATATCAACTGTTTATACTGTTTTTTCTGTAAGAAGGTATATTTGAAGTTCCCTTAAGTTTATTTATAAAGGGACTTTAGAAACATATTCTTTTATAATATGCCTATCCTCTCATTGTAACAATATTGCTCTGTTTTTTTTTATTGGAAATGCATTGCATTGAACTACATATGACATGATAATATTTGAAAATATTAAAGGCTTTTCCAGTATTTCCTTTTCCTATTTAGGAGCATCTAGGTCATTCTCTGCTCTGTGCTTCAGAAGAAGGTGGATGACAAAAGAAAGGAAGATTCAAGAAGATATTTCCTGGCATTTGGGGATCAGCCCTGGATAAAGGGGTGAATGGGGAGGAAATGAAATAAACTCAGTTCAAAGACAATAAAGTTGATTCAGGGCAGCACACGATATTGTAAGGGTAAACTTTCCTGGCTCCTTTCTACCTCCAGACGAGATCAAAATCTCCTGGACCCAGATTGTAAGAATATCAGAAAGGAAATTAGAAGTGAGTAGATATTGATAACGGCGGGTGTTATGATGCTGCCTTTCTCCCCGCAGCTGAGCTCTGGAAATTGGCAAGGATGAGACAAATGTCATGATAGGCTTGGGCTCTGAAAGCAGAGGTCATCCCTGGAGACCATCTCTTGTCAGGGGACATGCATCCTAGTGCAGCGTCTCAGAGCTGGACCTGGACCCCTACCGGTGGTGAACAGGACTCAGCAAAGAGCGACATGGATGGACGACCAGAGGTCAGAGGGAGCAAAGCACAGTTCAGTAGATGAGTACAGACAGATGACAACCAGAAATCCACCTGCCACACATCCGCCCTGTGCTGAGGTAGCCTCCAGGAACCTAGGCGGGATCCTGGGTAAACAAGGGGGCCGAAAATCCAAGCTGAGTGAGCAAAAAGAGAGCTGGAATTGTTTTCCTGCCGACATTAGGGGCTAAGTGGGCACGTGTGTGAGCAAGGCTTTTATCACAGACACCCTAACCCTCGTCTTAAGAAGAGTATTTTGGTTATAAACCATAGACTTACAAATAATTTATTTTGCATTAAAATAAATATTTAAAGTTAAGGATTGTATTCATTTTTTTGTATGAATCTCTTATTTGAGTAGAAAGTAAATTACAGAATGTTATGTACATTTTGATATCTAAATAAAAAGAATAGAATATGCTATTCTGCATATATAACTATAAAAATAATATAAAAATGTGGAATGAATGTCTACCAAATTTACCACGGAAGTTTCCTCTGAGGAGGGGAAGAATGGGACAGGGGCTTCAACTATAGCTGCAATGTTTGTTTTTAGAAAAACATATTTAAAACAAGCATAAAAGTATGTAAATCTCACTCTTTCTCACTGCTTCTTGCTCTCAGAATAAGCCTTTGGTATAAAGTGCTGATGTATCATCTACTAGTTTTCTCTTTTCCTCAGTGGCGGTTGATATTGATGATGATGCGACAGTTCGAGTGTCTAAAAACGTGTCGGAGTGTAACTATTATGGTAACTGTGAGGTAGTGGTAGATGAGTTGGATGTTACAAATAGAATTTCAGCATGAGGAGATTGGGGTGAAAGTTCCCTGCTACAGGGAACTGAGACAAAGGCTTCAACCTGAGACAGTTGACTGTCATTTTCAAAGGGGGACATCTGGTGGTGGGGAAAAATAGAATGATAATAACCTGAAAAGATGGCCAAGAGAAAGATGCTGCTTTGGATGGTGAGAGGTGAACATACCGTAAACACGAGGCAAAGAACCACCGAAGGTGCGTGTAAAAAGGAAGTGGCTGGGGGCATGGTGAGGGGAAGGGACAGTTAGGGAGTTTGGGACTGACATGTCCCCACGGCTATATTTAAAGTGGGTAACCAACTAGGACCTGCTGTAGAGCACGGGGAGCTCTGCTCAGTGATATGCGGCAGCCTGGATGGGAGGGGAGTTTGAGGGAGAAGGGCTGATTTTCTTTGCTGTGCACCTGAAACTATCACAACATTGTTAATCGACTATACTCCAATATAATATAAAATGTTAAAACGAAACAAAAACAAAGCAAAAATAAATAAATAAAAACAACGCAGTTAACAAAAAAGGTTGAGTGGAGATTCACTTTCTTTAATTATGACAGTGACTAAGAAAACAAATAAACATATCTACAAACAAGCATAACATGAGAGGAGGTGGCTGGCTAAAGCACCTGGGGAGGTGAGAGTAACAAAAGCCAAGCCTGGACGGGGACTATTACTCCAGAGAGAAAATAGTGGAATAAAGTAAGAATTCAAGCAGAAGAAGACAAACCATAAAGCAACCTCTCCCCAGCCTCAGCATACTCTCTACCCTCCTTCCTGTTGAGGGTAGTGTTAACAGACTCCACAGAAGAAGTTCGAAGTAGAATATTTAAAAATAAAAAAAGATACTGGGTTCTGGTTTCTCTTTAAGATTAGAAATACCTGATATACTCTAGATAAATACATTTAACTAAATTAAGACTAAACCACATTTTGAAGCATAAGATTGAATCCTATTGTTTTCTAAACACAGTAATCAAGTCAGTTAAGCAAAAAAATGCCACCACAAAACCTTCAAAACTTAGATGAACCCCAACTGTTGAAACCTGACTAGTTTGTTACAGCAAACACACAGACAAAATCACAGATGGTATCCGATGTTCACATCTCAATTTGGTTACAATAACTCTGGCAAGAGTCTTAGGAAGTTCTTTAACAGGTGAAACTTATCAAATTTCCAGGAGGTTTTGTTGTCGTCTTTCTTTTTCTTTCTTTCTTTCTCTATTATTTAAGAAGAATAAACCTTGAGTATAAGATGTCCATGCATCATTTACTAACTTTTTTCCCCTTTGAATTGAATTTGATATTGGTGGTGCAATGGGCAGTTCAAGTGTCTACAGAAATGTGCTGGAGTGTAACTGTTATCGTAAAGCTGTCCCCAAGCCAGGAAGGTAAACATTCTCTACCGTGGGACACGTTAACTGCCTTGTTGAATGCTCTTTAGGAGAAGTAATGAGTAGACACTAGAAACCAAGTCATGAATGATGCTATGCAGATGAGCTCTCTCTCCTGCCTACCCATGGCCAGACTATGGCTTTAAAATTAAATATCCTCAGATGAGTGCATAAAGTTACGTTAAAACTACCGGCTTTCATTCCAACAGACAGAATGTCAAGTAAAAATTACCAAAAATACCTTCCCATAGTCAAAAAGCCATCAATGCAAGAAGCTGATCAAATTAGGGAAGTTTTGACATGGTGCTTCTTTAAATATTTCACAAAGATTATAAGAAAAAGATGACACTTATTTGGGGGAGATGGTTTAATATCTACCCAGTAGGAGAGACTGAAGTTATTTCCATATCTCTTTATTATTTTTAAAGTTTATTTTTTCTCATTCTAAATGTAACACAGAAATGAAACAAAACAAAAAAATGAATCAATACTGCCCATGGTACCTAGTATGCTTAAACTTACAGGGCACGAATACACGGGTTCCAAACCACTGCCTGGTTCAGCCTAAGCCCTGCAAGCTGATACTTGGGGCCCCTGCTGATGTTGGGTGTTTCCCTGCAGCTCAACCAAACCTGCTTAGTGATCTCTGCTTCCAGCCACACACCCCTGCAGCCCAGCTCCATCCTTTCTGCTCTTTGTCTGTCCTTGCTCTCCCTCTGAAATTATCCAGCAGCCCTACTCACAGGGCTCAGAGTCTGCCTGGTGCTGTCAGGTGTACTGTTTTTAAAACTATATGCAATATGTTTTCTAATCAACATTATGTAGGTTCCTCAAGCCCAGAACCTTTATTTTTCCATAACTGAATCCCTAACTAGCAGAGTTATCTGCATTCATTAAGTAACCAATAGAAGTTTGTCAGTTGATTTGTATCTGTATTTTCTTGGTCAATTATTGACATCTCTGCTTTTCAGTTACTTCTTTAAATAAGTCATTAAAATGCATCACTCAGATTTTTATTATAACAATATATTTTCATGTTTTATTTTCACTCCATAATCAGAAGTTTAATTACAGTAGCCATATTTTCGTTTATAAACCTTGACGCATGTTTCTACATATAGATAATGGCCAATCTCTGAATCTAATATGAAAGCTAAATTAACTTTCAAAGTTATTAAAATATAAATCTTTGATGAATGGGTTCTTTGCCTTCTTTTATTCAATCTGAGGAATTTGAAAAATGACATTATTACTTCAGTGCTTTGTTGTGTTCTTGTTATAATAATGCAGAGTTATAATATTACGGCAATGCCAATGAAGGTGGATTCAGGATTTACTATAGTTCATCGCATAGACATTAGAATAATTTTTTCGAATAGAGTTTGTGAAACAAAAGATAAATTATTTTCTCCATCAAAAACCACTTTTATTTTCAATAAAACCATTGCACAAAAGTTTTCTTACTGTTTGTACTAATCGGTGTTACGGTAGGCTGACTATAAGTTGCAGAAGATCTGATTACAGTTGGGGGACCATGGATCTTTGTTTGTCTGGAACAGTCCTAATTTATACCTATTATTCTGACATAATTATTAATACTGCCCCTTTACTTAACCAAAAATCTTAGTGTGTATAGTCACTCTAGTTATGCTGCCGGTTCAAACCAATTGTGTCTTTATGTAGATTAATTAACTTCTACTGGGCTCGATTTCCCATTTTTAAAATGAGGAGGTTGACCTAGGTGATATGTCAGGCCTGTTCAGCTCTACCGTTATGACCTGTGAAGAAAGCATAGGTAGGTCTGAAGAATGATGCTGCCTATACTTTTCTAGATCTCAGGGTAACAAACGTCCCCACCAAAGATTCGCAGAAAGGCTCCCTTAAAACAGCTACTTAATACAAAACAAAACTCCAGACTCCGCTCTCTGATCTGACTCTGACTCACATAGAGCTGTTATTTGCTAAGCTCTATGTGACGCATGCCTCTTGTAAAGACTTGTCAAGAATGACAAAACCCTTTCAACAATCAATCGTTTTCTTACGTAGGTCTTTAAGTTAAATAAACTTTACCTCTTCTGTGGCTATAACCTGGGGAAGGAGGCAGGGAGCCGGGGAAAAGCAGGAAGAAGCCATATGAACCAACAGCAACAGCTAAACGGGGGTGTGCAGGAGGGCCGAGTGCTGCCTCGGGCCTGCTTGTTAACAAGACACCCACTAGAAGAGGGACTTCTAACCCAGACGCCCAGGACACTTGAGATCCTCAGACGTAATACAAGGGATCTATAAACTATTCCAATATTTTGAAAATCCAAATGGAAAGTGGTCATCAACTTTATAGCGGTATTAGCTTATCCAGAGGATTGGATTCCTGTGCTTTCAGCCAGCATTCTGTGAACCCCTTGTGATGGGGGCAGGACAGGACAGATAACCAGACAGAAGAAAACCTAGTTGAGACGATTCTGTAACAAAGGACAGCTGACCTCGCTCTAGTCATTTCTGACAAGACACTTTTACTATAGAAGTCAGAGTCGCATGCAGTCCAGTTGTTACATATAACATCCCGTGAGTAGTTCTTTAGCTTGGGGATTTATGAGGAAGAATATAGGTTTTGTTGAGAATACCTGAAAGCAGTCTGCAGTGGGAGGGATACAGGCAGGTTGGCTACAAGGCTTGCATGTGCAGAATTACACCAAGTGGAGGCTGGCGGCAGTATCCTTCTCCATGCTGTGCTCCATAACCGGCCTTTCAGGGCAGCTGGGGACACTGCTCTGCTTCGGAAGCTGTTTCTTCTGGACACAGAGAATCCTCCTGTGTGTGTTGTGGTCGTTGCTCTGTGCAGTCTCTGCTGCACACCTGCTCCCGTCTAGGGTTCACTACTAGTTACAGAGAGTTCTTGGATTTTACTAAGGCATTTTCTCACTATGCAGTCACTATATGCAATTTTTTTCCTGTTGACTTCCATCTGATCTGCTCTAAAATTTGCTGGATGCATGCTTTGCTAGTCGCAGAGGTCAGTGTTTCTTGTATGGTAAATCCGACCCAGTAGGAGGAGGCCCTGGACAGGTTGTGGGGAATGATGATGGCTAAATGTGGCAGGGCAAGTTTGGAGGGGGCCTTGAAGGCCAGGCAGGGGTGAGGTTTGAAATGCTAGGAGACAGGGCTCACCAAATGTCTCTGGTTAGGAGAGTGACACAATAGTGGGGCCCTAAATAAATTAAATTAGTCTAATTTTCTTGGGTCCTAAATTAAAGTCATATTTAAAAAGGGACTTTTTATTTAAGCTCCCGACTCCAGGAAGAAAAGTGTTTTCCCAAGTGGTCTTCAGAACTCTTGAAGGAGATGTTTATAGGAATGCCCAGGGAAACAGGTTTAGTCATGAGGTAAGCTTGGGAAATTGCCTCTTAAATTATCCTTTGTATGCCTAAGATTGTCCAATAACATTTTAAACATCTTCTACACTAAAGAAATCAATTTAAGTTTGGCTGCCATGTAACTTTCAGACCTACTGGAGAGCAACGTTTGTGCTTCTGCACACATGTCTCGTAAAGCATCAGTCAGTGTTCTGCAAAACTCTGGCACGTGGGCCTTGTTCACAAAGAGCAAGATAATTCAGTATAAAAGCCCTTCTAATGCTGAAAAACCTGACGAGATAACGCACTTGTTAAATTCTTCCTATACGTCAGGAGCTGTGCTTTCTACGTGCTGCCTCCCACAGAACCAGACATCTCTGGAACCCACGTCAGTTATGGAAAGATGAACGTCCTTTCTCTAGACTGCTAAAATATCTCTGCTTTAAGTTAAGCCTATTTCCTCTTGCTGACATTCACACACGTTTTGAAAGAAAAGGATCAATATCCTGTTTATATAATAAGGAGAAAACTTTCCTTTCAATAACTTCCTTTTAAGTTTTCTCGTACTATTCAGTTTGAATCACTTTGGTCCCCTTTTTTGAACTCTCACTAGTGTTCCATCCTCTTTCTTACAATCACTCTAAGGTCGCTTTGAAGTTCATCAGAAAACAAGAAACAGGGAACAGAGACTTCCTAGTACAAAAGAGGCAGCTGAGTCATAGGTCCTGGAGCAGAAAACTCCGGGTCCTGTGGACGTGAAGGCTCAGGGGGCATGTGGGCTGAGAGGGGAGGGCAGAGGGGAAGCCTGCCTCAACCCAGCCATGGAGAGACGAGATCCACGCGCCTGCCCGAGGCCCTCAGAAGTTCCAGAGCTGAAACATTATCCCACAGCTACCTGACGGGCACTGAAGCAAACACACAAAGACTCCTCAGGAATATTATGGGAGGCCAGTCAAGATGATAAAGTGACACAATTGTTCTTTCCTAACAAGAGCCTAGTGTTGCTTAATCTTGAGTTTAATACTTCAAATAGTGACAGTTTAACCTGAGTGGAAAAAAACATTGGGGTCAACTTGTAGTCACGTGTTTATAATTCTCTCTATAAAGACGTGGAGGCTTTGTGCAGATGTTAATCTTCACTAAATATGATTTCACGTAATCGACTGGCAGTTCACACATTACCTGAACTTGTTCTGAGGGGCAGGTGAGAGTTACAACCCTAAAGACCTGTATCAGGGCACCTGATTACTTTGTCCACGCCTGTGCCAAGAAATGAAGGGCAGCCGGGGAGGCAGGGGTGGTGTATTTGCTCTGGGAGGCCGCAGGACGCAACCTCCTGTGACACAGTGGAGGGCTAGTAGTGTCACACCTAAGCAGCATTACATCCCCTCTGAATCAAAGGGATTAGGACGTTTCCAAAACTGATGCCTCAGAACTGGATATTAATTAAACAGGAAGGTAAATAATAAATTACCTCTACAAAGATACACTTCCCGAGATAATTGAAAAGTTTAATCATTTATTTTGTACTTTAAGAAGGAAGTTTATTCATTTTCAGAAATTTTTTTTCTTAAAGATCTAGGACGTGATAGACCAGGAGAAATAGCTGCATGGGCATGCCTGCTCCAAAGTCTGGACCATAGAGCAGATTCCGATTGTGAATCAACCAGGTGTGGGGAAGGGCACTGGTTTATAAAGCCAGGAAGTCTGGAACCGAATCCTGGCTCTGCCAGCTACTAGTTACATGGCCTGGGTGTATGTCATGGGATAAGTCTACCTTCCTAGCATGGCTTCGTAGGGATGGTGAAGGGCAATGTGTAGAAAAGTCTCTGACATAGTCGACAGCTTTTCCTCTTCCTCTAATGAATTCTTTTCCCGTTTACCCACACATATCCTTTCCCTCAACCCCGGGGCTCCTTAAGCTACGAAGTGTGTTGGGTGAAGGCAGCCGAGGGAGTGTGGGTGCTCTTTCCCCGGCAGCTTCCCATAGGACGCCTGGGGCAGGAACGTCTATAGGAAATTTGCTAAAGCCATCAATTTTGTATTCCAGCTGAGCAGACAGGTACTGTTTTTGTTGGGGGTTTTTTTGCGGTACGCGGGCCTCTCACTGCTGTGGCCTCTCCCGTTGCGGAGCACAGGCTCAGCGGCCATGGCTCACGGGCCCAGCCTCTCCGCGGCACGTGGGATCTTCCCGGACCGGGGCACGAACCCGTGTCCCCTGCATCGGCAGGCGGACTCTCAACCACTGCGCCACCAGGGAAGCCCACTGGTACTGGATTTTATCCTAAGAACTCAATCTTTTATGTCCCGGGGTACCCTCGGGCTCCAGGGATGGGGAATTTGCATCCATGTATTGTGAAAGAGCCACATCAATCATTAGGACTTTGTTCTAGTTTTTGATTAGACGAGGATGAAATAACATACATGGCGACTTCTCTATCAACATGTTAATTTCTAGGAAAGCCAGAGTGGGCACTGAGGCACGTTACCTGTACTCACGGCGCAGCCCTTCAACTCTCATTTTTCTGGTGCCCTTTACTTTGCCGTTTTGCAGCCCCTGTCTTCAAGGGCAGAGGCCCCTCCCCCGCTTCAACCTCAGCTGGTCATGTGACTCACTTTGGCCGATAGAATGTTAGCTGGCCCGGAGCAGGCAGGGGTCTGAGAAGCCCTCGCTATTCCTGCTGCCTCCCTCACTCCTCTGCCTCACGACGGGTATATTGTATTCCCGTTATAATTCCAACGTTAACAGAAAAGATATGTGTGTATGTATAGAGGGATTGCATATCCTGTACAGGTTTCCCTGCTATCCCAAGGTAGAGTGTTCCTGCCAGCCTTTCGTAAACCAGAATAGCTTAAGGTGAAGAGCAATGAACTAATCACGGTGAAGCACAGATACTCACAGACACAGTGCATGGCACTGGTGGCATGGGGGCATGCGAACAGTAAGAGCTGGAGATTGTACCATGAGTACAGATAACCTGCCACAGTTCACGCTTCTGGTCTTCCTGGAAGTTAAAATGGTTGATAGCGAAGTCTCCACATGCATTGTTTCATCCTTACTTTATTAAAACCTAGAATAAAGTTATAACAACTGACGTGGCTCTTTCACAACACACTTGAGGTTGTTACGAGGTTATAATTGAAGCAACAACATCAGCTCTGGCCTCAGTGATCATTGTGAAGTCCTCTTTCATGCAAAAACAGTTACAGAGCCAACTGTAAGATGTAAAAAAAGCAACAAATCCCCCAGGGCCCAAGAGTGTGTCTGTGTGAGAGTACAAATGTGAGTAACTATAAAGAGCTGGAATGAACTGTCTTAGGGCTTCATCAAGGGAGGTACTGGGACACCAGTCTCTCCTGTGTAAAGCTCTGAGCATTCTGGCTGGTTGCCCGCTCCCCTCTCCGCCACCCCCCACCCCCCGAAGGCAATGTCTTACAAACGAATGTGCTGCCAGATAGATTTTACTCACCACACAGACGGCCTTGAAGTCCCTGGCCCTGTGGGGAAGCGAGGCAAGTCCTAGCACCCTTCAGTCCTGCTGATGCTCAGGTAGACACCGTCTTGGTGGGCTGGTGCTCTGGGTCGCCATGTCAGCATTCTGGACTAGGAGTGCAGAGTCTGAAGAGCTGGCATTGATCAGAGACAGACTGCTAGACCCTAGAAACTTAACGACTATCGAGGACTGTCCAGGTAGAAGGTGGGGTAGAAAGGTGGCAATTTTTATGATCTCTAGGGTTTCCAGTCTTTCCACCAAGCAGCGGGTGCTCATCATGTGCCCAAACCAGCAGCCGATCACATTTGCCTGTTTTCTTTCTTTTTAATAAATTTATTTATTTTTGGCTGCTTTGGGTCTTCGTTGCTGCACGCGGGCTTTCTCTAGTTGAGGCGAGCAGGGGCTACTCTTCGTTTTGGTGCACGGGCTTTTCATTGCGGTGGCTTCTCTTGTTGCGGAGCACAGGCTCTAGGTGCACGGGCTTCTGTAGTTGTGGCACGCAGGCTCAGTAGCTGTGGCGCACGGGCTTAGTTGCTCCGTAGCATGCGGGATCCTCCCGGACCAGGGCTCGAACCCGTGTCCCCTGCATTGGCAGGAGGGTTCTTAACCACTGTGCCACCAGGGAAGTCCCACGTTGCCTATTTTCAAGGCTTTATTTAACCAAAAATTCAAATTTCTCTAAGCATCTTCCCTTGGGGGCATATTTCAGGTGGCAAAGCGGGATGAGCAGCATCGTCAGCTCAAGGAAACTCCCGCATGATCAGCTGCCCACATCACACTTGAATGTTTAACTCCTGTCAACACAATTTCAATCATTACACTAACAAAACTTCCTAAGCCTGAAAAAATAAAACTGAGGAACTATCACCTGGGAAACTTAACAGACAAAACTTACTGAAGATCAGCTGCATCGCTAAAGGGCTTTTATAGTTTTGCTGAAGGAAAGTGAGTCAAGGTGAGGGTGGCGATTGAAGCCGAGTTCTCCAGAGAAGCGTTCACCTATGCTTGGTGGTCCGAAGCTGGACAGCAGACCACTGAGAGATGGAAGCGGAGGAACAACAGTCATCGGTCCACTGGGAAATAAAACGAAATCCTCCAGCATATGTGTGTTACTGTGTGTATTGTGTGGAGAGGGTGAGTCACTGCCCCATCTGTAATGGGATGCAGTAACACAAGAGCTTTGGAAATGTCATACTTCCCTAAAGCAGGCAGAAAAGCAGATCAGTGGTGACCCAGTGAGAATATGGACCTTCCAGGATCTGCAGAAATTCTCTTTACCATCTCAGTGTGAACTGAAACGTTTCTGTAGCAGGCAGATCAAGGTTCCTCTCTGTTTCCTCCTCCCACCTCTCCCTGCCTTCTCCAGTCTGTGTTAGCGGGGCTTTGCCTGTGTGTGTCATCATTCGAGACAGCATTCCATAGTGCAGGAGTTTGGGGGACGCTGGCGCAAGCTATTGGACAACCCGTGTCCCAGACAAAAGGCAATTCACTATTTCTGCATTTAATCAAGCCAAGTGTCCAGGAGGCTGCATTGGGTTTGGGGACTAGTCCTGGCCGGTAGTAAAGCATTTCTGCCTTGGCGTCCAGGACCAGAAGTGGGTGTTAGCAGAATATTCGGGCTTTCAGATCCCAGTGGAGTATCACTCATCATCATTAATCACTCATCATCATCATCAATAGCAAAGTCCTGAGTGAAGGAATCCAACGCTGGAAAGAGCGTGCGTGCTGGGGCGATTGACCCAAACATCAGTGTGCTGTGTCAGCACTGACTTATTTCTAGTTTCCCTCCATTTGGGGTGAGTTTCCATATTTGACAATTAGTTCCCATCAGTTTGCTCCCAGAGGGCCTGTCCCTCCTTTTCCCGCAGAAACTCTTGGCTGTGGGCCTCAGCCTGGCTGCCCTTTTCTTGGCCCATCTCATTTCCATGCAGCCACTGTGGCCTCAGTGTCAAACAGCACAGCCTCAGCTGAAGAGAGAAACAGAAGCTCTGGAAAACTCTCTGGAGATCCACTGAAGACTTTGCCAAGGGAAGGAGGAAAAGGTAACTAGTTGGCAAAAAGGGATAATAGCTTTGGACTGTTTTGGGGGACAGTTGGGAAAGGGCAAAATGGAGAGTTTTGAAGTCAGAGACAGTACCGTCCACACATCACATTTGGAGAGATGCAGGATTCCCTGTCTCTGAGCTCCCTCAGCATTTTGGGTGTTTGGTCATCTCAGCCTGACGCCAACCCTTCGACTGCCTTGGAGATGATTCCTCACTTACTCTCAGAATCTCCTAAGTCGGTGAGCCCTGTTCCCTGAGGCAGCAACGCGCAAAGCCCAGAGCAGGGGATCTGCGGCCATACGGCTGGTTTAACCCTGCCTCTGACTTGCTAGCTGAGGCGTACTGAGGAGTACTGAGTACCCTCCCTCTGCTTTAGCTGCGTGGGGCTAGGCAAGTAGCCTCTAAGCTATTTGAGGATTAAATAGGTTTTGTAAGAAAGCGAAAGCTTTTACTACACCACCTGGTTCATGGTAGGTGTGCTATTCCTTTTTGACAAATGAAGGAGCTTGTTCTCAGGCTCACATGGCCTGGTCTCTTTAAAGACCCACCTTTGTTACTTCTCTGCTGCTTTATCTTCTTTCCTCCTACTTCCAAATCTTGGTAATAGACAAGTGGTAGTTGGTGGCCATCCCTCTGAGGTGTGGAATGTTCTCCGTGGTATCAGTTAAGAAGGAAACACAAGTTGAGATACTGAAAAAAAAAAAAAAACTTGCAGTGGCTTCACATAACAGAAGTCACATTTCTCACTCATATAGGGGCAGGGAGGGGTAGGTGGAAAGCCCTCCACCAAAGATATTGCTCCCTCTGCAGTGCAAACGCTTAGCTGAAAAGCTGCCGCGCACGAGGACTCCTGTCAGCAGCCCATCTTGCATGGTGGACCCAATAACTGGGTCCCAGTCAGCACAATACGGACAGAGTGACGTGGTGTACGCCTCTAGGCCGACCCATAAGGCATCCTTTGATCCTCTGCTCTGGTCTTGACTCCATTGGCTGCTGGGTGTTGGTGGAGCTGCCTTCAGTGCGACTTAGAAGCACACATGGAAGAGAGCCGAGTCTCCCCTGGGCTGGGTCCCTCCAAGTTTGCCTGATGTTGAGTTCCTGTCCCTGGTCTGAAACACCCAATCCTGGGCATTCCTGGCGGTTCCTCCAATGTGAAAACTAAGTCCTCAGTGTCTGCCCCACTGCTTGAAATGCATGTGGGCTCATGTCCTTTATTCCTTTTGATGAATTTGGTAGCTCAAATGCATTTGACCTGAGAAAACAAAGACAGGAATGTTTGTGTTGATGTAAACTGTTACTACATTTTGGAATATTGGTCTATTGCACTTCTTTTTATCCCACTCTATTAAAGTCTAAACATGAGGCTTACGTTTCTAGGATATAAAAATATTTTCATTATTGATACATGTACGATCTTGCCCAATCAGTTGACAGAAGGGAATATTTTATTCCTGGACTAAGAAACATATCCCTGTGTCCAATGCAGAATTTAAAAATAATTTTAATCACTAAGTATTATACACATGGGAGAAAGTTCATAAAACATAAGTGTGTGGTTTAATGAATCATTACGTGAACACTAGTGTGACCACCACTCAGACCAAGAGATGAAAGGTCCTCAGCATCTCCTGTATGACGTGTCCTGACTTCATGTCTTCCCACCGAGCATGATTAAGGCACAAATTATTACTCATTAAAGAGAAGAGGCCAACCACAGGGGGACCTCGGGGCTTCTGCCAAGAGGGTGTTAGGAAAGACCCTACCAGATGTGGCTGCTGTTCAGTAATCTGGGGGAGAGTGTGAGGAAGCAGGGCTCTGCTCTGGGATAGAGGCTCGGGGGACGCAGGCAGTTTTACGACTGGGGGGTCTCAACAAGTCTTAGCAGGAGGTAGGAGGCTGGGCTGATGGAGCTGTGTAGCCGTCACTCATACCAGCTGGGGTTTTGTGGTTTGGACAAGGTTTATGTTCTGTCTGTTCAGACGTGATCACCCAGGGCTCGTGTTTTTGTCTTCCTCCTGCCTGGTGCTGACCTGTTCAGGAGCGGATCAGCAGGCCAGCTTTGGGATGCAAGGCGTGGCTTTTCTCTCAGGGTTCACAACCCTTTTGCAATGGGTCATTTAAAAGTCCCTCTCATAACGCTGGGAATTAAGGGGTTTAGACTTGTCCACTAGACGGTAGCAGGTGCACTTTTTGACCTCACATTCAAATGGAAGTTTTTTCTTCTTCTCCAAGTACTATTGAAATAATAGTTAATTTTCCTCGATTTTTACATTAACTCCAGGAGCAAGCAGTTAAAGATTGAAGAAAACCATCAGACAGATTATCACAATTCTCCAGGATACATGTTCTTACTTCCTTAATAATTCTTTATATATGATTCTCAAGAGGCCTGCTTGCAACTTGGTGTGTGATCATGTTGTAGTGTTTAACCTTTCTCTGCCCTCAATTTCATGCTAAGTATCTATCTGTGAAGATGTGAAAAGAAATGACGTGTAAAGGACAATTTCAATACTCAGCTGACTTTCAGCAGGAAATTTGCTTCAAAACCATATAAAACATATTTTCTTTATTTGACCATATTGGTAGCTAATTTATAACCCCATGGTCAAGGGACTTGCACTATTCTTCTAACTTTGATGTAACTTGCTGTGGAACATTGGGGTGGACCTCCCTATCTGTAACATGAGGATGATAAGAGGGCCTCCAGATATAAAAGAGGTAACACCAGAGGAGATGCTGTAAGTTCTTCATAAATTGCTTCATATTTTACCAAGTTCTTCTAACTTACCTTTGCAAATTTTATCTATGTTATACTCTTGTGTAACAGTTATTATTTTCAGTAGGAGAATATTCAACCAAGAGTGGCTCAGCGATTTGTCCAATTTCATTTAGTTTGCGTTAAGGCCAGAAACCAAGCTGCTGCTTCTTTTTTCACTCTAAACATTTATAGTCTAATCGCTCTTCTACTGCATTTTTACAGCATGGCTGCTCAAGGTTTTTCTCCTAAAGAAAATTATGCTAGCTCTATTTATAATAGCCAGGACATGGAAGCAACCTAAGTGTCCATCGACAGATGAGTAGATAAAGATGTGGCGCATATATACAATGGACTATTGCTCAGCCATAAAAAGAAACGAAATTGTAAGTTAGTGACTTGAGCCACCTGGCTGTAAAGTCTTAGGAAAACCACTGTAAGCTTGTTGCTCGGTGATCTGACTGGGCATATGACGTTTCAAGAAGTTTTGTTTTCTTTTCTTTTTGTAAGAGAGCGTTCACAGAGAAATAGTATAACCTTTCCAAGGTCAAGGTTACTTATGAGCTGACAAAAAACCAATGCTGGCTGTGCCAAGATGTCACATTAACAGAAATTCTTAAAATTAGGGGAAATGGAAGAGGCTGTGTTTGTTGGAAAAGCTGGTTGTACGCACATGTAATTGGTGTGTATTTTAAGTAATGACTCACAGGTTGACTGTCAACTTATCCAAATACCGAGAGACCCTTCATCCTTAATTCATCTTGACTTTCAGGCTTACTTGGAACTGCTAAGAAATTAGCAAAATTAATACTTTTTCTGGTTTCCTGAAGGCAACTCAAATGTGATACAAGAATCAGTACCACCTAGTAAGGCAGGACCAGAATTTTAAATGTTCCTCACTGACATTAATCATTTATCATTTCTATGTTAACCCAAAGAATCTAATGGAAACTAAACACTAAAAAAAAAAAAAAAAAACCCTCAGATATGGGGATATTTCCAAATTGTTAACTGTTTACATTTATGTAGACAAAACATCTGGATATCTGACTTAAAAAGCTTTCCAACTCTGTATTTGTATTAGGTGAACAGTATTTTTTTAAGTCCCAGGACTGAAAATGTCTTATCCTTTAGAACTTGTTGAAAGAGTTGTTGCACTAAAGAAAGCCCCAGGGACAAACAGGAAATTCAGTAGATTCTAACATTTTGGCAAATTCCATTTTTATTTAAAAAAACACATTTGTAATATAGTTTGAATAAAATAAGCAGACCTTACTAAAGGTAAGACCTTACTAAAAGTAAGACCATTTAGTGATTTAAACCTCCTCCCCTGCTTATTAGCCTTTATGAGTCAGGCTTAACATAACCCTGATTCCCCTGAGTGAAAGATTATATATTATTTGATATAAATTACTTTGATTTAGGCCAATAATATTCAAGAACTATTTTCTTCTCTTAAATTAATCATCATATTTTCATCCTCAGAAACTTGGAAGACAAAGAAGACACTTATAAGATAAATTTTATGTACATTATACAGAGTAAAAAAATGTTAAAATGTGTAAACATCAACGGTAATTAGTATACCGTTTACTGAGTGCTCACTACGGGCCAGCTGGTTTACAGACTTGACCTCATTCAGTCCTCCAGCTATAATTTACTAGGTGTTCTATTTGTTGATTTGCAGGTAAGGAAACAGATTCAGAGCGTCACTTGCCAAGGTCACTTAGCTCTAAGTGGCAGAGCGGGGCTTCAAGCCCAAGTCTCCCTGATGGCAGGGCCAGCCCCTTTCTTTGTGACACCGTTTGCTCTAGGATCTTGGTAGAATATGCAAAATACATTAAAATTTGGGGAAAGTTATTTTTTCTAACTCAAACCCATTACTGAGTATTATATTCGAAGGGAATATGTTACCTTTTAAAAAGCCCTGGTTACTCCTTTCCTTCACTGCAGAGACCAGACAGCGGCGTCAGAGGTTTCCGGAGCCCTGCTGTGTGGACTGAATAACTCTCTGGGCTTTGGAGAGAGCACATGCCCTGGGCCAGCCCACTAGCTCTGAGTTCTCAGCGACCGCCACACTACTTTGTTCACTTTTTCATTTTTGACCTTAAAGCAGCTCATATTCACCAGGGCATAGAGGATTATGGCATAAATCAATTCTCTATTTTTCAGACAGCTTTTAAACTTTAACTTTCTAATATAAAACCAAGAAAACTATAACTCCTAATACTCCAAATGTAATACATTGTGCTGACCAGCAAAACCGTCCTTTCATGATGTCTTCAGGGAAAGGAAGTAGGTTAGAATTAAGACCAGCATAAACTTGAGTTGGGTTCGAATTATATTTGTTGAATAAGTGAAATGAAATATTGAACGTATTCTTTACCATGTACTGAATAGAAAGGTAATAACATTTGGTCAACAGGAGTTATTTTCCACTTTTGAGATATAAATAGGACAGCCAAAGATCAGAATTAAGAATGTACCGGAACTTTAGCTGCCCTTTCTTCATGTATGAAGAAAAGGTCACGTTTGGTTTTGTTTATATGTTCTATCTCTTGTGGTTAGCACAGTGATGGGCACGGAGGCAGTAAAAACACTCATGATTAATTAGTTTAACAAATACTCTGGTAACTAAACTTCTGACACTGTAGCATAAGGTGAAATTTGCTTTGCTTTTCCCCACGCGTTGCTGTTGTTGTTTTGCATTTATTCATTTTTTTTTCCTTTAAGGTTTTTTAAAAAAATTTTTATTGGGGCATAGTTGCTTTTCAATGTTGTGTTAGTTTCAGGTGTACAGCGAAGTGATCAGTTATCCGTATATATATGTATAACTGATAAGTTATAAGTTATGTATACATAAGTTATACATATATATGTATAACTTAAGTATACATAAGTTATATGTATATGTATATATGCATATAACTGTATATCCACTCTTTTTTCAGATTCTTTTCCCATATAGGCCGCTATACATTATTGAGTGGAGTTCCCTGTGCTGTACGGTAGGTTCTTATTAGTTATCTATTTTATATATAGTGGTGCCCCACACATGGTTGATTTATTTTTAGTATGGGACCCCTAGAGATAACAGTGGCATTTTCATGAGTTTTTTTTATAACTAAAATCACAGCTCATTTTAAATGGCGAGCCAGGATCCAAACCAAGTCTGTCAGATTCTGGAGCGCTTATTTCACACTGTTCAGATAAAGAGTCTTTGCTCCTGACGAGGAAGGAGCCAGGTGCTAATGCAGCTGCTGACGGTCTCCACCAAAAAGTCCTCTGTGTCACACGCGCACGTGCGTGTGTAACACAGAAGTCAGGATGTAGGACTCAGAATGCTTCTGTGATGGGCTTGGGGGCCGCAGAGAGCTGCAGACATTTACAGGCTCTGCCCCTGGGGGGCGGGTCACACTGCTGCAGCTCCCTCTCCCAGGCAGGGAGACGGTCTCTCTCCTGCAGTCTCAGGGAATGTGGGGCAGAGCTCAGCAGTGTAAAAATAATCACGCCAGGCTTCATTTTATACCACGGCACTGAAATGTAACTACTCTTTGTCACACTCTGCTAACAACCTGTTAACAGATGTTTCGTTTAATAGACGTCAGTAGATGCCTAACATCCCATGGTTTGAAATGTTGGTTCCCAAACAGCTATGTTTAATTTTGTATTTGCCCGGTCGCTTCTGGTCCCTCTGGCTTGGTATTTATGTCCCACCTGCTGGAATGAGACTGTTTTCTAGCATAAGGTTTATATAACGAGTGAGGGCTACGTTTGCTTAAAAGCTAGAACAACGGCTTAATGAATCTGAAACAGCCCTGATGTTTACACTCAGGCAAGGAGAGTTCTCCTCCACCGTCCAATTCAGAGGAGCATTTACTGATTGTGGATGGAGTCTCCTTCCCTCCCCAAGAAAGAAGGTGCCAGTGGCTGAATTCCCAGACAAGAAGATTCACGACTAGGACTTACACAGGTTGGTTTCCCATTTCTACAGCTTATGGAACAGGACGAACTCCTGGTCTCCTTCTAGTGTAACTTTTGAAGTGTTTTTGACTTTCTGTCATTGCAAAGGCATTGGCATATTCATGGGAATGTTGGTGGGATTCACTTCCTGCATTCCTTCATTTTGTGGATGTAAGGGTCTGTCATCAGAACAGGTCAAAGTCATCATGCAGCAGTTACAACTAATATCCAGTCCTCATGGCCCCTGTAACAATGGTTTTCTCACAGCTGTGCACCTGAGGGAGCAGTCCCTTCCTCAGGCCCTTTGGGACGGTGTTTGGCGGGGAAAGGGAGGGCACCACTGGGAGGGGCACAGCATCCCCGGTCCTGGGGAGGGCACAGTGGTGTGTGAAGTCTTTGTATGGCTCCGTTGGCCGAAGTATATGTTGGCAAACGGTGCCTGACACCCGTAAGTGCAAAGCCTTCAGTAGAAGTTCTCAGGTGATACGGCAACCATGCCCCTTCCTCCCATCGTAAAAGCACAGAAAAGTACTGCATTTTGTTTAGTCTTTGAAGGAAGTGAGGAAGATCACTTGCAATATAACAACCTTGCAAAACCTCAAGATTTTAGACGTAAAATGTGTAAATGGGAAAATCCTAGTGGTACTTACAGCTACAGCCGTTTGGTGCAAGTGTCACGACGCTGACAACAGGGCCTGTTTCAATCTGTTAGCAAACAAGAAAGGGTACTTCCCAGAGCAGGGGGACAGCAAGCCTCCTGGGAAGAAGAGGCGGAACAGCTCAGGGCAGAGTCAGAGCTGTGCAGGCCGTTCACTTAGCCACGGAGCCTGCACTTTGCAGAAGTAAGGCATTCTGCGAAAGACAGGCAACCTACACGTGTGTACTTACATAATTTGCTTGAATAAGTACAGAGTTGAATAAATGATATTAAACATCAAAGACTATGTAATACGGGCGTTGAAGCAAGAAGGGGGACTAAGAAGTGAGAAACTCAGAGAAAATTCTGTCTGCACCCATTAGCACTTGCCACCCATTCTTTAGGGCCAGAACTAGAGGGGGCCTCCTAACCTCTGCACACCATTTATAGCTTCATGGTGCGTACATGCGGAGACATCACATTTAGTTCTCGTAAGACTTTTTATTTAGTGATTGTCAACAAATATAGGACTTTATAGAAATATGGAATATGTTTAGTAAAAGACTGAAAATGACAGTGTTCAGAATAGTAGAAAATTATGATCGCAAGAATGTAACATATGAAAATAATTTACAAGAAGCCCCCGTCAGGGAGACGCTCACCCTCTGTCTGGCTCTCCCAATGTTCCCGGTCCCAGAGCTGACTTGACAGTGCTTTTGTCCATGAGAGACATACAGGGAAAGTCAGCCCTCATGGTTTGGGGGCTTGTGCTCTGCCGAACATAAAGTCAGCACAGCTGTTATGCAAGCTGCTGAATTCACCACTGGTCTTAAAAGTGAAAACCTGCCCTTGCTGATGGTTGACGTACGTTCGGGGACTGCCATGCCATGGGCCACATTTGAAAGAACAGAGGTCTTCTAACGTCGATGGGAACTGAGGTATCACCTGGAAAGTTGCTGGTTTGTGAGAGTCACTGCAGTTTCCTACCTAACAGATTTCTGTAATGCATCCTGGAGAACAAGATGAAATAGCCGGAGGACATGAATTTGAGAACCAAACCGCAAAAAGGGCTTATAAAGTTTGAACTGGGGAAACTGAAGCCCCATTACTTCTGCCCAGGGCCTCCTGTTGACAGTTGCAGCAGTGTGCAGCCCTCCCAGGACTAGAAAGTTGGAAACTGAGAGGAGCTACGGATGCCATAGGAAAATGAGGGTGCACAATGGAGTTATCCCCATCCTGGCTGTTACCTGCTCCGGTGGTTTTTTCATGCCAGCAAACTCATTTGAACAAAAGTATATACTGAAAATCTCGGACTCTTACCACACTTGTAACAGGGTCAATTAATTCAGGAAATGACATAAAGGAGTGCTGTTTGTCAGAAAAATTATTTATGAAGAACATCTATTCTAAGGCACGGAAGCCCACTGGGGCCATCATGACTTGGGACTTGGTGGAAATGGACTTTCTAGAAATTCTGCCATCAGAAGGTAAGAAAGCGTTCTCAATGGCTAAGACAAATGCTGACATGGTGATCAAGGTCTTACTGAATTATATCATCCCAATTCTTAATGGACTGTATCATCCTAATCATCTGGACTCCAAGAGGGGAAGCCATTTTGTTTCTATGGTAACTCAGGGCTCTCTAAAACCCCAGAAATACCTGTAACTTACGTACTCCTTATCAGCCCCTGACTTCTGGACAGTTGGGATGATTAAACCATACCCTAAAGAATTCTTTGGTTAATTTATACCAAGCCAGTGGCTTATCGTGGCCCAGAACATTGCTACCGGTTCTGTGAACATAAGGTCAGCTCCTTCTAGCAAGCATGCTACTTTTTCCCTCTGAGTCAATGTTCGGAGGTCTGTGCATTTATTGAATAGAATTTAAGCCTACTCTTAACATGAAAACACGGTGATCAGAAACCAATGAGTTAGCTTGTTTCCCTAGCTCATGGCGCCATCCTGTGGCTGGGTGCTGGAAGGTTAACCAAAGAAGATGGTACGGTATCGACTAGGAGAGCAGGGCTACACAGGGCTCCAGTGACAGTCACCGCGCTAAACCGAGCCTACCAGGTGCTGATAACTCAGAGGACGTCGAAGCGAAGGAGAGACCCCGCTTCACAAACGAGGTTATAGCACCCGTGACCATAAATACGCTTACATTTTTCTATAATATCTTAATAATATAGAGTGACTGTAGCGCCCGTTAAGGACCTCAAGGTTAAATTCTCCAGACAGTAACCTCCAGGTCAGGTACTTGTAATTAGGCATAATCTATAAACACTATAACACTGGGCAGTATAGTTTTTTAGAAATATAGAACCTACATATTTATAAGGAATTAATAAACATGAGAATAAAATATTTACAAATTATGAATTTCAAAAAATTAGAAAGCAATATTGTCACTACTTTAGTGATGAGCCGTACATACGATGGTACTGTCTATATGACGAGAAAGGCAGCGATATACATTGAACCATTAAAACATTTATATTCTTTGTCCTATTAATTCCACTTCACAATATCTATCCAAATTAAATGATCAGATTTGTTTAAACATATTTATCTGGAGATAATACAAGACAGAAAGTGAAGAAGAAATAAAGTTATTAAAAGCCCCCCATATAGGGAACTGGTTTAAATAAATTGTATGTTTTGGTTAAATGAGATTTGACTTAGCCAATAAGTGTCATTAATACTTTTGATATATGAAAAGTGTGTATAGTATAACGTCTAAACAAGAAAGCAGAGGACAAAATAGACTAAAAAGCTTATCCTGGAAGAAATCCTGCCAAATACTGACAGTAATTACTTTCCAGCGCAGGGCTCTCACACCCCTTGCTCCTGCCCCAGTCAAGGGTGCTGCCGACTCTGCCCTGCGT
Source organism: Delphinus delphis (assembly GCF_949987515.2). Classification (NCBI taxonomy): domain Eukaryota; kingdom Metazoa; phylum Chordata; class Mammalia; order Artiodactyla; family Delphinidae; genus Delphinus; species Delphinus delphis. The sequence continues at coordinate 89,761,064 of NC_082694.2, read as the reverse complement.
GTTCTTGTTAAAGAGAGGTCCCTGCCCTGCCAGGTACGGGTGGCCAGGAAGCAAAGCCGTGAACCCTCCTCCCTCTGCTTTTCCTTCTGGGTGATGGAAACCTCATCAACCGACTGGATGATGCCCACTGTGGAGCGCAGGCCACTGCTTGACTGACTCCACGGATCCAAGTGCTCAGCTCAGCCAGAGACACCCTCACAGACACACCTGGAAATAACATTTCATCTGGGCACCTCTTGGCCTAAAGTTGACACATAAAATTAACCATCACAGTGTTATCGACCAGAGAGGAATTATCCAGATATTGTATGAAAGCAAACGTGGAAAGCAGAACAATGCACGTTCAAGTTATATCAGGAAAAGTTACAGAAATTAACCCAGCACCTGCCAAAATCATCAGTGTTTTATCCTGTCGACTGGAATTATCTCAGGTGGGTAAACTGAAGGAAAAACGTCCATTAGCCTGACAACTAAATAACTGTAAAAAACCTGAACTATCAGCGATAGTGGGTATAGAAATGGAAGAACTATTTAGTTAATTTTTCTATTGGCTCCAATACTGGAATGAAGTTTTAATCGAGGACAACATTCAGAATGATACGTAGAAGCAAGGCTATGGTTCTAATGGGTCAAGGTCATGCGAAGCCAGAGTAAGGACAAGAGACAGGAAGACCACCCTGAGACAAAATATAATTCAGAGCACGGTTTAAGGAGAAAAGTGCTACCAGCATCGGACCGCTGTTAAATCCGCGGAGGAGGACCCCTCCCAGGAGACTGGCGGCAGCTGCCCCCTTCCCCCACCCTGTGAAGGACCAGCACTGGAGACAATAGCCTGGAGGGGGAGGAATAAGGTGCTACTGGGTTTCCTCAGGTCGCCCAAGGGTCCAGTGCTCTGGTGCAGAAGACAAAACTCTGTGAACGGGAGGTTTCCACATCCTGATATATGGGAGCTTCTGCTAGATCTAATCCCACTTCTAAAAAGAAAGAAATATGATCCTCTTGCATTTAAACATTGTGGAATAGTTAATGATTGTAAACTGGACGTTCTTGATGTTGAGATCCTGTTAACTGAACCTTCACCACTCACGAATTGGTACTTTTCCCCAAGATCAGAGACCTCACTGCAGCAACTGTAAGGTGTGACCTGACTTCAGAAATATTAAAACATGAAAAAGCATGCCAAGAAATGGAGGAAAAACAGTGGTTAAACTGGAATTTAAATCTAAAATTTGTAGTTTATGAAGCTCCTTGGAGTTCGCTCTCAGATCTCACTAATTGAACCAGATAATTTGCCTCCATGTGGGATCCCATTTCTCTGGAGGTGGAGGATTCTGATAGAATAGGACAGGACGGGGTCCTGGAGTCTTCCCTTTCCCGGGACGGGGTGGCGCTGCAGGGTGGACCTCAGCCACCAGGAGGCGCCACGAGACTGTCGAGGACACAGGCCAGGACGCAGAGGACTAAAGCCACAGTGCAGACCCACGCGGCAAACACGGGGAGGTGACCGTACAGACTCCTCTCAAGTTTACTTGCACACCACACACCAACAGAAGATAAGAGACATAAATGCCTGCTTAGCGTGTGAGGGCTGACGCTCATAACTAGTCAAGCTTGGCAAAGAAATTCAAAAGGATGGAACACCATGTGGTGTAAGAGAACGAACAGCAATTATGAAATATAAAATCAGGTGCTAGTTTCAATTCCACTTGAAAAATTTCTGAGCCTCAGTTTACACCTCTGTGAAAGGGTAACAGTGATAGTTACCACCCTGTCCTGTTTTCCTCTAAAAATTTCCCATTCCTCCAGTACCCACAGCTAGATGTTCCATAGGGATATGATATCAGGTCATTCTGTCTTTTATCCAAAAACTTCAAGAAAACCAATAAAGACATTAGAATTCCCAAATAATATATGTTTTTTTCAAAGTACAATACCTGTATATGGAGAAAAATTTATATAGAGAAAAGAATCAATTTTGTCTCAAATAAAGATTTGGTGACACTGTTAGTATGGCATTAAAGAGTAGTTAAGTAATTTCTTCCAAGAAAACGTTATATCAAAATTTGATTTGTACTTTCTGAGGGTGAATAATACCACAAAACCTGGCACAATATATTTAAGACAAAGCAGAAGCTAAGTAATTAACTATTCTCTTATCACCAGTTTCAGGAAACACAATAAGTTGGTGCCTCAAGATGTTCAAATTGTCCCCAAAGTTGAGTTACTGCATATTTTCTCAATCTTTGCTATTAGTTGGAGGAGAAAGCCTTCCAGATTAAAGATGGTGGACCAAGTACTCCCCCATAATAGCCTTTCCTTCCAAGACAGCGTCGTTATCACAGTATCTCTGTCATAGGGGGTGGAGAAGCGATCAGCAGAAGACCAGAACTGACTTGGAGCTCACACAGAGTGAAGGAAACCTCAGTCCGCACGTGTGGGGAGGGATTCTGGACGCTGAGATTCAAGGCGTCCAGGGTAGAACTGAGACAGCTCTCTGAAAGCAGAGGGATTTATTAAACTCTGCACCTGGAATGGTGGACCCTCAGTACCTCACCTCAACCCTGCCTGCACACCCATTCTCCCTGCCACTAGTGAGGAAAACACCAGCAGCCGTGCACCCTCCTTCCGAGAGGAGAGGAGGGACTTTCCTCTAGAGAAAGGAAGAACTCTAGACCAAAGACACCCCTTTCTAATATTTGGGAAATTTCAGCATAGTGAGCACTCCCTATCAAATCACCCCAAAGAAAGCCGCTTGCTAATGACAAACCTTACAAATGACAATGGAGACTCCGTTCACCTTTTTGAAGTGACGCTGTTAAATGTGAACAGGAAATAAAGCGTCACCAGACATTTAAGGGAAACGATCTCCAGGTGAGAAAGAGATGAAAGTAAATGAGCAGATATGCTTATTCTTGAGAAACTAACCCGCTAGCAAAATGAGACACAAACAGCATTGTTATGTTGCCACTACTGGCCCTGTTTAGGTTTTAGACAATGCAAATGTATCACTTTGCTATATTTTTAATTAGTAGGATAAACCACGTGAAAGTGACATTCTTAGAGGTGAAAATAGTCTAATATCAGCAATTTCGCACATAATAACTTTTTTAAATAGAAAGGATAGAATTAATTCAATATCCAGGCCAGCGATCGAGGAAGAAGCAGGACTGGAGGATTTTATCATTAAGTAATGATAGCAAGATCTGAGCTTCAAGTTTACAAAATGACTGACATATACTGTCTTGTTTGTTCTTTAAACAAACCTGTAATTAAATTAATATACCCAAATATTGTTAACTGTTGAGAAATCCAAGACCAAATAAAATGCAGCCTCCTCTGGGACACAGCTTTAATTGAGCAAGGAAGTGGAGATGAGACCAGAAGCCAGGCTGACTGACTCCGTGGCCTCTGCTTCCATTGCCCCAAAGAAGTCAGCCAAGATGAGACCCTGGGGAGGACACGAGACAGAGGCAGAGGGGAAGGAGCGGAGGAAAGGATGACATGTAAACGGAGGTAAAGGAAGGAAGCCTTAACCACAGGAACATATGTCCATGGAGTCAGAACTCATGTGAACCCATGTGACCAGACACGAATGTTATGCGTACACGTGCACTCACACAAGTGCACACATGCATATGAATATACAAGTGTGTGCATGGTCTTTTGTACACCATTCACACATGAGTGCATATCACGTGTTCATGCACACGTGTGGTGAGCTGTCCAAGCAAAGGACAAACAAGTTACCTGGGCGGCTGGTGCAGGGTGACTGTTGTCTCTACTGGCAATCTCATCTTGTCTAGGACTGAATCCCATTCACACACTAATGGCCGTGCGCTTGCTGAATTCAACTCAGCTTCCTTTAGAACCAAAAGACACCTCTGCGTTTCATCAGAACTGATTTCCTTTTCATTTTCTCACACAGCCTCTAGGAAAAGAGAACAGCTGAGAGAGAGAGTGAGCGGGAATATCCGCAGTGTTTGGTTGAATACAGCGCCTGGAGAGGAACTTTTAATACCTCCTAGTCCCAATAAAGTATAAACAGTCAGGGGGTGTTACAGACATCACTGCAAACCAGAAAACACAGCTGAGTCATAGCTTCATGCAGTGAGCGTTTGGCTGCAGCCTTAGAGGGGCAGTGAGAGGCTGAGATGTCAGATAAGATCAAGACATAAAACATCACCTCCTCTGTCTATGCAGCACCACTGAAGTTCACAGGAATTCCCCATTCCCTCCCCGCTTGCACACCTCTGCTCAAAGGATGGATCCCTCCACAGAGAAGGATCGGTGCCTCTTGTGTAGCACCTCGAATAAACACCTGCCTTGTTTCATTCTCCACGTCGATGGCTGGGGACATCCACGCTCTTCACATGCACCCCCCAGTGCGACCAAAAATGTCAATACTACGTTGTCCCGGCTAACCTTAGCACCTCCTAGAGTAAAGGGGCAAGTCACAGCTAAGAGCCAGCTCTGGCTAGCTCAGATTCTCCGAGGCGAAGGGACACTGCTTGTCCTTTGTGTGATACAATGAAGCCACATCACACCCTTGGGATGGTAACCGAAGCTGTGCTCTAGCCTACCCTCTTCAGATTTTTCATTCCGCGTGAATACAGACCTCTTTGATCTTTCAAATGATCTGTTTTGGAAATGTGTAAAAATAAAACAAGTTGAAACTGTGTGACTCCCAAGAAAAAAAACATTCAGTTTAGCAGAGCGCCTTTGTAACCTAAGACGCGTTGGTCATTGATGACGGTGACTTCAATTGCACTCGACACTCCCATCTGGAATAATAAAAACAACAGAACAAGGTCTTTGCTCTTCCTCTTCTAAACTTTGTGAACATCAGCAGGTCACCTAGATCCTCAGGCTGCCTGTTTCTTCTTTTGGAAAAAAAGAGGTGGCTTTGCACAGGACTCTGGACCCTGGCGGAATGGATCCGGGCAAAGGGCACAGGGCACGCTAACTGCGTGTGCAGTCCTGGGGATTAGTGCAGATTATTTTTAGATACTGTAACCTTGGCTTTACTGACACCTTACATTAAGCAAGTCTCACTTACCAAATGCCACAGGATGCAGGCCGACAAATGTGCTTTGAAAGAAAATTCCTGTGAGCTAAGACTGTCTTGGACAGAAAATGTTGAGATGGTTAAAGAGAACACACATGTCTCCACACAGGGCAGCCTCCCTGGAAGCCTCGGCCTGTAAAATGTGGCCCCATCCCTTCTTTTAGAAATGTGTTTAGATTTTATGGATTTCTGCCAGGTTTTGTTATGTAATGTACTGAAAGGTCTTAATTACAGATTTTTAAATGTTGAGAAAAATGTTCACCAGTCTAGTTTGTAATATATATAATAAACCTGTCATATAATTTATTTTCTTTAAAAACAAGCTTCTTATACAAATTGCCTATGGAACTTTTGTTTACAATTTAAGGTCATTTGGCGGTTCGTGTCTTGTAAACAAAATTCTCTAAAATGCTATGGTCTGTTCTCGGGGTGTTACATTCCTACAGGCCATGACCAAGGCAGGGTTAGTCAGCTCCTGCAAACACAGACCCTCCTGGGTCTGGGAGCTCAGACGCCTAGGCTGTGCCAGATGAAGTTTCCATTCCTGAGTCATAAACGCCTCGATGCTTGTATCACAGAGAAAAGACCACCTTTAGCTTTGGCACAGTGATCTGGCGAAGGCCTCAGACATCTCCACTGCAGCAAAATTTGCAAAAGGCCTGTCTGGCTAGAGGGCTCTGATCCAGAGAAGAAAGTCGTGGAGACTCTGGGTTTATTGCTCATTGAGTCTGGCAACAGAGCGTGCCCATCAGGAAGTAACTGGGCTTTGAGAGGAAAGCGGAAAGGCACTGGGTTTCAGAGCTTGGACATACTTTTTTTTTTGTAACATCTTTATTGAAGTATAGTTGCTTCACAGTGCTGTGCATTGCAGCTCTGTTTACAGTAGCCGGGACATGGAAGCAACCTAAGTGTCCATCGACAGATGAATGCATAAAGATGTGGACGTACTTTTTTAAACTTCAGTTTTCTTCTAGTTAAAGAAAAATAACAATATCTGTGTCTTAGGGCTGGCGTGTGGGTGAAATGTGTGGCCCGGTGAAGTGCCCAGAGCAGTGTTTGAACCAGAAAGGGGAGTCGGTGCGCTGGTCTGTTCAGCGCTGGGTGCTGTGTAAGGCAGAGGCGGAAGGCACGAGAACGTCAGAGAGCGGGGCATAGTCCCAGACGAGGGACAGGGCGCGCGAGGGCAGCAGGAAACCAGGGCTCACCGGAGCAGGCAGGCACTCCTGACTGACCGCTGAACCTCACGGGTCTTCACTCCTGTGCCTCTGGATGAAAGGTGACCCCCTGTGCACATTTTCATCCCGCAGTGCGGTTGTTTGTAAGCATCCCTCGTTTCCCCTGCTGGCCTTAAGAGCAAGTTAAATACAGGGACGGCATCTTCTTCCTTTGGCCCACTGGACCTAGCTCAAGGTTTCCCAAAACGCTTTTAGACTAAGAGGAAGAAAAGGAAAGGAATAAGTGGACACAGCCCCAAACCGAGAGACATCATCTATCTCAGGAGCGTGAGTGTGTTTATGGAGGTGAGTCCCAGGCAGGCCCTCGGGGTACCCGTGCTGCCCAGAGCTCCCTGTCCTGGGCCCACTCCTGTTCCCCACACAGCGACATGCTGCCCTTTCAGCCACGCAGCTGACATATTGATCTAGCTGAAGACGGGGTAGAGAGGCAATCAGGGAGCCTGCGTAGCTGAGTTGTATAAAATTCCCTTTGTGTATTTACAGGAAAACAAACAAGATGATACCTCTTTTAAAGAAAATGTGCAAATTATTTAATTATTTCCAAATATTCACTGCTTTTCACTGGGGAAGGGAAACTGTTAGGAGTACGATTTGTATTCCAATTCCTCCAGGACCATGAATGTGAACTATTCTAGGGGAAATAATACTCCAGTTAAATAGCTCATCAATGGAAATGTGCTTCTATTATAAATATGTGAAAGTACTATTAGTTTTTGTGGCTTTTTGTAACATAAAGCACACATAATCAAACTGATTTGGGAAGATGTGTTGTGGCATTCAGCTTCAAAAGAGTTATTCAACTTTTGGAAGCTCTCTGGAGATGGGTGGTCAGAATTGATCAAATCTTTCTTGCGGTAGGCAGCCCTGAGTTGCCCCCGCAATGATCCTGTCTCCTGGTACCCATGCTTTTGTGCAAAGTCCTCCCGTGAGGGTGGGCTGAACTGGTGACCCACGTCTAATAAACAGAATGTGGAGGAAGTGATGGGGCATGCTTCCAGCAGAGGCATCTGAAAGACTCTGAGTCCTCCGTGCTGTTGCTCTCTTGTTCTTGCCTCTGCCTGCTCTGATGCAGGCCGGCTGTCACGTTTTGTGCTGCTCTGTGAAGAGTCCCACATGGCGAAGAGCTGAGGGTGGCCTCGGGCAAACAGCCACGAGGAGCTGAGGTCCCCAGTCCAACAGTCCATGGAATCAAACACTGACAACAGCCATGGGGCAAGTGCGAAAGCCACGCCCGCCTCAGCCAATCTCCAAATGAGAGCAGCCCCAGCTGAGGATGCGAGAGCGGGAGACCCGTTATGTCACCCGGATCCCTAAGGCACAGAAGTGTTTGTTGCTTCAGTCGAGTAAGTTTTGGAGCAATTTGTTATGTAGCGTTAGATAAATCTATTCCTCTACCATGAATTCTCACTTTTAAGAAATATCCACCTGAGTATCTAAGGATAAAGTGGTCCACTGTCTCCGACTTACTCTCAGATGGTTCAGAAAAAATAATATGCATGTATAAAAACAAATAAAGATCTATAAAATAATAAGCAAATGAAGCAAAATGTAAACAACTGGAGAAAATGATGAAGTTTTTTAGAGTATTCTTCCAATTATTTCAACTTATATAAAAATAAAAAATAATCCCTAAGGCCAATATAAAAGATCAGTTTAGGAACAGAATAGTTAAAATTATAAAAGTGGTGATTAACAAAGTTGCGAGAATAAACAGAAATACACAATCGAAGCCCTCGTCACAAGAAAAAGAAAGGAAAAAATATTTGGAACTATGCAAGGTGACAGATGGTACTCAGACTTATTGTGGTGACCGTTTCACAATGTGTACAAATATTCAATCATTACCTCGTGCGCCTGAAACTAATACAATGTTATATGTCAATGATATCTCAATAATAAAAGTTTTTAAATAAAAGAAAAAAGAAATTCTGTTTAAAAGCAAAAACAAGTGAGCCTATGTTTTTGATTAGTTATGAGTGTGGTATCTGCATATGGAAACCTGTGGTCAACATATCACACCATGTCCAGAGTAACAATAGCTATTAAGAAAGAAACCTGACTTGCCTAGATAAAGAAAAATTGTGTAAGACAAAAGCACTGGACTGTTTACTTTTTAAATAGTTATCAGTTTCCATTTGGAAAATCTGGAAAAGCCTTTGGGAAACGTGGATGTTAGCTATTTCAACTACTTCTTTGCTTAGCAGCTCTACTTTTATAAACAAAAATGTATTCATCTTTAAATGCACACCTATATAATTCTACATGCTTCTGTGATTTTTTGGAAACATGTCATATTGGAAATACTTATTTATATTGATGTTGAACAAATGTGTACAACTTATTAAAGAAACAGTTGTTAATATATATCAAAAGTGTTGAAATACAGCCTTTGACTTAGTATTTTAGAAATTTCTCTGGGCAAGTGAGTGCTACAAGAAAACTTTATGTACAAAGATGTATACGACAGTGAAAAGCTGGAAATAATCCACATGTATAACAACAAGAAATTATTTAGCAAGTGGAGAAAATGGAATATTATGTAATAATTAAAATTATGTTCAGGGATTTTTTTTAATGGAGAAATGCTAAAATCTAAAAAGCAGTGTATAAAAATAGCAATGCAATAATTTTTTAATTCATTTCAGACTTGGAGGAAACAATCTTCTTCTCTTAATACTATTATATATTTCCAAATTGATCTGTAAAAGTATTATAGCCGTGTGCATATATGCCAAAAATATACAGTAATATGCATACGATACTCCATTCCCTTGTAGGAAAGAGATGATGACTTATTTGATATTTTCGTTAATGATTAATGCAGCTAAGAAGACATGTCAGCTGTGTTAAACAATTTTTGGTAAACTATAGACTTAATTTGCTAAAGTGGACACCAGGGAAAAATTAAAAGGAGAGTTTTTGTTGTCATTTTTAAAGAATATGTGCGCATGCCAAAATTGAAGGGCGATTACGCGGAGAGTTTCTTTTTTTAAGACTATTTATAAGCGGTCTCGAGAGAGACGTTTTATATTTATATTCTTAGAGTATAGTACACACATCAAATATAATTGGAATAATACTAAGCTAGTTGTTTTCTGAACAAATTGTATCTCCATGTTGGCTTCAAACCATTTGCTGATAAGATTTTTTTAAGTAAAAAGAAAGTATAAATTCCTCTAAAATATCACCATTTTCCCTTGGAGTCATTTGTATGCCCCCAAAGTTTAACCGATGGAGGACCTTCAAAAGGAGAGTTAGTGGATATCTTTCTTTCGACCTTCTCACACGTGCTTACAAGTCATACAAAATCCTCCTCACTCCAGTGTGAAATATTGCTTGGGTGAGAAAGGAAAACCTTGACAAAATAGGTCTTTAGCGTCCTGGGTAACACCCAGAATAAGATTCCAGTGAGGCTTCGGTATCACAATGACTCCTGGATCCTCATACAATTAAGCCAGAGATTCTCAACCGGGGGTGTTCAGGTCCCTGCCCCCCCCAACATGTGCCAATGTCTGAAGACATGTCACAACTGGGGGGAACAGGGTGATACTAGACACATGTGATACACAGAATATACATCACAAAGATTATTCAGTTCAAAATGTCAGTAGTGCTGAGGTGGAGAAACCCTCAACTAAATGAAATCTCAAAATGATACATTTTCCTTTTCTTTAATACTTGTATTAACCCTAATATCAGATGACAGATTCTAGGCGCGTGCATCACTTAAGGGAAAAAGTCCCCCCGTTTCTCTATTAACTTGAGGTAATTGTGTGATTTAACAGCATGTGCGCTTCAGCAGCAGCAACAGCAACAAAACAAATAATCTTGTTAGAAAATGGGCAAAGGACTTGAACAGACATTTCTCCCAGGAAGACACACAAAGGATAAGCAAACACAGGAAAAGGCTCTCAGCATCACTAATCATTACAGAAATGCAAATCGAAACCGCAGTGAAATACCACCTCATACCCACCAAGGATGGCTACAATCAAAAGAATGGACAGGGCTTCCCTGGTGGTGCAGCGGTTGAGAGTCCGCCTGCTGATGCAGGGAACACGGGTTCGTGCCCCGGTCTGGGAAGATCCCACATGCCGCGGAGCGGCTGGGCCCGTGAGCTTCGGGGGAAGTAAAGAAAGAGAGGGTTATTTTAGAATTTTTTTAACCTCCCAATTTTACATTGCCTTGGCCGCACTATGGCCTATCTAGACATTTTTCCATAACCAATAACTCACCATAAGCCTGAGGAGAAGGTTGATTTAAAAAAACCACCAATCCTTAAAATGTCTTTTTTTTAACTAGCTCACAACCTGTATCTGATAGAGAGCAAACTAAATAGAAGTTAATTCTGAACCGAGACAGGCCCTGGGTCCACAGGAGGGGCAGCAGACAGGGAAGATCGGGGCCCACAGGACAGACTCTCACTGTGGGTTCCAAAGACCAGAATCAGGCCAAGCAGGCGTCACCAGCCGGTGACAGCGGGAGCACCCCTCCTGAGGGACCAGGACCTGGCACGTCCGCGGTGGCCTCACCAGGACCCGTCTGCAGACACAGATACATGCACGCCTGTGTGACTATCCCCATCCAGCCTCTGGCTTCACGACATGCACCTGTGGTGAACCAGGGCGGGTGTGGGTGGAGCTTCAAAGATCATCTCATGCAGAAACAAGACCGTAAAAAATGAACAAACTCAGAATCCTTTTTCTTTCACTGACATTCTCCCTACCCTAACAAGTCATTTGCTAGCATTTTCCGACGCACTTTTCCAGTTCTCGCTCATAGGTATAATCATGTTTACCTCACTTTAATCATTGCTTAGAAGAACGCTTCTGGTATGGTATTGACTTCACCTTTATTATACTGTGCGTATCATGTGCTGCCCCATGTCAGGTGTCTCCTCTCCACGCACCCTTCCCTCTTCCTGACTCTCTTGGGGAAAATACACACACAGTTTGTCTTCAGTACCAGAGCGAGGCCTGGCATCTCTCCCCTCAAAGAGTGTCCTCCCACCCCTTTTTTGGTCTTTTCTCACTGTCTGCTCTTAAATTGGCCTCTAAGCCCCTTCTAAGAAGGAGCTGGTCCCTGAAGGGGAAGCTTGCAAATAATACATAACCAAAGAACAAGTCAGGTGACAACTCTGAAAGTAAACCACGCCAGCACCTTGTGTCCGTTGTCTGGGACATCCGGGCAGGTGGGCGTCCTTCCCTGGGGTTGCCCTGCATGTTTGTCTGACCTGCCCTTCGGCCCGGAGCCGTGGCCGCCACTCTGGGTCTGCCCCACAGAGCCCAGGGTGACCCCAGGCCTGGAGATGGGCCCCTTTAGCCTCAGACCACGCTTCTCAGTCAGCCCTGCGGGCCACCCAGAAACGACGTCGAGTCCCCACAGTGGCTACTTTATGCTTTTTCTTTTCTCCTGAACCTCTCGCGTCTCATGTAGAGACTGAGCTACGTGAGATCAGAGATGGGAAAGCCCTGCTCTTCTGAGCCCAAGCCTACCAGCCCGACGATTTCTGAGCACAGTGTGCCTTTCACCCTGAGACAGTAACTGGACGAGTCTGAACATATCAAAGGCCACCTTCTCGAAGCCCCACCTTCAGGTGTCCTCTCCAGGCCCTGCAGGCACCATTGCTGTCCACGTGCTCCACTTCTGCACTTTTCTCCACCACCTTCACGGCGGATTCTTCACCTGCCTCCCTGCCAGGCCTCCCTCCGCGCAGTTCCCCTCAACCTGCCCTCGCCCCACTCCAGGGGGCTCAGGCTTGTACCCGCCCAGGGAGGACTGTGGTCTAGACTGTCACTGACTTCCACACCAACCCCCAGGGGCTCTCTTCTGTCTCCACCTCACGTGTCATCCCAGTAGCTCTGGTCCTCCTGACCAGTGCCTCTCATTTTAACTATTTTTTTCTCTTGTTTTTTTTAAATTTATTTATTTATTTATTATTTATTTTTGGCTGCGTTGGGTCTTCGTTGCTGTACGCGGGCTTTCTCTAGTTGCGGCGAGCAGGGGCTACTCTTCCTTGTGGTGCGTGCGCTTCTCATGGCGGTGGCTTCTCTTGTTGCGGAGCACGGGCTCTAGGCACGTGGGCTTCAGTAGTTGTGACTCATGGGCTCTAGAGCGCAGGCTCAGTAGTTGTGGCACACAGGCTCAGTAGTTGTGGCACACGGGCTGAGCCTCTCCGTGACATGTGGGATCTTCCCGGACCAGGGATCGAACCCGTGTCCCCTGCATTGGCAGGCGGATTCTTAACCACTGCACCACCAGGGAAGCCCTCTCTTGGTTTTTATTTCATTAAATCTTCTTGCTTTTCCCAACTTTGCTGGCTACTCATAGCCCCAGTCTTTCTGCTCTGCCCCTCACGGAGCTCTCGCAGGACCCGGTCTCCCTCCTCCTCTTTTGTATTCTTCTTTAGGTAAATGCATGTTCCAAAGGTAGATGTTAGCGTTCTTTGGGCTTTAGGTCTGCAGACACAGGTCTCGCTTAAGAGCACCCCCTTGGATGTCTAAGAGGCACCCGAGAATTCACACAGCCAAAGGAGAGCTGCAAGTCCCCCATCGAGCAAATGGACCGCCTTCCTCCCTTGCTCTCACCTTCAACGTCCAAGCCATTTGGAAGCTAGGTTCCACAATAATTCCTCTGTAGCCCCTTTTTGGCCACCACTCCCTGACATTGGAGCACATCTGATTGTCACTCTTCTACCAAAATATCTTGTAAAGGCCTGAAATTTTGGATCTTGGCCTATATGGCCCTAAAACCCAGGCCATCCTTAAAGCCCTTTGTCCCAAAGAGGATGTGTATTTGCCCTATCTAGTCCTGGCCTTTACGTTTTAGAATTAGGGTTTGGGGGTCACAGAGGCACGTGGACTGAAACCCCAAACTGAAGCGCTGTGCTCAGGAAGACTCTGGAGTGACTTTTTTCTCTTTTATCCTGTTTTCCCTCCACCAGGATTCAAAGAGAGCTAAGTATTTCTCCCAGGTTGATTTGCTTTTCAAGCGCTCTAGTTGTCCCCTTTCAGAGGACCTGAATTTACAAAGACCATTTCCACTTCCTGCCACGTGAGCCCTGTGAAATCCCACACTTCTGGCCACCAAGAATTAGCATTGCCCTGAGCCAATCAAGACATGCCTGTTCTTGCAGATTAGACTCCAAGGCTTGCTTTATTTGTCTATGTCCTCCGCTGTAAGTTTTCAAACGACTCATTTGTTTTTGTTTTTCCTGGCTCCCTGGTCCATAGGTCGCCACATCACAGACAGTGAGCCCTCTTTGCTATTGTTCGTTGTGGTGAAGAACTTAGTGTAATTCTCAACCAGTGCGGTGTCAGATCAAACAAACCTCGAGGAGGGGACTTTACGACAACGGAGGGGAGGTTCTGACCGTGAGGTCTTCGAGCATCTCCAGCCTGGGCAGACGAGTCTTGGTCTTTCTGGGGAGGAGTGAACGAGGATGAGAAGACGGTTGTGGGCAAGCCTGACCGCAGGAGGTCAGAGGTCAGCTGTTCCACAGAGAGGCAGTGGGAGGGGGCATTCCTCATCTTAATGCTCAAGGGAGGGTCCAAGTTCAGGGGCCACGGGGAGGAGAGAATCTTAGCCAAAGTTTGGTTAACAAGCCGACAGGTGTGTTTCCTGCAGCAGTGGCGACAAAGCAGTTCAGCTAATCGTTAATGGGACAAAGAACGGGAACATGGACAAGTGGCCTTGTCACTGGTGAACAAGGGGGTCTCATCTCAGGTGTGGGGAAGATGTTCTTTGCAGTCGGTCCTTTCTCAGAACACAAAGTGGGGATGCCTAACCTTTGCTCTTTGCCAGGAGCCCACGGCTGGGCAAAATGCAGCATCGTCAGTAGCTAGAAATAATTTTTGTCCAGGATGGATTTCATTCTCTATCCAGTGTTCAATCTTGTATGGAGTTCCCTATGCTACAGTGTTGCTCAATTCTTACCTCAGGTCCCTTATTACCAATCACGCAGTATTTAGCTCACAATACTGAGAACTTCTTCCTGGGAGAAGAATTAAACTGAAAATAGAACTTCCATCCCCCAGAATGTGGGAGCCTTAGTGAAATCATTGTAACTGCCTGGGAAACGGAAGCGTAAGGACTTTAATCACCTTGTTTCTAGAATTACGTGGTTTGTGCCTGCATGCATACGGTATGAACTCAACCTTTCTCAGCTAAATATTTCATAGCATTTTTAACGTCCTATATTTAAGAAACCCTTCAAATATTGTTGAGAGTTAAAAACCTGGACCAAGTGGACCCAACTTAACTGCTGCAGCCACCCCAGGGCAGACCTGGGCAGTGGGCGGCAGGGAGGCCCAGGCAAGGGCTACCCCTCCGTTGTCACCCAGACGGGGGGCAGGGTTACAGTTGCTACATATTCACAGTTACTCCTATTCCATAAGAGACAATTTACTTCTAGTGACTTAAGCAGGAAACGTACTCTCTAGGTATGTGTACTGATGCGGATGGCTGCCCAGGTAACTTTCAGAACCTAAGTGACACAGTAACCCATCCACATTGCAGTGCACCTACCTGGCTTCTACAGGGTTGACCGTGTAACCTCATGGGAAGTCCTCTCCTCAGGACTGACACTGTCATTATAATCTCTGTGGAGGTGCTAAGAGAGAAATTCCAGCTTGTCTGGCAAAGGTACACCAGAACAAAAAAAAGCAAACTAATATCCTGGTTATGTTTATTTTTACCCTTTGGAAAAAAAGTAATTTCTACTTGAAATCTTTTTTAGCTGTTATTAAGAAAATAAAACATGATATAAAATGTTAGACAAAGAAAAATTTGACTGCACGACCTCAGCGCCCTGACACACAGCCTGTGCTCACCTGTATTTTCCCTTCCAACCTCCAAACATGTATACATTTCGCTTCGTCATAACGCATGTAAAATTGTGTGTCCTCATTTTCTCTGAACAATATATTGTAAGCACTTTTCTGAGTTGTTATTTAGTTGTCATAATCTTAATTGTAACGGCTGCACCATATTTCAGAGTTTCTCAACACTAATAAATATAATGTTCATATGGCTGTAAATAAAATAATATTGAACCACGATGGGCCTTTAAAACTTAAATGTGATTACCTGCACGGCCAAAAATAGCTGGCTTTTCCCTGGGCTGCAGGTACTTTGAAACTCGTGAAATATTTAAAAGTAAAGTTAATTCATCTCATTTCTTGCATCCTTGGCTCCAGTCTCCATGGTGTGGGTCACCTTGCTGGGGTGAGTATATTACAGCAAGACATTAAGCAGCCCTCGCTGCCATTCTCTTTTCTCCAGCTGTGTTGTCTGCATTCCCACAGTTTAAAGTTTATTTTAAACTTTATCCTTTCCCACGTTCTTTGTTTCTTTTAGATAGTGTGCATGTAATTATAAAAATAAATTCAGATCAAGGGTGCCTTTGGAGAGATGGGTGCATCTCAAAACAACCAACGTCTGTAAAAGGAGGTATTCCTCCTCTGTTTTGTGCCTGTTGTGTGGGAATAAAGCAATGTGACCATTTTAGAATAATTAGCGGGATAAAAATCCAAAACACTGACTAAAAGTTAGCCTTGCTAGTCTGTTGATCATTTTTGAGTTCCTCAAACTTACACCCGTATGTATTTATGTCTTTTTCTGCCTTAATTTTGTTTTCAACTGCTTTGCAAGAGTGCAAGAATGCAAGCTACAGACTTACTTCCGTTGGGTTGGGCCTTTGCCGACCTGACATGTGCTCGGTGATAGACCTGAGGAGAGGCGATGAGCGAGACACAGACTGCGCATCGGAGCCCGCAGACAGGAAAAGGGCTGTTATCCGGCAGGCTTGTGTTTTGGCTGTGGGAAACGCCTGGCTTCAAGGTGTCTGGGGCAGGAAGGAGGGGATCTGAGAAGGCTTCATGCAACCTGGATGACTTTCAGCTTTATTTCATAGTGTGGCATCAGAAAGAGTTGTTTGACCAAACACTGCTTCTAAGGCATCCTTGTGCTATTTTTCGAGACCCTGACGAGTGACAAGAGAGCTAGAACCTCCTATTTTGCACAGTACAGTAATAATTCTCACACCACTACGGAAGCACGGGGATATTAGTCTTTTTTATTCTCTGCCTTGAATGGTGTCTGGCACACAGTATTCAATAAACACATGTTGACTGAACGTATAGATGGTCGAATAGGCATTTCACGTAATAGACTAGTACAGATTTCATTAGAAAGTGCTCTTGTTATATATGTAGGTACAAATTTAACATGGGAACTGCAAGGCTTACCCAGCTTCCATTTATTAACCAGCAGTTACTGCAGGTCTGTTAGTAGGCTAAGCTCCGAGGGCGCAGCTACAAAGCCCCGTCCTATCAGGGACATACGGAGATGGAAACAGGCATAGAGAATACAGTGTGCATTAGGTAGGTTCAGTCCTCAATAAACATGCTCAGAAACTACAGGTAGGACCAGAAGGTATCCACAAGATCCTTGGGTGCAGTGATTCCTGAATTAACAGCCTGTGTGATGCTCAAGGACCTCCTACTCTCACGTTCCTTGAAGATCATGTCTACTGATGATCGGGCCAGAAAGTGGCAAGAGCTAAATAAAGCTACGGATGGTTGACGTCTGAGCCTCCAGATGGGTTTATGCATCTTGATCAACGGCGAGTGCCAGTTCAATTTGCAAACTTTATGTGACAATAGTAACAATAACCTCAGTAATGCTTACGGAGCATTTCCTAAATGCCCGGCACTCAGTGAAATCACCTAAATGCATTACTTTATTCCACACCATTTCTACAGATGGGAAGCCTGAGGTTCAAAGATGGAAAGTCCTCTACACAAATCATAGAGCTTGTAGGCAGTCGAGTCCAGGTCTGGTATTTACCACTGGGCTCAGCAGTCTGATTCTAGCATATCACACTGACTTAAAATTTATGTGACTCTATATAAATTACTTCAGACTCAGGACCCAGACAGGATGTGGTAGAAAGACCCGTACCTGCAGATGGTTGAGAGCCGTCGGTGAGGCAGCTGGTTTCCCCACAGTCTCAGGGCTGACTGGAGCCTCCATGTGAGCTTGGAACCAGCACAGCCACCAATCTTGGAGCTCTGGGTCCGCCACTTACTAGCGGTGTGATGTTGGGCAGGACACCAAGTTTCTTCACCACTAATATTTGCACAATGGTACTGTCTTCCTTCAGCTGTGAGGATTAAATGAGAGAATGGTCTGGAAAGTACCTGGTAAACCATGAGGACTGAAATACACATGTAATATTTTTATTTGACTTAAGTGAAAGTGTGGACAATTCGACATGCTAAAGAAAAAAAACATTGCTCACCTCTGTGAATATAAAATACTTACATGAGATTTGAAAATTTTGCTTTATTGTTTTTAGCTAAATTCTTTAATCAGTCTTTTCTTCGTATGACACACGTCCTCTGGATTTACTCTGTAACCAGGAAGGATTTGGGGGTATTTGACGGAGGGATCAGTCTATCAGATACTCAACTGGCCCCACAGTTTATCTGAACGTGAACCTTAACCATACGTGAAAACCAGATGACGTCTGGAAACTACTGGCAGAACAAGCTGGTCAAGGAGCAGTGTGTTCACAGCGCGGCTTTGTCCAGACTGAGAAAGGAAAGGGAAATCACTCAGGACTGATTTCTTTTTGTTTCTAACGAATGTCAAAGTCTGGGAAGCTTTCCCAGAAATCTCACTTCCTACATGAGCACAGCAGCCCTAGGACCACCAGGTGACCTGCTAAGCTAAGCGAGAAGGACCCCTTGCTTCAGGCAAAGTCTCCTTCCTTGGTTTCCACTTTCCATCCTCTGCTTATGTAGTCCCACAAGAGCTGTGTCTGAAGACAGACAGCACTGTTTGCTCTGCTATGATAATAAAAACACGGTTATGAAATAATGTAAACGTGCATATAAAAACATACAGAAAAGCCAAGTACAATAACAGCCCAGCCAAGCACAGCAATTTAGCCCTAACCCTTAGGAATGCCAAGGAGAGAGACTCGGGCCTTACAGGCATAATCAAGCAATGCTTAAAAACGTGCAAAACGTTTAAAAACTCCTCATGCACAAAAGTCAATTGCAATTTTTTAATTTTAACATAATTTTAGACTTACAGAAAATTTGCAAAAATACTGCACAGATTTTCCGCATACATTTCACCCATCTCCTTCCGATGTTAGTATCTTATCAGTTATCAAAACGATTAACTGCAGACTTTATTTGGATTTCCTGTTTTTCCATCGATGCCCTTTGTTGTTGCAGGAGTCTGTCTCCTTGCTCTCGTTCAGCATCTAACATTTCTCAGTCTCCCCATCTTTCACGCTGAGAAAGTGCTTTTGGAGGGTATGCTCAGGTACTCTGCAGACTGCTTCTCAGTGCTATTATTGATGGTGTTCGCCCTGGCCACTTGGCTGCAGCACTATCTACTGGGCTTCTCCCTCGTAAGGTTACTGTTTATCCCTTTTCATCAAAGATCTCGGGGAGACACTTTGAAGATATGTGCGAATCCCTTGCCCCTAAGTTTGCATCCGTGAGTGGATCTGGCCTGCAAGAATGATTACTGTAGTGTTCTAACGGCGATTTTATATTTTCTTGATTCTTTTCACATTATTGATTAGAATCTTCCCTGAGGAAGAGCTGCCCTTCTTCCCCATTTACTTACTTATTCAATTATTTACATCAGTATCGACTCTGGGTGTTTGTCTTCTGGGTTATAATAGATAGTTTTCATTACTTTTTTCTCAGGTTATTCAAGCTCAGGTCACTGGGAGCTCTCCCCAGTGCATACCTGGCCCTCCCCAGGTCCGCAGACCCTTTCTGAGCACTTCCTTACTTTCTGGTCCCACAGATTTCCCAGGCTCATCTTGTATTTTCCCTGCCCCCAACCCAGGAATCAGCCAATTCTTCTATTGATATTTAGATGGTATTTTAGTGGTATTTCAAAGCCAGGATCTGTGGGGGGGGGGGGGTGCTGGATGAGCTCATGACGACCGGGTTGCCATGGCTCCTGGGCTCTCTCAGGGGACAGAGCTGGAAATGCATGGTGTGGACATTCTGTGCGCATTTCTCTGCACACATATTAAAGACCATGAGCTCGCGGGGCTGCCTCTGATTCTAATGCCACACCAAGGGCTCATTCACGCCTAATTCCCTGCTGTACTTGTAACTTCTTTTCCTGAGGATGCGAAACAGGGCTTTCCTGTTTGTTCAGTCCTAGCACTCCAAAGTTATGATTGCTACCCCACACTACTGAACACATTTACTAACTACAGTGTAGGACTAGTGCATAATTTTAAGTTTGTTTTTTTCAGTCAAAATCCTGTTAAAGTTAGGTTAGCACTTTTCCTTCCTTCCCCTTCCAGCGACTCACCTGCAACACAGTTCGTTTCATTCTGTGGTTTTTACTCTCATTTTATGTCACTTTCATGTTCTTTGCTGCAGTTTAAAATGATGCTTTATTTACATGGTAATCTCCAAAGACTGCTGTTAAATTTGCTGGAAACTGCTCCCTGGAGGTGAATGTCAACATCATGGGGCCTTAGATGTTCATCTGTGTTCTTGTACATAGAGAGGCATTTCCAAAAATACTATAACAGAGATTGGATTCCAGACAAGCACAAAACCTGTCCAACTCCAGGTGATTCCAAGTCAGACATGCCCATCTTCTCCTAGTTGCCCCCAGAAACGCCCGACGCTCCCACATGCTTTTACCTGTGTGGTTTACTTCGTCAGCATCCATTCTGACGTTAGTCACTTAATCACACTCTCGCATTCCGAAGGACACTGCAGGATCAAACCAGGGAGAGAGTGTCAGGCTGGCCCACTTTTCTCAGGTCCCAAGAGGAGAAAAACATATTTTGAGAAGACAGATTTCCTTCCTTTCCTTTGCCTAAGATAGATATTGGGTTGGCCAAAAGGTTCATTTGGGTTTTTCAGTAACATTTTGGCCGACCCAATATCTTGCTGAAGATAGACTGTGAATTAAGAGTATGGACATTCTTGAATTGCCATGTTCGCTTTTTAAAACTATTCCTTTGCCACCTTTATTTATTCAACCGGGGTAATGGGCTGTGGGGAGGGGAAGAAGATGCTGACTCTTGTGTTTATTGTAGTTGGATTATATTAGATTTGTCCTTTTACTCTAGTTTGTAAACACATTTATATACTGAACTGTCATTTTACATATTTGTAATCCCTGCCAAATTTGCTTAATCTACGAATGTGATAACCAAGACCTTTTTAGTGAAATCCAACACTCCAATGAAAACTTTGAGTAGAAATAGGGTCAGGAAGGGCAATTATTATTCCAATTTTCCATAACATTAACATTAGTCTGTAGTATTGCATTTCTCAGATTGTGTTTATTTTATGTCCCCCCCCAATTTAACTTAAGTGAAATTAAATCAATAATGTGTTTCATTGACTGTACATTGCATTGTTTGTTTTGTAGACTGGAGATCAAACATGGAAACTGACTTTCACAGTGATCTATGTCTTCATTTTTACAAGTTCTCTCTAAACAATTCTACTGCAGTAACAGCATCTTTCTCGTGAAATTCTAGGTTTAAGAGGAAGCAGATATTTGCCACATTTCTTAAAAGCAGGTGCCTGTAGCTCCTAAGGTACTGTTTCTCAAACATCAGTCACTTAGCTGTAATTTCACAAGTTTATTCACCACATCAGAAAACCATCTTCCTTGTTACTTGACACTTTTCAAAAGGAAATCTTGTATTGGCATCTTAAATGGAAAATTGGTATCATTTGACATAAATAAAAACAGGAAATATTTATATGTAAGCCTGAGTTCATAAAAAAAGATCACTTTTTATAAATAAAAATAATTAAACATACTTAACACAGCTATTGGGTTTTACAAAATGAAAACTTAGATATTTCCCAAGTGAGAAAAAATGATTTATGAAGAGTTAGTAACAAACATATTTTGAGTAGATGTCATTTACTCTAAGATAAAGGTAAGTTTTTATTTAAGAAAATCAATGTTTTATTTAAGAAAATAAATGTTAAACCATTCTCCAAATACCAACTCATGTGTTTGAAAAAAATCACAATTATTTTACCACTACTTCTCATTAATTTCTCATTAGTTTACAACGAAAATTAAGAAAGTAACTATTTTTAAAAAATACTTTTGTTTCCAAAAGACTTCTAGAGCAATGGAGTGTTCTTTTGCTGTGTTAAACTATTTCATAATGTCTTGAAAGAGAGCATACAAGGTCTATTTTTTTACTTACTACTGCCACCTGGCTTGAGAAAATATTCGTGGAGCTCAAATTTGAAATGTTTTATATGACTTTCTTTAAAATTGAGATTGCAGTATCCTGCTCTTACCGTAACTGACAATTTTTAACCGTCATGTTAAATCTTCAGCATAACTCCCATTAATGAGTGAAAAGGTCCCCAAAAGCAAAGAAAAACCGCCCAGGCTTTTAGCCTTGAGAGTCCTCCCCGCCCTGCAGCTGGAATCAGCCCAGGGTGGAGAACAGGAGGGGGAGGGGCGCCTTCCGACAGAGCCAGGTGTGAGACTGTTTGTGCGGAAGCCTCATTCCTTTGGGGGCTCACCCAGCAGGTGGCAGGAGGAAACTGCAGGAATGAGCCCCGTGGAGGACCCGGGCTTAGCAGAATTTTGTTTTGAGGAGGTATTGTGAATACCAAACCTAGAGGAAACATCCCTGTCTGCGTCTAAGGAGCTGGCCCCATCACCAGTATACATACGGCAACACATTCTGGGGCAGAAGATAATTGTTTCTTCCCTTTTTTGGTTGGTTGTTTGTTTGCGGTACGCGGGCCTCTCACTGTTGTGGCCTCTCCCGTTGCGGAGCACAGGCTCCGGACGCGCATGCTCAGCGGCCATGGCTCACGGGCCCAGCCGCTCCGCGGCACGTGGGATCCTCCCGGACCGGGGCACGAACCCGTGTCCCCTGCATCGGCAGGCGGACTCTCAACAACTGCGCCACCAGGGAAGCCTTGTTTCTTCCCTTTTTGATATAGCTTATCTAAACTGCGAGTACAAGCGATTACTTGAAAAAGCTGGTTAAGCCAGTGTGTCAGTTAGACATTCTTCTGGTTGCAAAGAAGTGCTAATATTTATTGAGCTTTTCACGTGTTGGGCACTGTTCTGACTGCTTCATGTGACCGTCAGCGATAAGGCAACCAAGGCACAGAAAGATTAAATAAGTTGTCTGAGGTCCCGGTCATGGAGGCTGGATCCGGAGCCTGCAGTCTTAACTGCTGGGCTCGCTCTCCTGTTACAGAAGGATCTCATCCAGGACAGATTTTTTGCCAGTATCACTAGGGGAACATGGGCTCTGCCCGCTAGATGAGCCCCATCTTCACGGGATGACCGAAATCACCACTGTGTTTGCGGGTGCATTTCCCCCAGCGCCCCAAAGTAGTCATCAATTAGCTCCTAGATGAGTTCAGCGGGAACTCTCAGTTGAACATTCTTCGAATACGTGTGAAATTAAAAAATAGACATTCGTGACCTTTTGCATGTTCCTTATGCTGTGGGAAACAGCATCTTAAAGTGTTCCAAACGTTTTCCCTACCTCGGATCCGACTTATACTTGGCATAGAGCTCGACTGTTGGCCCTCGGGGGTAGTGTGTGTGGAGGAGGCCCCGCCCCCGCGAGGAAGAAGCCGGTGCTTCCAACCCTGCCCTGCTGCTGCTCTCCTTGGAGGTTTCCAGAGTTTTCACATCCATTAGCTCATTTAATCCTCCCAAAAGCTTGTTACGTGGCTATGATAAAAATTTACCAAGACTCAGAAATTCTATTATTGATCCAATTTCACATGGAATTGAACATTCTTTCAAAATCCATGCTTTTGTTCATGCGGCCTTCAGGAGCTCTTGCCTATGAGAAAGAAAAAAGTGGTACGTCTTCTCCCAGAATATCCTCAGCCTGTAGCTTCTAATTTTCTTCAAAGGTTTAAATTACATGCTATAATTATAGTGATGTTTGAATCTTGAAAACAAGGGCTAATACTGTCATATAAAAATAGAAATTATATTTTCCTCAGCTGTTACAATTTACTTATGAGTGGATTAAGTTACACGATCAAATGGATTGATTTCATGTTATTTTTAAATTAAGACTTTACTTTTTGAGCAGGTTTTGGGTTTACAGAAGAAAAGGAGCCCCTAGTATGGAGAATTCCCAAGTCTCTGTCACCTCCACCCCCAGTTTTCCTTGTTTTTAACATCTTGCATTAATGTGGTACATTTGTTACAATTTCGTTTTATTTTAATGAATGGGCTGGATTTTCTTTGTAGTTCTGTAAAATTTATTTTAATTTTTAAGCCACGAAATAAATTGTTATATCCATAGTAGAAGGCATTGCTCCGTCCATTTTTATCATTACTTTCAGGGCAAATCTGATCGCAGGGGAGGTTCTAGAATGATGGATTACTTTTGTTAAAGAACTACCTTCTGTTGGTAAGTGCGAGGCTTTTCATTATGCAACATAAGGATCACTTACTCAATTTTCAATTTAGCTAAAAAAAAAAATCTGTACATGACTTTTGCATGGAAAACAGGGTGTACCATAACACAGGTGTTCTGTGAAAACGGCCAGTACTGTCCCGGGAAGGATGAGCTAATACTGAACACGTATGAGGCGCCGAGTGCTTGGCTCTCTGCTCATGCAGGCCTCCTTGGAGCCCTGCCAAGCCAGTGTCTTCAGGAGTGAATTTCTAAGCTGTTAGAGCAGGTAACTGGCTGAGCACGATGTCTACGCACAAAACCATGCCAAGCACTGAGGGATCTGACCAAGGCCGATCTTTACATTTCAAGCTTTTGGGAAGAGGGACCATCTCATAAATTCTCTGTGACAGTCAGATTTAAAATGCACCCCATTCTGAGGCAGGGAGATCTGCCTTTCGGTGTCCAGCACTCTGGGCTCAGCCGTCCTAACTGTCCGACAGTGGGCTGTGCTGTCGACGTTTTCCTGCCTGCTGTCTCTCTCTGGTCTGACTGAGTTGGCTACTCTGTCACATGTGTTTTCAGGAAACCCCGTGGCCTCATTTTACCTTTCCTAGAAGCAGTAAGGTAAAACCACATTGGGACACATCTTCACAAAGAAGAGGCCTGGTGATGTTGGAAACATTTGGGGGGGTAGTTGTTAAAATTTACTACTGTCTTTTGTAAATGCAGCCCTGACAGCACAGGATGTTGAGTCTCAAAGCCCAGGCCACTCAATGTGACCATAAATTAACGAGGTACTTAAATAGGCAGGAAAATGAGAATACTGAAATTGAAGAGAGAGTGTACAGAAAATACTCTAGATGACAAAAGACAAAACTCAAAAGGTGTTTAGGCCTCTAGCTTTTTTTTTTTTTAAGTATTTTTAATTCTAATTGAACCTCTTGATAAAATTTCCAAATTGTAGATAATATTGAAGAAATGCTCATGAACATCTTGGGTGAGAAAAGAAATTTTTCTTTTTTACAAAAGCTGACTACTAGTGAAGTCTTAAGTGTAAAACAAATATGATATATGAATAATGGTTGGAGGATTTTGTTTAATTTCATTAAATATAGACTGTTTCTGTAGACTCAGAAGAGTGTATTTTAAGTTCCAGTTCTTTTTAACAGTCTGTGATCCTTTGCAAATGGTTTAATTTTCTTGAGTCTTCTCTTTGTTTCCTTAATTGAGAAAGGGAAATTCATTCAGTAACAGAGCATTTTGCTGGGCACTGAAAATATAAAGTTGAATAAGACTTGGTCTTCTCCTCAAGGACCTTTGGTGAAACGGGAGGCATGTAAACAAATGAGATGATGAGATATTTAAAGTAGGCAGATGCGAAGCTAAGATACCCACCAAAACGATGAAGTGCCGAGACGTAACCTTAACAGGAAATATGTGAATATCACGTGAGAGCTTTAAAACACTCCTAAAACAGCATTAGACTTGGACAAACAGAAAGACAGCCATTATCCTCGCTTTGGACAAGTGAACATCATAAGGATGACAATTTTCCTTACGTTATATATATATATATATATATATATATATATATATATATATATATATATATATATATATATATTATTAATATAATTTAACACAGTCCCACTGAAAAAATAGTAAGTCTTTTTTCTGGAGATGGTTAAGTTGATTCTTAAGTTCAGACATGAAAATAAACAAAAAGAACAGCCAGGGAAACCTGCAAAAAAAAAAAAAGTGAGAAGAATTGCTTAACTTGCTACATTTAAAAAATACCATAAAGTCTTGTAATCCGATCAGTGTGGAAAAATGAGCAGAAAAGTCTTTCCTGTATTTTCAAATTTTTCAACTCACTACGCTTTAGACCTACCTTCAGCTTAATGATTCTCTTTTTGCTATGTCTAAATTACTGTTAAATCCACTTATTGTGTTTTTGATTTATTGTATTTTTCAACTCCAATTTTTTTTCATTTCTCTCCTGTAGTGTCAATTTTCTGCTGAAATTCTCCACCCTTTTAATTCCTTGAATGTATACATCATAATTTATGATAATCCCATTGCAAATGAGTGCATTCACTGTATAATTTTTATAAGTTTAAAGGTTTAAATTTTGTAAGCTTGCAAGTATGCAAGACAATACCACATAGTGCTTAGGGACACATACATATGTAATAAAAGTGTAAAGAAATATATGGAATTAATAAACAGCTAATTCAGGATGATGATTACCTTTGAGTCAGAAAGGGAGGGAGATTGGGAAGAGTGTTTTATTTCTTGCTGGGTGATGATAATGCGAGTCTTCATTTCTTTTTCCATGTCTTATGAATTACGTTATAAAAAAGTCAACACATGTTTGTATAAAATGTAAGTCTATAAGAACACAAAGCAGGATAATAATCTGGAGCATAAGGATAGTTTGGCTGCTGTGTGGAAGCAAGGAATCAAAACTGGAAGCCATGACAATAGTCTAGGGTTAGAGTTAAATTCAGAACACTCTACTGTTGTAATCGTGGTGGTGGTTAAATCACTTATAAATCTAGTGTGAAGGTTAAATAACAAAGCATTAAAATAACTATAATTACAAGAACTTGTTGATGTACACACAGGTAAAAGAGATAAATTGTAACATTAAAAACATAAAATGGAGGGGGGGAGAGTAAAAATGCAGAGCTTTAATATGTGTGCTAAGTTGTTATCAACCTAAAACAGACTGTTATAAATATAAGATGTTTTATGTAATCCCTCATGGTAACCACAAAGCAAAAATCTGCAGTAGATACACAAAAGATGAAGAGAAAGGAATCTAAGCAGACCACTACAGAAAAGTATCAAATCACAAAGAATGAGTGCAAGAGGGGAATATAGGAACAAAGGAATCACAAAACCACCAGAAAACAATGAACAAAGTGGCAATAGTAAGTCCGTACCTACCAATTATTACTTTAAGTGTAAATAGACTAAATTCTCTAATCAAAAGACACAGACTGGCTGAATGGATTAAAAAAAAAAAGACTCAACTATATGCTGCCTACAAGAGACTCACTTCAGCTTTAAGGACACATGCAGACTGAAAGTGAAGGGATGGAAAAAGATATTCCACATAAATGGAAACCAAAAGAAAGCAGAGGTAGCTATACTTATATCAGAAAAAACAGACTTTAAGCCAAATACTGTCATAAGAACAAAGAATGTCATTATATAGATAAAGTGGTCAATTCAACAAGAGGCAATGACATTTGTAATTATTTATGTGCCCAACATAGGAGCACCTAAATATATAAAGCAAGTATTAATAGGCCTAAAAGCGGAAATAGACAGCAATACAATAATAGTGGGGTACTTTGATACCCCACTTTCACCAATAGATAGATCATCCAGACAGAAAATCAATAAAGAAACATTGTCTTTAAATAACATGTTAGACCAATAGCAGAAGAATACACATTCTTCTCAAGTGCACATGGAACATTCTCCAGGATAGAGCCTATGTTAGGTGCAAAACAGGTCTTTATAAATTTAATGTTGAAATCACATCAAGCATCTTTTCTGACCACAGTGATATGAAACTAGAAATCTACTATAAGAAGAAAACTGGAAAATTCACGAATATGTGGATACTAAACAACATGCCCATATATGGCCAGCCCACAGATAACATCATACTCAACGGTGAAAATGTGAAAAATTTCCCTCCAAGATCAGGATGCCCACTGTCACCACTTCTATTCAGCATAGTACTGGAAGCCCTAGCCAGAGCAATTAGGCAAGAAAAATAAATGAAAAGCATACAAATTGGAAAGGAAGAAGTAAGGTTATCTCTGCAGATGGCATGTTATTATATGTAGAAAACCCTAAGTGTCCATCAACGGATGAATGGACAAAGAAAATGTGGCGTATATAAATAGAAGCAGAAAATCCTGGAATTTGCGACAATATGGATGGAACTTGAGGGTATTATGCTAAGTGAAATAAGTCAGTCAGAGAAAGACAAATACTGTACGATCTCATACGGGAAGCTAAAAAAGCCAAACTCCTAGAAACAGAGAGTTGATTTGTGGTTACCAGGGGTCAGGAGGTGGGGGAAATTAAGAGATGTTGGTCAAAGAATACAAACTTCCAGTTTCTAAGACGAATATGTTCTGGGGATCTAGTGTACAGCACGGTGACTATGGTTGACGATATTGCATCGTACAACTGAAATTTGCTGAGAGAGTAGAACTTAAGTGTTCTCACACCCACAAAAAAGTAAATATGTGAGATGATGGATGTGTTAATTAACTAAGGGGGGATCCTTTCGCAATGCATATGTATTTCAAAGCATCATGTTGTACCCTTTAAATATTGTACAACTTTATTTGTCAATTATATATTAATAAAGCTGAAAAAAAGAGGTCAGTAGCATAGTCATGGAGGTGGGTTTTAACATCCAGACCAACCACAGACCTCTGGTTACTTTACAAAAAGAAAATAAGAAAAACAAAATCAAGACATTAACTTCACATTTTAAAAACATTTATTTAGGGACAATGGAACCATATCAACATAACTTTATTCTACTGCTACCAATGAACAAGTGTAACCTCATAAAGAAGGAAAGTTAACAGATGTCATCTTTTTTTAATGCATAGGGGTTGACTTTCTTTGTCATAGCGTGTTTCTTACATATAATTTTTGAAGGTATAGAGATAATTTTTAAGGATTAATATTCTAGTTAATACCTACAACTCTAAGTATTACTTAATACACTATTTAAGCTGATTTATTCTTTTCTAGTCACTTTGCAAATATATAAATTGGTATTGATGCCCCTATCCTTAAGATTCTCCAGATAAAATAGTCATCATATACCTAGCCAAATCAGATGTTTAGTGATGTTTGAAAATGAACACAAAAGAAATGTGACCATATAAATTAGAGGATATTAAACTATTAAATAGTATATGTGATAAAAATCAGTGGAAAGTATTTAAAGATATGTAACTATATATATATATCTATATCTACATATATAAACAAAATCTTTTACATACTGGATAAAAGTTTACAGAATAAACAGAAGTGTTTTTAAACTTATACTAAACATTGTTTAGCTGAAGAGTAAATCCTGCCAGTGTAGTAATAATTTTTTTGTAATTCTCAAAGAAGAAAATAATATAAACTTTAATTCATGGTAACATAGTTGGCTGGAAAAATGCCAGTTTGACCTCGAAGGTTTCCTTCCCACCAATCAAAATGTGAATCTGTTTTTGATATAACTGTGATTCTGTCTCCAGCTTGAAAATTCAAATCTCCTGGCTGTTGTCCTTCAAAAGAATATAGTGCTGTCACTTCAAGAGGTTGGTTCAAATTGCCTAAAATAAGAAAAAAGCATTTATTCACATTTTATGAGAAAAACTGGAAGTATGTGTAGGTAAGATACAAATTAACAACTCGGGGCTTGGTACTCTGATGTCGGAGGCCAGCAGAACTCACAGCACATGGTCTGTGTGATTCTCATCACTTTATTAAACTTACGCTTTTCTTCTTTGGAAAGAGTAAATATTTGGTAATAACATTTCCTAAATCCACACAAGTCAAACTGCATATTGCTATGTACTTAAAAATGTGTTTGGCAAATATTTGTGGTTATAATTGTTTAAATTTTGACTAAACTATAAGATAATATTATTGTTTTTCCAATTTTAATAGAATAGTCATGGTAGCTTCAATGAATTATAGCTATTAGATAAAAGATGATATTTATGCACTTGATTGTATCATAAAAGATTCAATTTAAAAACCGTGCTTTGTGGTCATCGATAATGAGGATTCCAGCTTGGATGCATTTGCTGATTCATCAGTAGACACTTCTTTTCCCCAGGCTTTTACGGCTATTTTCATTTCTGTACTTACTTGATCCTTTCTCTCAAAAGAGAGATGAAATTCAAATTAGCACATCAAGAAGCATGTCTACATATATTTAACCAGAACTTCAACCCATATTGTGAAAAAAATACCTTGAGAATTGAGGGGGTAACATGAGTAAAAGACATTAAATATTACAAACTCTATAGCATCATAATAAATATAAAGAAACAGATACTTTCTGGGTACTCAGCTACATGGAATTTGGCATTTCCATGTTTCGTATAATTTTGTGCAATTAGATGCTTGTTAAATGCATCTCAGTACAGTTGTACTGAAAATATAAATAACCAAATTCTAAATCCAGTTACTTATTTGAGCCTATAATACTATAATAAGAAAAAATAAAGTGACCTTGGACTATTAGTAAGAAATGAAAATAGTCAACACTCTAGTTAAACTACATTTACTGAAGCACTGAATGTGTATCTCACACAAGATGGGGCCAGAGTTCTTTCAATAAAGCATGTACCATGTAGTTGAGTTCTCTTAAAGAAATCACTTTAATAATAGCTAATATAATTATATTAGCGGTATTACTGGTACAGTTTTTTCTATAAAATAGAAAAGTTCTGTATATTTTTATATTTTATACTGTATTTACTTTTAACCTGCTAATTTTAAGAAATAAGATTAAAAGTGTGTCATTAAAAGAATAAAATTTTGATATAGTCTGGATAAAATCAAAACCCGTTAAATGACTACTAACACATATGAATGAACAGTCGTTACTAGGTACTTTGAAAAGTAGCTATAATACTACATTGAGATGGGACGTGCAGAAAGGCCATGCCTCACTGTGATTAGAGCAGAAGAACGTAAGTTAATGTTAAAGAAAAAAATCATTCTGAACACTATTTTCCTATATCAATAATTACATTTATGACCTCCATATATAAAGCTCAATCTCAATTAACTGAACTTAATTAATGAAAACCCTTGAGTAACTCTTCCTCCCCCTCTTGTCTCCCAGACGTTTCGGATAATAGAAAGAAGCACGTAAAAAGAGAGTGCTTGTGAATATCAGGGAATGTTCTGGAAGCCAGAGCCATCTTAGCTGCCATACATGTACACATTTGTAGCACTGATTACAAAATCAGAGATGCATAGGAATGGTGACCAACATGATAACAGGTGTCATTCGGTGTGGCTATGATAAGAGCAGCTCCTGTAGCCCGAGCCGGGCACTGGGATGAGCACCCTCGTCCCGCACTTCCTAGGAGGCAGCTCCCGCATCCCCACTTCACAGAATATGAACCTGAGACTTGCAGATGTGAAGTGATTTGCCCAAGGCGGGGAGATCTGAATCTGGAAGTCTGTCTCCAGGCAATCTTAATCACTGCTGAGATTACACCCCAGGTCCTCAGCAACCATGAGTCTGAAATTGCATCCAACAGACTGAACTTAGGTTCATCAGTGCATTTTACTTTTGTCAGGCAGACTTTCAAGGAGAACTAGTATAGTTTCCTGCATCACTGAGTTACCCAGACTCTGCAAATAATGAGAACAACCGATGCTGAGGACCCCTAGTAATCACTGATAACTGAATTTGTTTTTAGCAGTTTTAGAAGTATATTTTATGATGAATAAGTTAGAGGAAGAAAGATGTTATGACCTAAAGAAAAGACAGAGGGGATCACAGACTTGGTTCAATCCCTGCCCCCCGACCAGGGGTTGCCATTGCCTCTGAATTGCGGTTTCCAAATAAGATAATGGGAAAGATGGGTATAAGGGCAAAGCAGATGGCTCTGAGTTGCAGCAGAGGACAAGGCGGTGCTGCTGGGTTTGAGGAGGCCAACGGTCAACGCTCCTCTTCCCACCTGAGTTTCGAACAGAGGTGAGGCAGAGAGGGAGGTGTCGTGGCTGGTAGAGCTAGTGAAGAGTGTGGCTAAGACAGGCCGACAGAGGGGTGCCAGATTCCTCAGCCAACTCACCAGTCAGGCAAATCCCTCTACCTCCTGGCAGGAGTGTAGAAGAGTCGGGAGTTGAGGGGTCGTTGGCAAAGTTCATTCACATGAAAACGAAGGAGTGAGCCCGGCCGAGTAAGGGCAGGTGCTCCCAGGAGGGACCAGTTCACAGGCCAGTGCCATGCCCTGCTGCTAGCTTGTTCTTCAATAAGCTCAAAATGACTTAAAGTTCCTCTTTACTGTAAATATTTGTGATAATTTCCATAAGGAGAAGTTCAATGCCCACAAAATACTTCATTAGGAAAGGTGAGCCAAGGAGATATGTTCTTCCAGGAAGGGAGACCACCCTGGAAACCACGGACGCAAAGCCCACTGGGTCACTATAGCAGCCAGCGTTCACAGACGCCTTCCTTCTGAGCAGTATATGCCTTCAAGTTTTATATTCCTGCACTCAAAAGAATCTGGAGGATCTCTGAAGCAATTGACCATTTTCAGCAAAATATTCAAGTTTAATTCAAATAGAGGTTATTTTTCTCTCCCAAATCAGGGCTACGCTTGACAGGAACCAGATTACAATCAGCTTTGGCGACTGGCAGCTGCTCTGAGGCTCATAATTAGCAGGTCTGCGCCCGCGGGATGCTGCTACTTTACTTCTCAGCGGAGCCTGCGTGACGTAACCCATATGCAGCCGACACATCTGGCCCAAGACATGACTCAGAAGAATCTCAGCCTTTGGAAGTTCCCCTTCAAGAAGCAACCAGAAATAAGAGAACACAGCGATGTTTTGCTTCACATTTACTGCAGTGATGAGCCGGGTGGCTGACTTGATCCTAGCGCCATGTCCCTCCAGGCTACGTGTGGCGTCTATAACTTTGGTGACCATGTCCTCTGTAGGAGTGTAAGGGTCAATGGCGAGTGAGCCGGATGAGGCTACCAGGCGAGGCCACCAGACCAGCGGTTCTCAAAAGGCAAAGTCTGGGCCTTTTATGGTTGTCACCCCCCCTGGGGAGGGGGCATCGAGTGGGCTTAGTGCATGGGTACTGCTGAAATCCGCACAGCACAGGACAGCCCCACAAGAGAGAGCCGCCCACTGTGCCCAAAGTGTCACTGACAGTCGTGGGGTGGATGAGAAGAGGATGATGGAGGCTGACCGAGGAGGTACAGACCTTCAGTTACAAAACACCCCAGTAAACAGGGCTGTGGACGCTCAAG
This sequence comes from Delphinus delphis, assembly GCF_949987515.2. Lineage (NCBI taxonomy): Eukaryota > Metazoa > Chordata > Mammalia > Artiodactyla > Delphinidae > Delphinus > Delphinus delphis. The sequence continues at coordinate 89,728,292 of NC_082694.2, read as the reverse complement.
GCTTGTTTCACTGAGAGGCCAGATGACAAGGTGGTTTGGAGCTTCCAAAGGGTGCAAAGCAAAAGTACGTACAATCTGGAGAATTATCGTTATGCCCGGGCAAAATTGCAGCTCGTCTGTGGGCATGGGACAGGCTGTGGGGAGCCAGATGTCCCGCTCAAATGGGTTTTCAGCTCGAGCCTGAGGACTGTGGGTTGTGACTTTTCCCTGCAAGGCTGATAGACCAGGTGTAAGGAAGCCCTTGGTAAGAATTTAACCGTTTCACACGGTAATGTAAAGTAAGATTTACTTTTTAAATAGACTTTAAATCTTTCCTTACATTTTCTTCTTCAAAACTCTTATATTTTGAGAAAGAACTAAAATAAATATTTATATTAACTTATTACGTACTGTTTATACCACTTAACTCGTCCTACCCTCAAATATAAAAGCAAAACCCAACCACCCACCCAACCATGGGAAGTAACATTGTGTTTGGATCACACAGCCAGTGAATGAGAGTATTGGCTGTAAGTCGGAGCCTCTGTCTCCAGAGCCCAGTTAGGGTTTTGTTTCTTCTTATTAGACATTTTCCCTTATTGCTTTTTAAGAGATATTTCTAATATTTATTAGGCATCTATACTACAGGTACAGACTTCAGAGAAATCTGAGAAAAGGAACCCTACTTCCCAGAGTCACTTTGCCAAGGCCTTCTTGGGGGTGATCCACATTGGGGGGCGGGGGTGGACCACAGCCTCGGCTCAATTGTAGCTAATGTCCCTTATCCCTCAGGTCCCGATGGGCCCCCTTCACCAAGCAAGTCCAGCCTGTCTGTTGACCTTATCAAGTTTAATCATTCTAACTGTGTAAAGCATGTTTGTTTTTGTTTTTTTTCGGTACCCGGGCCTCTCACTGCTGTGGCCTCTCCCGTTGCGGAGCACAGGCTCTGGACGCGCAGGCCCAGCGGCCATGGCTCACGGGCCCATCTTCCCGGACCGGGACACGAACCCGTGTCCCCTGCATCGGTAGGCGGACTCTCAACCACTGCGCCACCAGGGAAGCCCCAGAGCATGTTTTAAATGAAGTGCTTCTCAAGATAACGTGGATATCCCATAAATCAAAGAAGCGGCGCTAAACAACTTCCCAGATATTTTCACAAGCTGCCAGATTATAATCACAAACTAGGAAGTTCGTGATTATAAGATGGTTATGAATCATTTGTAAAACAGAGATATTTTCATTTACCAACTCTCTCCCGGTAGCTGGAAAGTTCAGGATAGAGATTATATTCATTTCTGTTACCTGAAAAAAAGTAAATAGATAAATAAAAGAGGGGGAACATTTAGAAAACTTATTAGTATATAAAATACCCAAGAATGTCAAAGCTTGTTCTCGTTAAGCAAATATTTTAAATCACTCTGATAGAAATATCATTATTTTATCATCTTTAAATCAAGAGGAATACCTGAATATTCCTCAGGTATTCCTATTTTCTACCCGAAAATAGACCAAACGTAAGGCAGATGGTAAATGTCTGATAGCCGTATGACCAGACGCACCTAAAGTACAACTCATGGCCTTGCAATTACGCATCCATGAAAACTACAGACACCTCCTTTTCCAGAAAATACCTGAATGAGCAAAGTTTGTAATCCCCAAGCCAGTGATTTCCAGACATTCTTGCCTGCTTAACATCTAAAGTAATTTTTAAACAGCAAGTATTCACTTGTATGTTTTTAAATTGATACCTAAAATTGTTAACTGTAAGCTTAAGGGTGTACTTTTTAGCATATTTCAATATCAATTACTTAAACATTCATCTCACTCCCTTTGTGGATAAAAGGATCTAAATATGATAGTGATCTGAACCTATCAGCATTCATTAAAGAAAATCAACAAGATGTTTTTCATTTTTAACCTTCAAATCATATTTTCATTTAATTTGTCCCAAAGATTTTCTAGCAATGTATTAATATTGTACTTTATGTAAGTGTCTACAATACAAATTTGTACATAAATTTACTTTTAAAATTGTATTTTATGTAACACGATCACCTATTAAATAATTTCTTATAGATTGAGTTATCATAATCATTATTAGCACACATTGATCAAAACTTTAAATATAGTATGAATTTGTTAATTTACTAAACAGGAAAGTAAAAGGTTATTTGAAATGCATCTCAGTAAGTGGACAAGACTTTTAAAAATTAGTTCATATACACGGGATGAGTATTATTTCTGGAATGACATAGTTTCAACATAAAATTGTATTTCAGTGTTCTTTTTTAAAGATATAGGTGTTAGGTATTAAGGAAGCTGGTTGTTATAAAAACTAGAGAGGGCAAGAAAGAGATATTTTATAGGAATGTAACAGAATTTTTTTATGTCCCTTCTAAGATAGAGGTAAAAAAAACTGCATAGTTATCTATCATCAAAACAATAGCAATAATAAAATATTACTTATGAAATAATAAACTATTACTATTACAATTTTTTATTTTGGTGATAAGTAGCTATGTGATTTTTAAAATAATTAATATATAATGATAATATTAATTACTATTCTTATTATAAATTCAGATAACAGTGCCATTAGGTCTCTCTTCAGTTTTGTTGAAAGCAAAAAAAAAAAAAATGTAAATCACCTAATCTACAAAGTATTTACTGCTCATCAGACTTAACTAACTATACCAACATTAACACCCATATTTCACACTGGATCATTGTTCTTTCATTTTGGGGACAATGTACTGTAGTATGATTAAGATGGTTTGGGGTTTGCTTTTCTTATTCAAGTGTGAAAAAAAGGTACTGTGAAAGGATAGAAGAGAGAGAGGGTAGCCTGAACATCATGTTCTCACTTGGACTGGCTTTAAGAAAGAACACGTGTGGAAACTGGTCATCTGTAAACTGTATCTCTTAAATTACCTATGCCCAGGTGCCCTTTCGCAGTCTCTGTGTTCCCCCTAAGGACAGAGGTACACCACTTTGAAGGCCAGTGGCCTCAGAAGTTTATGAACAGAAAAATATAGAAATAAGCATTGGCAAGGTGGGGAAGAGGGTACAAATACCAGAGAATCTATTTTTAACAACTGACTATAAACAAGAGATTTGGGGTTGGTGATCATATATAAGACAAAATATATGCAAATTAAGACTTTCTCAACTATTAAAATAAGCACTCTGAAATATAAATGGGAAAGTACATTCCATTCAACACAGCAAACCAAAATCACAAAGTATTTAGGAATAAATTTAACAAGAAAGGCACAGAAACTATGAAATCTTAGGAAAGACATAAAATAATATCTCAACAAATGGAAAGCATAAAATAGGAAGATTATCATAAAAATGCCAAGTAATGTAATGTAATGTTATTGTATGTAATGTTATTGTAATTAATATAAAAATCACAGAATTCATGTAAGTACATAATATTACTTCAACTAGAATTGCATATTGGGGGTCGAGGGGAGTATTGGTAAAATGATCTTAAAGTATATGAAGAGTTAAGTATCCACTAACTGCAAGAAGAAACCACTGCAAGAAAATTTAGGATACCGTGAATGCAATCTTGTATAGGAGGGAAGTCCTTAACCTTGACTAAAAAATACAAACCTATGAAAATAGGTGACAGATATATTTTTACATAAAAATTAAAACTTTCATATAGTAAAATACATGAGAAATAAGATCAACAGACAAATGATACATGTAGAAAAATAAACTGTCATCCAAATGACAAAGCCCTTAATATACAAAGCACTCCTACAGGCTGAAAATGCAACAAATATTCCAAGAGCAAAAAATTAACCAATGAAATAAAGAGACTTTTCAGACAAGATTAAATTCCAAACACCAGCAATAGTATGAAAAAATATTTAAATCACTAATAGGGACAAAACTATCCAATTAACAAGGAGATATAACCAACCCTCAGACTTGTAAACACCTCAAGACACTCCAACATTAACAGTGATGAGGAATGAATATGGTGAGGAATGTTACGGTGGGGCGTGTACATAGCAGGGAGTGTAGGTGTATGATGGCGGTGCACATGGTGGGGAGTGCATATGGTGGGGAATGGCTAATGAGACTCTGCAGTAGTAAAAACTTTTAAAAAGCAATCTACTAAATCTGTTAAAAATTTAAAAATATATCCTTTGACCTGTCATGTCCGTTCCTGGTATTTATCTTTTAAAAAGTGCCAATGTTGTAGACAACTTAACTTTAAAAGATATTAATTGTGGCATTGCTCAGCATGGGAAAAAAACTGAAAGTTAGTATCTATCAGTAAGAGAGTGGCTGAATAAAATAGGTACATCTACACGATGGAATGTTAAATAGCCTTTAAAAAGAATTAGAGTTGTATCCGTCGATTCAGGGATTTCCATGAGGTGTTGTTGAGCAAAAGGAACAAATAACCCACAAACAAACAAGCTATAGTAAAGCATAAATAATAAGACAGCATTTTTGTGAGACAACAGCAAAATATTCTGCCTATGCGTATCTACGTGTTTGCACACGTGCCCACGTGTAGGAATATAGAAACATGGAGAAAAATATCACTCCTGTTGTTCACATGGGTGTGCTGGGATGAGTATGGAAGAGGGTGCCGTGCAAGTTAAGACAGAGGAGAAATGGGAAAAAGGGAATGAGTCCCAAAAGAAAAAGAAAAAAAATGCTTTCAAAAACCATATTTATGAACCACGTATGTACTTATATAAAATTATATACGTGAGGATATATAAAAAATTAAGATTTCATTTTTTAATAAAGAACTTAAGAATACGTCAGGTTTAAAATAAAAGGTTGAAAATAGACACCAGTTTAAAATTTTCCTTTTATTGAATAAAAAATGGGTGTTCGCAACTGGGGATGATACGCTGCATGAGAAAAAGTGATGAGCATGTGAAAAAAATAGGAATCGAGCAACAAATAATGCAGCTAAAAAGTCAAGGAAGAAGGAGAGTATTCACAAGGACATCTGGTGAATAGAGTTGAGTTTGCAGAAACGTGCACAGGCAAGAAGGTGAGCTGGCAAGGACACTGCGAAAAATAGGGAGAGCAGCCCCTGCCGACACAGATCGACAGATCAGAAGACACGAGATCACTGTGGGAAACAGACAAGCCAAGGCTGGCTGGAGTAGGGGATCCAGTGACCAAAGATGATGGTGAGATTTTAAAATACATGCTCAGGAAGAATATGCATGAGAAACAAATCTTCCAAGATTTTTCCATTGTCAGGTGAGAGGAGCTTCTCGAGATAAGGTAAGTAGCTTTTTAATCTACACTGACAAGGAATTGATATTGAGGACGAACAGGATTTTTATGTCAGCATGATACAGATACCTATTCTCTTAGCAAGGAAATTTTAGAAACACTATGTATTTTAAAGTATACACATGGGTCAGATTTTAGGTAATCACTCAGATCTAAAACATCAATAAAAATAGATTCAACGCTCTCACATCTTACTACTGAAAGTAAGAGGGTAAACAAATGAATCACCACAACATGAATGAAAAATAGACTATCCCGTTTGATAGAAGAAGGCAGCATCCCAGCAGAACGGGACACAGAGTAAGTTGTTGGGTGGGGGCGGGGGTGGGTCATACAGAAGAACAGGTCTGTTCCTGAGGATCTTCCTGGAAGGGGTGAATTTAAGCTAAAGGCACAGCCAGGAATCAATATAAGGGCTATGAGTCATGTTTCACGCCCAATTCTCAACTGTACTTCCTTCCAGCATGAAAACTGGGCAAATGGATACAGAGCACGGAGGGGGGAGGGGCAGAACGGGCTCCGTGCCCTCGGCAGCACTTTGACACTTCCAGTCCCCTCCTCCCAGAACTTATCATACGCTGTTGACCCTTGAATAACATGGGTTTGGACTGTGTGGGTCCTCTTATACGTGGTTTTTTTCCGATAAATACATTGGAAAATTTGTCTGAGATTTGCCACAATTTGAAAAAACTCACAGATGAAATGCACAACCTAGAAATATCAAAAGAATTAAGAAAAAGTTAGGTGTGTCATGAATGCATGGAATTTATGTAGATACTAGTCTATTTTATCATTTGCTATGATAACATATGCCCAAATCTTTTACTAAAAGTTAAAATTATCAAAACTTACGGACACACACACTTACAGACCACACATGGCACTATTTGCAGTGGAGAGAAATGTGATCAAATGTAAGGCTGCAGTATTAAATCATAAGTGCATAAATGAACATACTTACGTGCACACATAAATGTACATACTGCACTACGGTAACAGTGCGCCACCTCCTGTTGCTATAGCGCTACGGTGAGCTGAGTGTTGCAAGTAATCATCTCCACATGAGGAGCAATCTCTCCAGTAAACTGTGTATCACTGTAATAAGTTCTCTTTCATGGTTCTGGTGTATTTTCCATTGTATTTAGTATGATACCGTAAACCTTGAATAACACCATGGGACCCATACAAAGTGCCACTAGTGGTCCTGGAAGTGCTTCCAAGAAGCAGAGAAAAGTCATTACAAGCAAAAGCTGAACTGCTTGATGTATACTGTAAATCGAGGTCTGCGGCTGCGGCTCCCCACTATTCCAACATAAATAAATTCAGTGTAAGTACCGCTGTAAAAGATGAAAAGGAGGGACTTCCCTGGCGGTCCAGTGGTTAAGACTTCACCTTCCAATGCAGGGGTTGCGGGTTGGATCCCTGGTTGGGGAGCTAAGATCCCACATGCCTCGTGGCCAAAAAACCAAAACATAAAGCAGAAACAATATTGTAACAAATTCAATAAAGACTGTAAAAATGGTCCACATCAAAAAACAATTTTTTTTAAAGAAAAGGAAATTCATGAAGCTGCGGCCACAGCTACACCGACAGGCGCAGAAACCTTTTGCGTCTTTGGTGAAATATCTTTTCATCTTGTATTAAAAATGCAGTTTTTATGTGGGTGCAGGATTGCTATCGACTCTAATATGATTTGAGAACAAGCAAAGTCATTATATGAGAGCTTAAAGCAAAAAGAAGGTGAAGGATCTAAAGCTGGAGAATCAAATGCCAGCAAAGGCTGGCTTGATAATTTTAGTAAATTATCTGCTTAAATACTGTCAAGATAACAGGAGAAGCACCTTCTGCTGACCAAGAGGCAGCAGACAAGTTCCCAGATGCCATTAAGAAAATCATTGAGGCGATAGGACATCTGCCTGAACAGGTTTTTAATGCAGATGAAACGACCCTATTCTGGGAAAGAAAAATGCAACCAAGGACATTTATTAGGAAGGAAGAAAAGCATCAGGATTTAAGGCAGGAAGGGATAGACCAACTCTGCTCCTTTGTGCACCGGCAGTGGAGTTTATGATCAGGACGCCCTCGCCTACAGAACTGCTAAACCCCAAACCTGGAAGGGAAAAGATAAACGCAAGCTGCCCATCTTTGGGTTGTACAGAAAGAAGGCCTGGATCGTGAGAATCCTTTTGCTGGATTGGTCCCTGAAATCAGGAAGTGCCTTGCCAGTAAGGGACTGCCTTTTAAATTCTTTTGATATTGGACAATGCCCCTGGCCCCCCAGAGCCCCGTGAGTTCAACTCCATGAGTAGACCACCAAGTTGTGTACTTGGCCTCAAACACAACGTCTGTATTTCCAGCCTCTAGATCAGGAGAGCATCAAGACCTTTAAAGGCTCTCATCACACATGGTACTCTACAGAAAGAACTGTTGATGCTATGGAAGAAAACGCCTATAGAGAGAACATTATGAAAGTCTGGAAGGATTACGCCACTGAAGATGCTATCGCTTATAGGAAAAGTCATGAAAGCCATCAAGCCTGAAACAATAAACTTCTGCTGGAGAAAACTGTTCCAGATGTCGTGCATGACTTCAGTGGATTTACAACAGAGCCAATCAAGGAAATCATGAAATAGATCGTAGATATGGCCAAGGAGATGGGGGCGGAGGGTTGCTGTGAAGGGTTTCAAGATACGGATCTTGGAGAATTTCAAAAGCTAATAGACGCCACACTGGAGGAATTAACAAAAGATGACTAGATGGAGATAAGAGCTTCTGAACCAGTGCCAGACGATGAGGAAGAAGACGTAGCAGTGCCAGAAACAAACTGACATCAGACAATCCGGAAGAGGGTTCTGATTATTCAAGACTGCTTTTAACTTGTAGGATATGGGCACTGAAAGCAAAGCAAACAGTGGAAGGAGGACTGGGATCCTATAGACTCACTTTTAGAGAAATGAAAAAGCACAACAGTCAGAAATTACGATGTATTTCCATGGAGTTACACTGAGTGTGCCTGCCTCCCCTGCTTCCCCCTCCCCCGCCCCTCCCCCACCTCTGCCACCCCTGAGACGAGCCCTCCCCCACTCCAGCCTGCTCAACACGCGCAGGAGGAGGATGAAGACGTTTATGAGGATCCACCTCCACTTAATGAACAGTAAATAACCAGCATGCTGTTTGGTTAATAAACTTTTCTGTGGTGTACGTGTGAATGTCCGCATGTGAAAATCTAATAATTGTATGGGACCTCTTTGTGTTATCACCATCATCGCCTAAGTGTTCATCGTGTGGAACATCCTGGGCAAGACTTGTATAGAAGTGGATAGCCTATTCTCACATAGGCATAAGGTGAGTCATATTTAATACAAAATTAATAATGTGTTAGTTTTCTTACTGTTTTATAACTTGGCTTTCAAAGAATTACATTGCTGTACCGTATGCCCCTCTCTCTCTCTCTCATAATTGGAGAAACTATCAGTCTTCATCGCGTGTAAGTGGTTTTTAAAAAATGTAACAGTGTTTCTAATACTGTATTATCAGTATGGCTGTAATGCTGTGTGCTATCCAAATTTCATAGCTTCTCACTCATTAGCGCACAGGCTAGGCTACCGTGAAGCAGTTCTCACTCATTAGCGCACAGGCTAGGCTACCGTGAAGCAGTTCTCACTCATTAGCGCACAGGCTAGGCTACCGTGAAGCAGTTCTCACTCATTAGCGTACAGGCTAGGCTACCGTGAAGCAGTCATATTGCTGCTTCTTTTTCACCAATGCATGAATCATTATACCTGTAAATACGAATTTCTTTTTCTACTATCTTTTCACTTTTTATGTCTAGTGTTAGTAATACATATAACATTTACAGTTTTTTGTATCATATGAGACAATATTGATGTACGTACTGACAGACAATTCATCTTGTAAACAGACAATGTAAACTTATGGTATAAATAAATACAGTAAAGTACGATCAATGTATTTTCTTTTCCTTATGATTTTCTTAATAATATTTTTTCTAGCTTACTTTATATAAGAATATAGTATGTAACACATATAACATACAAAATACGTGTTAATCAACTGTTCATGGTACCAGTAAGGCTTCCAGTCAGCAATGGGCTATTTGGGGAAGTCAAAAGTTATATATGGACTTTTGACTGCATGAGGGGTTGGTGTCCCTAACCTCTGCGTTATTCAAGGGTCAAGTGTACTTCCTTCCAGTAACGGCAGTTACTTTTCCACCTGTGATATCTCTGCTCCTAGAAGGAAAGTTCTTTAAAGGCAAGAGGTAAGTTACATTCATCACTGTGCTCTCAAAAGCCACAGTCCAAAGCCACTTGCAGAACAGTTAATATTACATGAAACATTGCCTACTTTAATATATTGCTATTTACTGGTAACCTCTACACATGAAAAGCAGAATTCCAAGAGTGACTGTCATAAAAATGAGTGATGGAAAGAGGTGTAAAGGCCAAAAGCCTGGTGCTTTACGAATTTATCCTATTTTAAAACCACCTTATGAAACCCTGAGCTCCCAAGAATGTATGGTCAAATTAATATTCAGAAATATAAATCTATGTGTATATGAGAAAAATAGGCTTAGTTTCCATTTCAAATTAGCAGGATAATAGTCTTTGGAAGAAATGACAAAAAAAGAAAAACTTTAAAGATAAATCACTTTGTGAATTGGAAAAAGCATTTTCTGAATGAGAATAGACATTTTCACAAATTACAGGAATGAGAATTTGCCTTGTGTGTTTAGAAGAGACCGAGCATTTGTTTTTCTCTCTTTAATACTCATTAGTTCTTCTATTTGACACTAAAGTAATGACTTTAGATCTATCATTAAATGTAGCTTGATTTCTTAATAATATTTCACGATTACTTAATTATAAATGTATTTGAATTGCAACACAAATATTTACTTTGAGAGCCAGAATTGAGCTGTGCTTGTGCAGACGATTGCCGTGGTCTTGACAATGGTTTTGAAGGTAATTCTTTAGCCTGGGAGGAAAGACAACAACAAAAAATGCATGTGATTTTAAAACTCTGTTTTTACTTAGGAGCATATAAGGCCCCCCCCCCCCCCACAGTGGGTGTACACGGCAAACGTTATCCTATGCACTCATTAACAGAGCACACGTACTGCTCTGGGCCACATCTGGTTGAACTGGACAACACGCGGGTGACGGCTGGGGGCGCGCTTCTATAACCGGAAGCTTCCCTCATCCTGGCACCTTTGACACCGCACAGGTGGAGCAGAGCGATGCGCTGACCCGGAAAGGGCCACGCGGCTCCGAAAGGTGCGGAACTGGACGAACGAGGCGCACAAAACCCTCTGCACGTCAAGGCCCCTGGCTAGCGGCAGTTATTAGTATTATCAATTAATATTATAAAGTTCTATCCTTGCAGAAATGCAATCATGGAGAACCATGTTTCTTCCTGAAATTTGCATAGATGACTGTCAAGGTTTTATGACATTTTCACAAGAACTTTATGTTAATGAAATTAAAAGGGAAGTGTAGTAGGTTATTAGAAACCTGATATCAAGGATAGAATGTTCTATATAAAGAAATTTTCTGTGGCTACTAAGAAAAATATAAAAACCAAGCATGATTACAGAAGCCTTCTTCCTCTCCCGTGCTGCTTTTCTTGCATTGATTCGTTGTCCTTCATTTTCATACTTTTCAGTAAAAGAATCAAGAATTTCATAAAGATCTTCTGCTTCAGCAGGCCGTGGTATATCTCCAAATAAAATGTCATAAGCTCGAATGTCTTGACAATAAAATCTAATAAGAAATATATTAAGAACATTTATTTTGCAGACATAGATCTTTTCTAGAGTTAAATGTAGGACACACAACTGTGTATGTGTGTGTGATTTACTCACATATGGCACTTCATAGATACGACTTTTCAAACAGCAACTACAAGCCATGACCCACGTCAAAGCCTCTAAATTCACCTCTCCAAGCTCACCTCTAGAGGCGATCACCATAAATGGTCTGATATTTATATGCTTTTCCCAATAATATAAAAGCACGTCATATATACATACAAACATATATAGAATATTTATATACAAATGCATATAATAAACATATATTTATATAAACACTAATACACATATAATTACAATCACATACCTATACATCTTTATAGGTTTTTACTTTTTAAGTTTCTTATAAAAATGGTGCTAACATATAGTTTCCTTAAAATGTTTATTTGTATCAAAATTATGTAAGGATTTGCCTTGCATGTTTAGAAGCCCTGCAACTGATTAAGAAGTATGTTTGTTTTAGTTTATCCAGGATTTAGGTGAACTTTAGTTGGAAAATCTTCCAACGGCCTAGAATCACAAATTTCTAAAAGCATTCTTAACTTAAATTTCTCAAATTAATAAAACCAGAAGTAAAAACATTTCTCTTGACTTTACAAGATGGAGAAATTTAAGAATCCCCCCATTCCTCCTATTTTCTGGTTGTTGGGGTCTGCACTGAACGTTTCTGCATGTGCTGTGGGATTCTGGGTAAATGGGCACCGCAGACTTGGTACTCAACTTCTCTCAAGTCTGCTGTAAGCGGCAGACGTGTGTCCACCACCAGCTGAGGCAGCCCTGTCAGGGTCACTATTAGTGGGATTCCTGCCAGGTTCTAGAATTAGTCCTCTCAGTCTTAGCTTTTTATCTTTTTCTCGGCAATTAGACATACTTTCGTGGAAATACAGAAGAGCAGTTTTGGGGAAAATTAGCCAGATGCCAGTTTAAAGTGGAAGTTCCTCGTCGCCTGTTAGGGTACTTCCAAATCTTGTATTTTTTAAATCAAAATTGGTCTCTATCTTATGGAAGAAAGACAAAGGCTGGGACTAACAATAGGAAACCTCTCATGAGGAACGCTGCACTTTGATGTTATGGAGACGGCTGCTTGCCTTCAGCCTCGAGTCACCCTCTGCCAGCTTCACACTCTTCTTCTGCAGCTTCCTCGCCTCTCTCAGCCTGAACAGAATTAAAAAGAATTAGGGCGTTGCTCTGGATGAGGCTTTGGCTGAAGGCAGTGTTGTGGCTGGTTTGGTCTTCAATCCAAACCACTAAAACTTTCTCCGGAGCAGTAATAAGGCTGTTTCGCCTTCTATCATCTGTGTGTTCACCGGAGGAGCACTTGTGATTTCCTTCAAGGACTTTTGCTTTGCACTCACAGCTCGGCTAACTGTTTGGCACGAGAGACCTAGCTTCTGGCCCATCCTGGCTTTGACGTGGCTTCCTCACTAAGCTTGGTCATTTCTGGCTCTTGATTTAAAGTAAGAGACGTGCAACTCTTCTTTTCACTTGAACACCTGGAGGTCTTTGTAGGGTTATTAATTTCAATATTGTTGTGTCTAAGGGAATAGGGAGGCCTGAGGAGGGGGGGGCAGGGGGTGGTGGTGAGTGGAAACAGCCAGTCTGAGGAGCCATCGGAATACACACTCGTTTACTGATTAGGTTCTCCATCCTATAGGGGTGCGGTTCCTGGTGCCCCAAACAATAACCATGGTAACACCAAGGTCACTGATCACAGATCACCATAGCCAATGTAGTGATAATGAAAAAGTCTGAAATATTGCAGGTATTACCGAAACGTGATGCAGAGACACAAAGTGAGCAAATGCTGTTGGAAAAATGGTGCCAACAGACTTGCCTGTGCAAAGGTTCTCTGTACACTCTTAACGACAGGAGTCTACGAAGTATTACTTTCTCATCGCACGCTCTTCAAATCAATTAAAGTGATTTGCCTTGCACTTACTTTCGGTTAGTTTCTTTCCTCTCAATCAAACAGCTACCTTCTAAAGACATGCCAGCGAAGAGGCCTCTTGACTTGCAGTAAGTAAAGACAGCCGCGGAGCTTCTTAGGGAGACGTCTCCTTCTAAATTCCTGCAAAACAGAAGGCTTTGCATCACAGAACTGTGAGCACGTTCACTTGAAGATGTCTGATTGGCACTGCGCTTCTAACCCAAAAGAAGGATCCTGCTCTGCACTTACTTCAATCATTTTTTTTGCGGGGGGGAAGAAATATTGTTTATTGAATATTTAATGAGGTCACGTCCATAGGGCTTTCTCTTTTTGTAAATTTTATTTTATTTATTTATTTTTTATACAGCAGGTTCCTATTAGTCACCTATTTTATACATATTAGTACATATATGTCAATCCCAATCTCCCAGTCCATCACACCACCAAGCCCATCCCCAACTTGAATCATTTTACATATTTTACTTCCTGCTGGCCTAAGCTCGGTGTGTTCAAAGGGGTCTAGAGGACGGACGGTTCATGGCAAGTGCACAGCAGGCCAGATGGTGGTAGCACAGCGTGATGCACGTGGAGAACACACGCACAGCTGATACTTCCCATGTTGTCTTCCTTCCCTAAAACAGGGAAACACACCTCAAGAGTAAAAGACTGTGGTTCTTTTTACAGTGAGTATTTTCATGGAACTTAGAAACATTTTTAAATGATTTTACTGAGTAGCTTCTATAAACAGTCTGGGTTTAAAATATTTAATTGCTCAATTAACTCAAGAATAGTTATTGATTAATAGAGAAGGAAAATACACTTTAAGTATTGTAAACATCACTCAAGTAAAACACTTCCATTTCAATTTTTCATAATTTAGTTTGAAAAAAACCCTTTTTTTCCCTGATCAATGCCGTCCTTTCTCAGTTAATTAAAATTGACTCGACCTGGCTCCTTCAAAGCTTGAAGGTGAATTTTATGTTGATTCCGGTAGACACAACAGCCTGCAGTTCTGAAATATTTAATTTCTTTTTGTGTGTTTTAGTTTCAGATTTTCTCACAGTGGCTGTGTTTTGTATATTTCTTATTTGTAAGCAGCCTCAAACCCTCTGGGGCACGTGTAAATCATAAATTTCTGTCATTTTAATTCGTTTCTCTTAATGAAAAACGATGTAGTTTTAAAGCCTTTACTATCCAAGAGCTGTTCAAATGGGATTTCAGCGTACTCACCTTCCCAAGGGCCCAACTGCCACAGTCAAATTCCCTCCAAGTGTTAGGTTACCACCTTTTGCAAAAGCTTCTACTGCTCTGTCATAATTCAAAATTATTACCAAATCCGATACCTGAAATGTAGACAGCCATTTATTTTAAAAATAATGTCTAAATATCATTTAAAATATATGTTTACTAAAACTCAAGATACGATATGTAATGTAGCAAGAATTTCAATGTAGCCAAAGAAAGTATGAAAGCAGAGCCGTGCTGTATTTTCCGCTGCGGATGTGGGCCGCTAACCTCCCGCCGGTAATCAGAGCGCAGGCCTCTGGGCACTCTCTGTGCATCGAGCACGTGGTGTGAGGTCTCCAGGCATCGACTTCTTCTCAGCAGCCTCGCGGGTTAGTGAGGCTGAGTGACGTGTCCTAGTGACACGTGAACAGGTCACACACAGGTTGGAAGGTCCGGGGGCCCGAGTCTGGTCCCCACCGGCGCCCCTGCAGGGCCACGCGACCCCCAAGCAGAAGCCGCCCCAAAGCGCAGAACACCAGGAGGAAGATTAGTTAACCAGTAGTTATGCCTATTACCACGGTTAATCCTCCAAGGAAAAGCAAAGCTGGAGCGAGTCTCCACGCTCCGGGCGGGTCGCTGTGGACAGGGCGTGTTCTTCAGACTCGCCTCCTCTGGGGCGGGACCCCCGGTGAGGCCACGCAGCGTGCCCAGGCCACGGCCCCGCATCCCACGACCGCAGAGAGGCGCCGGCTGGGGAGGCCAGGCTTTCAACCCAGCTCCTCTTCGCAGCACCGGGCCATCTGCGGCATCTTGGCTCCATTTGGCCTTTTCATCGTTAAAGTCCACGGCAGGACCCGCCCCCTGAACCACCACGTGGAGTCAAGCACGTGTGTCAAGTGCCGGAGAACTGAAGGCCTGAGGGCCTGGCGCTGGGAATCTGGGCTCAAAATGGAAACCATTTGGGTGTTAATTCCACTTCTGCCCCTGGCATATTGTGTGACCTTGGGCAAATGATTGAGTGGCTCAAAGCCCCAATCTCCTCTGTAAAATGGGTATAATAGTAACCAGATTTCTAAGTATATATAATCGTATAGATATATGTATATACATGTATATAGGCATATACACAAATCTAGGGTTGTTTGAAAGATGAGTTGAAATCATTTGTAAACCCTGGCATCACATCTCAATAAAATATGCAAAGGCCAAGCAGATTAATGTTTAAAAGATGACTTCATTTATATCGTTCTTTAAATTTTTCAAATCTTTGTTTTCATCTGACAGAAGAATCTGATTATTACCAAATGTGATTGCACTCGGAAGGGCCTAGTGGAATTCCTGATACAGTTTAATATGAATCCCTTCATGAAAAATTACACTCAAGTTCCGTAGGACAGACCAAATATGCCAGCTAATTGACGCATGCAAAACATATCACTGTGACTCATGTCAACTGTTAATTCCATTTTATACATGGACAGTTTCTGATGATCATTATGTTGAATGATACAGAATTATTTAGCGTTTCTCATGCAAAGTTAAGCAATTTTGCCACTGATTACATAACCAAATCTTATGTACTTTTTAAGATAACACATATGAAATTACTTTGCGTAATGCTTAGAGTGTACACACTCAGTGTAAGTCTCCAGCCGTGACCTTGTGGATACTCTAGTTGTTATGTCTCCTTCTACTTGGTACGTCTTAGGATAGTTAAGTAAGGCACAACTCTGTGAGTCAATAAAGAAAATAAATTAATCCTTTAATTTTATGTCTAGTCTCAATTCAGTTCTCCTGAAATAAGAGTAAGATAATCCTGTGTTCTTTGGTGACGTGACTAATTAGAGAACCAGGTCCAAAGCACCACAGTTTGAAGAGCAGCGGTACTGACGACAGCTCTTGATTTATTTCCACAGCTTAGAATAAAAAGCAAAACAGATTTCCTGAAAGAAAACCGGAGCAACGGAGCAAATAAACAGTTAAGACAGACGTTTAAGAATTTGATAAAGGCTTCTTAATAAGTTCGCATTAAGATACAGTTAACTGTAAATAAAATGCGAGTTTTACAATTGAACTCAATTCTTTAAAAAGAATTCAAAAAAATACAAGTATCATGCAGGAAAAGCTGGGGAAGAAATGTTCTCAGGAACCAGAGGGCTTCTCGTCCCCTGACACCCTGTCCCCAGCATGGCACTACCCCATCTCCCTCTCAAGTGTTTACCCACCTTGAACCCAAGCTACGGAGTCCCTGATGCTGTCGTCCTGTAACGAAGAGATAGCTTCCAAGCCCCAAATCCAGACAACCTGGCGAGAAAGCCCAGGGCTCCCTCCTGTGGTTCTAGTGAGACCCGTCCCCAGCCCCACCCCTAGCCTCCATAGAAGGGTCTTCTTTCCCATCTCTCAAGCCATTCTGCTCGGGAGTCTGTCTCACTCCCCAGAAAGCCTCATCATGTGGGCAGTAAGCTTTCAGACTCAGTACGTGGCATCATCAGCCTCAACGTTCGACCCAAATTTGAGGGGTTCCCATCCCCTTCCACTCCTCACAGTAACAGATCCCCCCCTTGCACAGCAATCTTAGGGGACTTCGAAACTGAACTCTGATCTCCAAGGGTAGTTTCTCAACTTAAGCCTAGATGCCTTCCTCATCATTAAAGGAAAAGGGTTCATCCAAATTCTCCTGGAAAAAGCGGAGTCATTCTTCTCACATTACAACCTTGGGTGAAAGCGAGGTTGATCTGATTTGATGGCCCAGTGTGGATTCTGGCTTTTGGTAAACAACGAACAGTTGGATAATCCAAGGTATCAGGGTTTTCAGACCTTTGCGCTCTGCTATAATTGTCCTGGAAAGAAAATTTAATGGTGTTTAAACCAAGTCTTAGCATTACCTTTCCTTACTGCACTGACTTTTAAACCTTTCATTTGTTGTTGTTGTGTTTGGTGGGTATGTGTGAGTTCTACAACCTTGGGAATTCTCAGCAGCTCTCGTGAGTGGACCAGTGCCATAATCTATACTTAACTAATGCCCAAGCTCCTGAAGGCCAGCAGGTTCTGTACACGTCCCTAGCTTCACACACCTTCAGAACCGTTCCTGGTCTAGATTCCAAAGTGGAGCTAGAACTAGACTTCCTGATAGTCAAGTACGCATTCCACGTGTAATGAAGGGGTCGCCACCTGGGGGAGGCAGCAGGGGGGCGGAAGCTCGCAGGGGGTCCCGGGCCCAGGAGAGGGGTCTGGTCCCACCACGGGGGGCGCTGCAGTCCCCTCCAGCCCTGCCACCACACACCACACCCACGTGCTGCCAGGTGGCGAGAGCAGCTGACCCCAAACGCCAGCCCCCTTGCCTCTGTCGTAAGACCTGCCTTCCCCTCCTGTCATCAGACCAGGGCAAGTTTACCTGGAACTACGGCCTTGCTTGGACCCTTCCTCTTCTCTGTCCTGCTTCCCTTAGCCCCTTATAGGTTCCCCCCCACCCAGAACATTTGCTCAGTAAGTCACGTGCACCACGAGCCCTGTCTCAGGCTCTGGCTCCAGTGAAACCAATTAGAGACAACCACACACCACCTCCGCAAGATGCTCAGCATCTCTGTGCGTTGAAAATAATCACATGCGCCCCACCTACCTCATCCGTGCCCTGAAATCCACGGCGTGTTACATGGGTGGGAGTTACGGTTAGAGCCAGCTGGGGCACTAGAAGCGAGGAGACTCACCCGAGCGCCCACGGACGCCAGAGGCCTCCCTCTGAATGGCCAGCCTGTCATTCTCCGACTGGAGGAGTCACATAACTCAGTTATCTACACAATGACGGCAGCGACAGCCACTCAGCATGGCTACGGTATGGAAATGATTCTATGAGAGTACGTGTGAGAGTTTTATGAGAATGTTAGCCATTATTGCTAATTATTCCATTCCAAAACAGAAGGGCAGATAATTAAGTTATTCAACAAACATTTAATAGTTTGAACCGATGATGGCAGTGCTTTAAAGAAACATTTATTTTGGGTGTCTACTTGTGCTTGACACTTGGCCAGTCTGAGGGCACAGGTATGAAGGACTCACAACCTAGGTAAGGGCCGGGCAAGAAAACCTCCAGACTGGCGCATGCGCCGAGCGCCCCATCCCACTAGGAGCAAGCGTCTGGCGGAAGAAGAACGCCAGAGAGGAGCTCGGGCAGCCTGGGGGGCTGCAGACTCGAGGGCATGGGTCCCGCTGCCTGAGGTGGCCACGGGCCTGCTGCACTTCATTGGAACTGGAGCTGGGGCGACAAGAGCATCCAGACGCAGGAGCTCCGCGGGCGCATGGCCGCCGACCCCCAAGCTCCCTCGCTCATCCTGGGTCAGAGCTGCACCCCGAAGGTAACTGCATGTTTCTGGCCAGGTCTGAGATGCTTCCTGGGGAACCAGCACGGCCTCTCGTTAGCACTGAAAAGTGACCGACAGCTCTAACCTTACGGCTACGCTCAGGGAAGCAAAGCCAGGTCCTATCGAAGAGGCACAAACTCCTAGGACAGTCTTCTAATCTCTACTTGAAGAGGATATTTTTAAGTTAATACTTATCTTCCATGTACAGTATTTAAATGGAATTCCAGAGTTAATTTCTACTCAACCATGAGGGTAAGTGGCATTCAAAGTTTCCACAAACGGCAAATATAAGCAAATGCTCTTTGAGATGGAGCCCCAAAGCCTGGGGTCAGCGGGCAGTGATGAGGGACACCTGGGTACAGCACCAGGACGTGTGAGCAGGGGTGCACAACAGATGCTGAAAATACGCTTTCCACACGAGTGCGATGTTTCTGAAGGCCATGATTTGGTTGAATATACAACCAAAAGGCAGTCATGTTAGCAAAACTAAAACATGTTCCTCTTTTTATGTCACAAATCTATGCAGCAGCAAGTAAAGGTCAAATAAAAATGAAAGTCAGTAGTGGAAACACTTCCTCCTAATAAGGCCAAGGGCATTTAAAACTACGGCAACAGAGCAAATTCATAAAAGGGTAGTTCAGGAAGAAACTGACTGAAATTTCAGAAGAAAATGATTCGGGAATATCAGGAGATTTGATTTACCAAATCACTTAGCAATAAAGCAGCAGACGAAAGCTTGATATCATGTAGATGCTCCCTGTGGGAGAGACCTCTGTAAGCAAGTGTGTGCTGGTATACTTTCCAGTCCATTTGATAGAAACCATAGTCATTAGCAGCAAAGTTGTAAAGTGAAACAATACAAAGTCAACCTTTACTTAAAAAATTGGAAGTAGTTTGAACATCAGGGATACCAAACTGGATTTTGCCACAAATGTTGATACATGGCATTGAGCTGTTTGCACCCATGACTCTGCAATCAGAAGCCATAAACTGCCAGTTGTAGTTTTCAGGTCTGAGAACAAGTGTTCTGCAGATGTGCTAACGATGGAAACAGATGAGATGGTAAATGAAAGAAACTCTACTCTCAATGAAGGCGAAGGAGAAAAATGATAAACATTACACAGCTTCAGGTAGAGAGTCAAGAAAATAAAAGGGAACGATTTCCATAGGTGGTTAAACGAGAACAGTAGGAGATCACTCGACTTTCACGTAGCAGTTGCTTTTAGAGAATAGGGTAGTCGTATGTACACACGTCACCACTCACCTCTATTCCTAGTTCAAATCCTCCACCAAGCCCAGCTATCCCGATGGCCGAAGGTGCAGACCATTCTAATAAAAACAAACAAACATTACTCTAATATTAAAACTCCTTGGCACATAAATATGGGGAGGAAAAATGCTAAAATATGAATTAATAGTGTTTCTTCTTAAAATAATGAGATTTTGGCGTTTTTGCCTATGTTTTTAAATGTTCTTTAATAAATATATATAATTTTTTTTTTTTTGCGGTACGCGGGCCTCTCACTGCTGTGGCCTCTCCCGTTGTGGAGCACAGGCTCCGGACATGCAGGCTCAGCAGCCATGGCTCACGGGCCCAGCCGCTCCGCGGCATGTGGGATCTTCCCAGACCGGGGCACGAACGCGCGTCCCCTGCATCAGCAGGCGGACTCTCAACCACTGCACCACCAGGGAAGCCCTATAATTTTTTAAGTTAAAAAGGTTTGAAAGGTGTTAGTTATTCATTATGAGCCTCATAGCCTCACAAGTCTATGTTTTCTAATCTTTCCCTACAAACATGCATAATACCAAACTATTGAATTCTCACCAGTTAAATACACATAGCATTTGATCATTTCAACCGTCCGTATTCCTAATGTTTTACAAAATAATTGAGCTGGAATTCCAGTCTTTTGTTAGCATTTTATCATAGATATAAGAGAGCAAATGGATTCAAAAGAGCTTATTATAATCGCTTCTAAGGGTAACATAATACTAAACCGTTTCTATTGTAAATCCTGGAGGGCAAAAACTGCTTTGACACCCTTTGTGCCTAGTAGAAGCACAAGAAATAGGTTATAAATTCAAGACTATTAAAATTCTAACAAGATACACATCCTTACATTTGGAAACTAAGTACAATAACTCCATTTGCCACGATATGGTACATTTCAGGATTATCGCGTGCCTAGCTTTCCTGATCTGGACACAGTTGTGCTAAACAGGTCTAGAAAGAATAACTGGGGGTGGGGGGAGTCTAGATGGAGCACGTTCTGAAGATGCCCAATGTTTCTTGCTACCATGTATTCCAGATGACAGGCTAGTGCTTGAATATACCCAGAACTCATCTATCTGGGCTTAGAGGGGTTTTGATTACAGAAATTAATGTCTCATAATCTCAAAGTTATTTTCCACTTCCTATGTTAGGGACTGTCCCTGTTTAAAAACTGCCCACCTGGGCTTCCCTGGTGGCGCAGTGGTTGGGAGTCTGCCTCCTAATGCAGGGGACACGGGTTCAAGCCCTGGTCTGGGAGGATCCCATATGCCGCAGAGCGGCTGGGCCCGTGCGCCACAACTACTGAGCCTGCGCGTCTGGAGCCTGTGCTCCGCAACAAGAGAGGCCGCGATAGTGAGAGGCCCGCGCACTGCGATGAAGAGTGGCCGCCGCTTGCCACAGCTAGAGAAAGCCCTCGCACAGAAACGAAGACCCAACACAGCAAAAATAAATTAATTAATAAACTACCCCTAACATCTTAAAAAAAAAAACTATTAAAAGTGATTAATTTCTAAAAGAAAAACAAACTGCCCACCTGGCCAGGGTCTGGGGATTTGCTGTGCCCCACTGGGCACATATTATATTACCCTCTGAAGAGTGACCAGCAGCTACTTGGGAAGATGGGAGACAGAAACTTAGGTATCTAAGTAGGAAGGTCCACCCGAGGTTCTGATAGGAGCCCCAGGTGTCGACGGCTCCTCCCCCTTTTCTGACGGTCACCGGTCCATGACCATTCGGACCTGCAGGGCTGGGGGCCCCTTGCAGATGCAGAGCCCATCTCACGGGGGACTCGATTTGAGTGTGCCTACTTGTCTGGTTGTACTGCTGGGAATCTGCCCACGAAAATTTGCGTAATGCTTCTTTTCTTGAGAAGAAGAGAATGTTGTCACTTTTTGTTTCGTAGCCAAGCCCAGAGCTATGAAATCTGAACCACCTCAGGGGCAAACTCTCATTTGCTGTAGGGACGCCTCACAGGGGACAACAAATCCTGCTGACTCAAGTTCCGGGGCTGTGCGCCCCCCAAATGCCGGGTGCATCTCCTGTCAGTGGATGGCCCGTGTTCTCCCTCAAAATAAAATTAAATTATCTACACTAAAAAGAGCTATTAACAGAAAAATGTGTTCAATTATATAACTGAACAGCAAATGTTGAATTCATATAAAAGCCTTTTAGTTGGTTATGACACACCCACACACATTTTAAATATCATATATGTTGGTTCTTGGGATTCAAGCAAACGTATTTTGATGTCATGTCTGAAAAATCAAGTATTAGATTTCGCCCCAGAAAGTAAAACCAAATTATACTGATCTTGATATGATTCTGCCCTGGGGATATTCTTTAAAATGTTTCAGCTTTTAAGATCCCACACAGGAACAATGGGGGAGAAAAGCTTCCATAAAACAAAAGAAAGCAACTGAAGGTGAAGCTGAGGAATAGGAATGCGTATGTAACAACAGAAATACAGTGTCAATGTTTAGTATATGCTCCATGGGAGGACAACACAGTGTGTAAAGACGGGGGCCCCATCTTCTGATATTCTGAGTCTCACGGGTCGGCTGACCACAGAGAAAACGGAGGGAGCGGCCCAAGGAAGGTAGTCCAGGCGGCACCGGAAAACCTGTCTCTCTCCCTACAAAACCTGTTTATAGTGGAAACAGAACAAAAAAGGGACAAGGATTCTCTGCCCCTCCCAGTGAAGGGAGGCTAGCTTACTTCCATCTGGAAGGCGTGCCAGCACGATCCCACTGCCACCTCTCGCTGTGACCAGAAACCCAGCTTTTATCGCAGACAGGACCACCAGGCCCTTGGCTTTGGCAATGACGTGTGCTGCAAAAGATGAAGACAGGTGAGCGCCCGGCAGGTGACAGCTCAGCAGGCCTGTGCACGCAGGTTTGCTTCCCAGGGACCAGGGCCTCCCTATAGCCTCAGCGGCACAGGGAACTGCGAGGAAACCGCCCCAGGACAGAGAAGCCTGAAGCCTTCGGTGGCCCTAACCCAACAGGGCAGGCGCTCAGAATCCTGCAATGGACACAAGAAATGAGACACTGGGATGAGACTGTACTGATATCTAGTGGCAGGACAAATAATTTGGAGATTTCAATTAATTTACAACATTATTTATAATTTTAAAAGTTACAAAAGTATCTTCAAAGAAATTAAGACCTACATAGTGTTAAGGAGAAACTTCAAAAGCGACTGACATGCAGTGTGCAGCAGGACGTTTGAACTTAGAGCCACATTGTTGAGTTCAGCTTCTATTAATATGAAAATCTGGATTCAAAACCAGGAAAATTAAATGATTTTGCCACTTAAAAACATTTTTTGACTTTATAAAGTGATCTGATCAGTATTCGAATAACACATAACTACCAGTGCACTGAAAATATAATTCAATTTACAAAATATTGGTTTATCCACATTTCAGGGAAGTTTGTTACACAAAAGGAAGGTTATTAACATAGGTACCCACTAAACACAGTGCCTTACTAGTCTGTGGATCTATTTACACAATAGTACATCTTTCAAATAACAAAGGAAGCCTAAACATTGGAAATTATTCTCGGATCCCAATGTTACTTTTAAGGTAGTTTAATTTACCATCATTTTAGTCAAATATTCTGTCAAGGAAGTCAAACCAGACAGTGTACTCAAATACACAAAAAAGGCTTTGTAGGTGTCCCTAGGAAACACTAAATTTCTAATACACTTATGCACACCATTTCAAAATTTAAATTAATAACAGACTCTCAGAGACGGTTCAACCAAGAGCACGAGGAGGGTAACACACAGACCATTCCTGGAGCTCTTGGTACTTGAACAAGGTTTAGAAGTAAGTCTCTCTTCTCTCGGACGGTCATCACCTAAGTGTGCCTTAGCTCGTGTTCTAAAGGGTGTGACACACGGTACTGATGCTGACAGCTTCATTATACATCAGGTAGGTTTGTTTATACAACACATGTTGGCAGAATAGCCTCACACGCCATTCTCAGTGCTGTTACAGTGAGTAGTGCCTCTCTTCAGAAACATTAGGTATAACAGAAGTATATTTTTAAAATGAACATAGTTCAAATGTCAGGTGTGTTTTTATATCTCATCCACCCTGATTCCGGGACATTAAAATACCAATAATCCCTGAATAATTGTCCAATTAGCTCTTCATTTGTAACGTAGGTGCACTGACTGCAGATTTACTCTCTAAACTGAGTTTCACTTAGTCTCAGAGCCCCTCACACCAGATGACCGTGAACTCACAGCCTAAGAAAGTCTAAAGGTCTGGGCATTTTGTTTTCAAATATTTTTTAGATTTTATCTCCTATCACGTAATACACCTCCCTAGCTTTAATGTACGCGTAATGGGCCCTCCCTACTCATCCCAAGGACAGACGAGGCTTGGTCATCTGGCAGCTGCGGCCTCCCTGGCTTCCATCAGACACACAGCCCGCACCCCTGCGGGCCTTCGCTCTTATTCAGGCTGCTGTGTAAACGGGTTTTCATTTTCTGAGCTACACCCAGTGAAAGGGAGTCGGGTGGCCTTTGACTGGAAGCAGAATAAAGGCAAGGCAGAATTTTGCTGGACAAAATCCACGAGAAATAATCCATACCCCCAAGTTTTTAGGTAGGAAATACAGCTTATCTGTAGCTTGGGCCAGCCTGCCATGCATGCAGATGCTGCTGTATGTTGGGAAACGTCTCTGTCTCCTGCTTCAGAAGACAGCTACAGAAAATTGCGTTTTTCTGGCTGAATTTTCTTCAAGTGTTACACAGTGCTTCTCTAGCTTGTGCGTGCATGTGACGCACTGGAGATCTCGTGAGAAATGCAGACTCTGACTCATCAGGCTGAAGTGGAGCCTGAGGCCCTGCGTTTCTAACAAGCTCCCCGGTGATGCCCAGATGTGGCCACCTGCCTTCAAGGAGCAAGGCTCTATGAAGCGCTGTTTTCTTAAGATGGGAGGAGTGGCTGGGCCAAAATAACGACACTTCGTATTATTACCATAACAACAACAAATGAGAAAGTTTTACAACCCTTAAAGGTCTGTTAAATAACTTCAGAAAATCTGGCTTAAGGAATTAAACTGGTTTCTCTAATGCAGGATGAGTTATTCACTAAGAGGGAGACCAGCCCGCAGCTGCCTGAGCTAGTCTGCGTGTGAGTGTCTGCATCAGACAGGTATTCTCTGAAACACCTTTAGAAATAACTGGTACTAGTAATGAACAGACAGTGGTTCCCAAAGGCTGGCCTCTGGACCAGGTCTTGCGTGGTCAGCCTGACTACAGGAGAATCACATTAGAGACGTGATAAAATCTCACTCCTGGCCACGCTGCTCCCAGGGTCTGATTCAGCAGGTCGGGGGGGAGTTTAGGAACTGCACTTTAATGACCCAGGGAATACAGATGTGCAGCCGTGCTGGGAATCATTGATTAGTCTTCTTAAACCACTATAAAGTATAACTATCTTACCTAGAAAGGAAAAACACAAAATTAAAATTTATTTATGAGATTAGCCGGTGAGTTTGCAAGATGAGTTTGCCAAAGGCCTCAGAAACTGAGGATAAGGACCTGTGAGTTTGGGGAACGTGCAGTGGAAACGGACACAGGGTACTTAGGGCCATGGGCCCTGCAGAGCGGAGGAGGAGAGGGGGCTGCCCAGGACACCAGCCGGGACGACGGGCCCAGAGGAGAAAGGTGGTCTGAGGACCTGTGTGAGTCAAGGGTTGCAAAGATAATTTAAGAAACAGAGCAGATGTAGAAGTGAAAGTATGTATTTCATTTACCTACCAGGAATGATCTTATCAGGTCCACTTCCGGAAGTTATTTCTGTGAATTCTCTTAGAATTTTAGCAGCCTTCTTTGCTTCAGATTTCAAATTGGAAGGTATAGGGTTATTCACTGAAAGATTAAAAAAATGATTTTAATGAAGAGATCTACTAAATAGAAGTTAGAAATTTGTTGTAATTTCATTTTTTCATACACAATTAAGCATTATCAAATTGTATCCTACCAGACAAAGGAAATAAATTGAAAATCCTTATTTATTGATCATTTCATCTTTATTTTCCTACTAAATTAAATTCACTAAGATTGGGAAACCCTAAACTCTCAAAATCTCAGAAATTAAAAAATCATGGAATTCTAAAGGATCTTAAAATCTGGTCCAGTCTCCCAATTATGTATCTTTTCCCTGTAATTCTTAACTCAGCACAATATTAACAAAAAATATTAAAATGTTAAGAATGAACAAAAGATGTATTTTACTACCGTCTATAACAGATAATACAAAATTTAATATATTTGACTATTTTGTTGAAAATGTTTGACCTGTCTGCACAGATTTTCCATATTAGTAAAATTCTAGCAGACTCAGGAATTGAGTGATTACTTCAGTTAATGAACATTTGCGTTTGTATAGCATTCTATGTTTTCAGCATTGGTTGGGTATTCATAAACTCAGAGGAAGGTTTATTCATCCTAGCGATGCTCACATAATCTTTCCAGCTCTGAAGTATGTGGGATGGACCATTCCTTTATCACAGGACAAGGAACCAGAAGAGTCAAAGAAATCAAGAGGCTTCAATATAAATCCTGCTGTTCTGACCATCAGATGAATTTTTCATTTCAAAGATTGTGTTTTCAGACCTGAAATTTCCATTGGTTGTTTTTCATTCTTTCCATTTCTATCCTCATTGTGTTTTTGTTGTTCTTTCAATCCTTGAGCATATTTTAAGAAGTGTTTTTATACCCTTGTCTGATGATTGCATCATCTCTGCCCTTTCTGGGCCTGTTTTTTGACTGACTTTTCTCCTAGTTATGGGTTATGTTTTACTGTTTCTGCCCATTGCTAGTGAAATTTGGTGGTTGCTAGAACTATGAACACCGCCATGTTGAGGATCTAGATCTTGTTGTCTTATTTAAACAGTGTTGCTGCGTTTGTGCTGGCGCCAGGGAGTCACTTGCAGATCAGCTCAGCCTTTCCAAGGCTTGCTTTTATGTTTCACTTGGAGTGTGTAGTCTTCGGTGCCAGGCCTGCAGTTACCAGTGACTCTGGGCTGTCTCCTGAACGTCCTCGGATGTGACACACTCTCTCCACTCGGCTGGTTGGAACTGCTGCTCCCAACGCTGCATAAGCTCTGAGGACTGTTTGCCTCACAGCTTCCTGAGAGCCGTTCTTTGCCCTGCCCTGAAAGTGTCCCCTTCACACAATGCTTCCTGCGCAGCCAAGGACTGCAGATTTCTGGAGCTCTTTCCATCTCTGATTCACTCTCCTCTGGGAATCTGCTCTGTAAACTCCAGTTGCTCAGCCTCTCCAAACTCAATTTGTCTCTCCCAGTCAGAAAGAACCCACGCCACGGTGGGCTTCCCTCCCTGTGCTGCAGCTTGGAAAGTGGTCCAGGCAGAAAAACGGGCAATTGTGGACTTCACCTCAATTTCCCCTCTCCTCTGGGATCCTAGACCCACTCGCCTGTCGTCCAACATGAAAACAGATGCTCCATATGTTTTCCCCAGTTTCTGGTTGTTTACGGCAAGTGGCAATTCCAGTACCAGTTTCTTTGTCATGAAGCTCTCAGTGTACTTTTGTTTTTTATGATGAGTAATATTGAATATCTTTCCATTTCTGTCAAATTTTTTTTTTATTTCTTGTCCATTTATAGAGGGTATTTCTCTGTTCCTTATTGATTTGTATATTAAGGGAATTAACCTTTTTTTCTAGAATACGAGTTACAAACATTGATTTCCTCTTTGCCATTTGTCTTTTCAATTTTCTTATGATGGTTTTTCTGCTTTTTAAAAAATGAAATCAAATTCATATTCTCTTTTAAGTCTAACAAGTGTCTAACTACTAAACAAAGCAGTTCCCAAATTCATATGGAAAAATAAGCAAGAAAAGCTAGAAGAAAATGTGTGAAAGAAGAAGAATGAAGGGGATAAGCTCTGGTTTAACATATTATAAAGCCTCAATAATTTACCTCTTAGTGATGTAAATACGGACAGAAAAATCAATTTGACAAAATAGAAAATTCAGGGCTTCCCTGGTGGCACTGTGGTTAAGAATCCACCTGCCAATGCAGGAGAAACAGGTTCGAGCCCTGGTCTGGGAAGATCCCACATGCTGCGGAGCAACTAAGCCCATGCACCATAACTACTGAGCCTGCACTCTAGAACCTGCAAGCCACAACTACTGAGCCCGCGTGCCACAACTACTGAAGCCCACGCACCTAGAGCCCGTGCTCCCAACGAGAAGCCACCACAATGAGAAGCCTGTGCACCGCAACGAAGAGTAGCCCTGACTCGCCGCAACTAGAGAGTCTGCGCGCAGCAACGAAGACCCAACACAGCCAAAAAAAATTAAAAACTAAGTAAAATAAAATAAATAAATATATATATATAAATCCATTAAAAAATTCAGAAATTGGCCCAAATATATAAATTAATTTAATATATGATAAATATTGCACCTGAAATCATTGTGGAAAAGCTGTTGTACACAATAAATAGTGGTCCTTTGGGGGAAAAAAGTCATCCACAGTTTCACATTACATAACAATAAACTCCAACTGCATTGATGATTTAAAATACCAAAAGTCAGGGCTTCCCTGATGGTACAGTGGTTGAGAGTCCCCCTGCCGATGCAGGGGACACGGGTTTGTGCCCCGGTCCGGGAAGATCCCACAATGCCGTGGAGCGGCTGGGCCCGTGAGCCACGGCTGCTGGGCCTGCGCGTCCGGAGCCTGTGCTCGGTCCGCAACGGGAGAGGCCACAACAGTGAGAGGTCTGCATACCGCAAAAAAAGGAAAAAAGAAAAAAAAAAAAAACCAAAAGTCAAACCATAAAAGAACCAGAAATTATGGGAGAATTACTTTTCAAATTCATAGTGCAAAAGGCCCAACTATGAGGAAAAATTGTTTTTTTCTTTTTTTGGCCGCACCACGTGGCATGTCGGATCCTAGTTCCCCGACCAGGGATTGAACCCATGCCCCCAGAACTGGAAGCATGGAGTCTTAACCACTGGACCGCCAGGGAAGTCCCTGAAAATTTTTCTATATTTTTTAAACCACCAGAAATTATGGCATAAGTGCATTGTAACAATAAAGGAAAAATATAGATACACAAATATTGAAGAAAAAAGGCATCCCTACTACTAATACTCACCAATACTACTGTCTGCATTTTAGTGTGTGCTTCAGTTGGTTCCTATTGCTAAACAAGGAGATTATTTCCTTTTTTAGTTTTTAGTGATACCACTGTTCGATGGTAATTATCTTGAGAGAATCTTAGGAGTTGGAATTAATGACTGAAAAAAATAAAAAATGTCTAGCTTTTTATTCCATTATCAAATCACCTTCTAAAATTACTAACCAACCTTAGAACCACTGGGTATTACCATAAAAAATTCGTATTGTTACTGGGGAAGCTGGTCGAGGCAAAGTGTGCACATCAGAAAGGATGACAGATTTTTATTGTTTGTTTACATTTTGTTTTGCATATTTTCTGTTCATGTTCTTTGCTTATTTTTCTGGTACCATACTCCTTTTGTCTATAATTTTAATCATGTCACAAGTTTGTATCTCCGCTTCTTGTTTTCATACTTTTATGTATAGTTTTTCAGTATTTGTTTTTATTTACATGGCAATATCTCTCTGAGCTTTCTACCATTATAACCTTTCTATTATTGTGACTAAAGGCCTTTAAAAAATTATACAAGTATTATTCTAAATTTTCTTCCTCCAGAGCTTTTATTTTACATTAAATATTTGACCCTCCTCAAACTTGCATTGGTATAGGATACGAAGTGAGAACCTAATATTTTAAAATTATACAACACAATTTATTGAATGATCCACAGCACTTAATTAAAAATGCTACCTTCATGACAAAAGCAAGAAAGGAATATTTATATATATATATATATATATGTGTGTATATATATATATATATACTCATATATTTAAAAATATATGAGAGAGATGACATGGTAGATTAATAAATTATTCTGGGACTTTAGGTCATTCAAAGGAAAACAAAATAAAATTAGATTACAATATCACATCATACACACACAAAAAAATTCAATGTAATTGAACGCCTAAATATTAAAAGCAAAACTTAGTACTTTTAGAATAAAAAGAATAGGGAATATCTTTATGATTCGAGGATGGAGGAATGCTACAAACAAGGCACAACAATAACGGGAAACTACAGATACATTCAACTACATTAAAGTTTAAAAAGTTGTATCAACATATGTTTAAAAAATAAAAATATAAGCCACAGATTGGAAGATATTTGTCATAAACATAAGTGACAGAGATTTAGAATCCAGAATATATAAAGATCTTTTATTTTTTAATATAGAAATTTTAAATTTATTTATGTTTATTATGATTGATATGATTTATGGTTAATTGATTTATTATAATTACAAATCAATTTGAATTTTTCAATTTGTATTTCTATCATATCTTTAGTATCTTCTACTTTTTCGTTTGTTATTTAAAATTTAGGATTCTTCAAGTTGAATTCTTAAATCCTTCTTTAGTTCTGGACATTTTGCTTCTTCCATTTCTGTTTTTTTTAAATTTTTAATTTTTATTGGAGTATAGTTGATTTACAATGTTGTGTTAGTTTTCGGTGTACAGCAAAGTCAATCAGTTATACATATACATATAGCTACTCTTTTTTAGAGTCTTTTCCCATATAGGCCATTACAGAGTATCGAGTAGAGTTCCCTGTACTATACAGTAGGTGCTTCTTAGTTATCTGTCTTATATATAGTAGTGTGTATATGTCAATCCCAATCTCCCAGTTTATCCCTCCCCCCCAACCCCTGGTAACCATAAGTTTGTTTTCTACATCTGTAACTTTTTCTGTTTTATAGATAAGTTCATTTGTACCCTTTTCTTAGATTCCACATATAAGTGATATCATATGTTTGTCTTTGTCTGACTCACTTCACTCAGTATGACAGTCTCTAAGTCCATCCATGTTGCTGCAAATAGCATGATTTCATTCTTTTTTATGGCTGAGTAATATTCCATTGTATATATGTACCACACCCAGAATATATACAGATCTTTTAATATCAATAAAAATATGAAATCACTATAGAAAATGGGGCAAAGTGTTCAATTAGTTAATCCACAGAAGAGGAAACCTCCATGACCAATAAATATATGAAAAGTTGATCAAACTCCCTAGAAGCCAGGGACATGCAAAGCTAGACCATAATGCATTACTGTGTCTTGTCCTTTAGGTTGACGGAAATTATAAAAGCCTGCCAATGAGCATGTGTAGGTTGTGCAGGGGCACATAGGGAAGCCTCTGTCCCATTGGTGCGGACGTGAGTAGGTGCAGCTGCTGTGGGAGCTGTTCTGAGGACAGCTGGAGATGACCCACCAATTCTACTCCTGGACGTGCTCAGAGGCACTGGCTGCCCGGCTGAATGGTGGCCCCCAAATTCACGTCTACCTGGACCCTGTGAAAGGGACCTTATTTGGAAACAGGGTCTTTGCAGACGTAATTAAGTTAATCATTCTTGACTACCCAGGCGGCCCCTAAGTCCTTAAGGAGACAGAAAGGGGAAGATGCAGAGAGGAGGGGAAGGCAACGTGGCCACAGAGGCAGAGGCTGGACCATGCGGCCACAAGCCCAGGAGCACTGGGGCCCCAGGAGTTGGGGGAGAGAAGGCAGGACTCTTGGAGGGGTGCGTCCCTCCAAGCACGGCCCGGCTGACGCCCCACGGGCAGCCTCCACGCGGGAGAGGGCGTGTCTGTTGTAAGCCGACCAGTCTGTGGTAACTTGTTGCGGCAGCCCAGCCACCGAGGCAGGGCTTTTAACAGAACAAAGAAATAAATACATTCAAACAGGAGACAAATGTCCCTCAAGAGGAGGACGGATATATCTAGTTTGATGTAGTATTAAAATTGTATTCTATACAGAACGTCAGATAAACTAGATCTACTGTATCAACATGGCAAAATGTGAGTAATATTGACAGCAAAAACAAGTTGCATAAAGATATATAGGGTGTCACACATTTATGTAAACATTTACATAAATGTTATACAAATATTTATATATAAAGATAAAGTAAAATGATACTTGATTTGGGGGTGGGGTGGCCCTGGGGAAGGCTTATATAGGAAGCTTACTGGAAACTTGTACATTTTCCCTTAGGCTGTGCATAGTAAGTCACGGATGTAAAAATTGTTATTCTCAATAGTCCTTTGTGTGTCTGAAATATTACAGAACAAAGACTGCTCAGCATAAATTGAATCCTGTACTATTAAATATTTAATATATTAGTGGAAACGTGTGACTCCAGCTGTAAAAAAATATGTATATTATGAATAATTACTCCGTAAGTTGTCTTTTGTTTAAAATCTGACCTCTCACAGCCAACATGTCTTGCATGAAGAGGTGTAGAAAAGTGAAAAATGTACCCTTATGTTTTACACAAACAAGAGAGCACACACAGCCTCCCCTCCCTCACGCATGTGCGAGCGTGTGCCAACACACACACACACACACACACACAATCCAAAGGACAGATTCGGTGAGTGGCTGTACACTAAATATTCAGTTGTTATTATATGCATTTGTATACCATTGACAATTCTGAAATTTGCATTTTTAGGAACTAACATAAAGTTGCTCTTCATCTTCTCGATCATGTATTTGTTTAAAATCACACTGTCCCATTTTGACGATGGTACTGAGATACTGAAAAGCTGCTACTGTTGGTTCTCTACTTTCACTTGCGATGGTGAATATGAAACACAAAGATGAACACAGAAAAATTCTCAGAAGCACATAATCTTTAAATAGGGAAGGAATCTTAACACATCCATTTAAAATTATGTCAATTTACTAGTGGTCTTTAAACTTTTCCTATTCTCAATGCTTTGGTTATGCAGTCTGGACTTAGAAGGTCTTAGAAAAAATACAACGTAGAAAAATTCCAAGTGAACATATTTATGTAGATACTTCGGCCTTTAAAGTACATTTTATGGAAGTGGCTGTTAGTCATGACTTGACTAATGTCAGTAGCAAGCTAATGACATACAGTTGGTTTTGGTATTCCACAGTGAGCAAGAAAAAGTGTGCACGGTAGGGGGCATTTCCAAGTTTCCGATATGGTATTGACACAATTGACGGCTTCCGAAAACCACAACCGGTGTGAACAGCCTCGATGGGAGCCCGCCTCTCCTCCTCTGGATCACTACAAAGGAGGTACCGAGCTGGCGATCAGCAAGGCAACCCGAGTGCGACTAGAAAACCGACTAACGTGCACTGTCCATTTGTAACGCATGTGCTTTGATACCTGGCATAGGACTAGATGAGGCCTTTGTTTTCTTAATTTCTGTTGGGATCTAAGATGATGCAACCTTACTCTTTATGGAATGATCAAGTCGCATGCAGGGGGTCTCCCGTGTTAGCTAGTTTCCCACACACTCGTCTGTTTCCCGCGTCAGCACAGCGCTGGTCCCGGGAGCTGCCGCCAAGAGACAGTAATGGATGTCGCTTCTACGCCCAAACAGTGGGAAGGAGCGTCTTCTGCACCCTCCCTTCCTATCACGGGCTGCCTGAAGGGGTCTCCAGGGTACAGCCACAGTGGGAGGGATGGAGAACCCTGGATCAGAACACGGGGGAAGCTGCCCACCACAACTCTTCTTGTGCTAAGAAATCGAGATTTGGGGGCTTGTTGCTGCAGCTGACATAACCCTACTTATTATGCTTAAAAATTATTTCTCATCCCTCCATGGTATTCGCTGCAGAAGAAAGATGGAGAAGTATCTGTAATTTTTATTTTCTAACTTAGGACTAGACTTGTTTTATATACATTCTAATCACTTAATTAGTTTGGGGAGGTGGATAACTGGGTAAAAACACATAAAATATAACATACCACATGTTAATATCTTTCTCTTTGATTACATAGCATTCCTAATAGACTACTTGCAGGTCCTTCCAAAAAAGCAAAGCAGTAGTTTTGCCTTTTTATTAAAGGTTAAAATGGATAAAAAGATAGATCTTTGCTGTACCAAGTGCTCCTATTAGCACGTGCCTGAAAACTTGATGCTATAGGCCCCTTCCTGCACCCTCCTCATTGCGCCCGAGTCATGCCTCTGGCCGGAATAGGTGTGGCAGGCAGAGTCCAAGGGCAGGTGGGACGCACACTGCGGGTCAAAGAGGGGATGTTCACTGTGGGAGCTATTCACTCTGTGTGGCGCCCTCGGCTGAGGGCCAGTCCTCGGGTCGGGGGCAAAGGTGAGGAGATGCAGCCCTCCTTGGAGAAGCTGTCGCTCGGCCCGAGGACGGCGGACAGCTGCGCTCCACCAGGCTGGGCTCCCTCTGGGGGCGGCAGGGGCAGGAGTCCTCAGAGCAGTGGGGCCTCTGGTTTCTGAGTGCGGGGGGCTGTGGAGAGGACTCCGAGAGGGCTTTCCCGGGCCTCTGGCCAAACGGGCTCGCCAGATGGCCTCTCACTGCTCCCCGAGGGAACTCGGCATCAGCCCCTTACAGGAGCCCCACAGCCCCGCCCAGAGCACGTACGGAAGGGGCGTCGGGAGCTCAGAGGCCCCGAGGACTCGGGCACACCCAGCCACGCACTGTTCTCCCATGGGAACGGCTGGTTGAAAAAAATGAATCAAAAGAAGAATATTTTATGTGAGAACACACTTCCAAAGATGAAACAGGTAAAATCCCATCCTAGATCAGCATTGATAGCTGAACATTTATGATCTGTCGTGATGAGGGGCGCTAAACAGTGAACTCAAGGTGAAAACGTTCTCCCATAAAGAGAATCCCATTCTACCCACCAGAAGATTTGGATTACAAAAAACGTTCTCAATTATTATTATAATTCAGTTTTCATCAGTAACAATTTGTGGGAGATTGTTTTCTCTCTTGTTGCGTGGGTGTCAATACATAGCCTCAGTTCTCCTCTTGGCCCTCAGAGCCTGATACACGGGCTGCCCGGCCCTAGAGGGAAAAAGCCAACCTCTGACCTCTTCAAATTCCACTCATTCTTCCAAATCAACCTTAAACACCGCTTCTACTTGAAACCATGAGTACGTAAATCTTAGACCAGACCTGAGATTTGGCAAGATCCCCCCACCCCGGGGCCATCCCTGCCTGGGGGCTGAGCAGAGCTTTACCACGTGCGCTGCACAAAACAACAGATGACCCAAGCAGCAAGGAAGACACCGGCCCCAGGTCTTGTGGGAGAGGCCCCAGAGGACCCAGCAGTGCCAAGGTTGCTAACACCGCCTTCGTCTGTCTCGCCAACTGCAAATTGTCACTTGCCATCTGACTCTACAAAGATGAGGTCACTGCAGTCGCTGACCTTTAACACGCCCTGAAAGGAGCTCAGGGCGGAGCTCAGGAATGAGGCCCTCTGTGCTCTGGAAAGAACTGGCAGAACAGGCCTTCAGATACTTAGATCTTGTCAGGAGAAGATTTTAAGAGCACAGTTTCTCACATTTTCTCATATCTAGAAAAGCACTAAAATCACTGATAGAGGCATCTGCTGTGACCGGCAGCGAACGTCTGCCAAACTGTGTGCTTGACTACATGTACCCCCTTCACCGAAATCACGTGTACACTGGCCTCCCCACCCCGTCTCTTCAGAGCAGTTCCTCAGCACTATCTGAGAGGCTGTCTCCCAGGCTACAGTCCTCATTTTGCCCCAAATAAAACTTAACTCACAACTCTCACATTGTGCATTTTTTTCCCGTCGACAGCCTCCAAGAGGGAGCGAAGCATTGAAGGCCAGCCCTTTCAGGGTCCTCTCAGCTTCCCCAAGGCTCCACCTTTCCTATTCACACTCACACCTCAGGTCCTGTGACTTTAAGCACCATTTATATCTGATAATTCTCCAAGCCTGATCTATTCTTTAACCTTTCCCTAAATGCCAGACTCACCGTATCAATTACTGATTGGACCTTGAAATCAAGTATCCAAGTAAGCATCTCAAATTAATCACATTTAGACTTAACAGTGATGCCCTAACCTCCTCTCCAGCCTGCTCCCCAAGTTTCCTCTCCAGGTAGGCTTCATCCGTCAGGGAGCTCACACTCAAAACCTGAGCCAACTGTAACTTCCATATCGCTCTCAT
Organism: Delphinus delphis; assembly: GCF_949987515.2. NCBI lineage: Eukaryota > Metazoa > Chordata > Mammalia > Artiodactyla > Delphinidae > Delphinus > Delphinus delphis. The sequence continues at coordinate 89,692,298 of NC_082694.2, read as the reverse complement.
TCCCAGTGCCAATCCACCAGCACGCCCTACTGGAGTACAGACCTTCAACACGCTCAGAATCTGGTTACCTCTCACCCGCTCCCCTGCCACCAGTCTGGCCCAAGGAATATCTGCTCTTGTGGTGTCTGTTTAGCCGCCTCCTCTGTGGTTTCTCTGTTTCCAGTCTTGAACACCTATGGTCATTTCTCCAAAGAAATGCTCTAAGTAATAGCTCATTGATAACACGCCTCAAAGTTTTTCCACCATATTTAGTCTACACCATGGCTTTTATCTACCCTGTCTGTCTATCTGTCTATCTGATCTGATCGTTCTAACCTAATCTCCCTCTCTAGAATGTAAGTGCTATAAGGTTAGGCACGTTGGCTATTTTATCAACTGTAATGTCTCCAACACACACCATAATAACATATAGTAAGTGCCCAATAAATATTTGTTAAATGAATGAAGCATTTGTTGCTTTTAGGAATTAAAGATCAAAACCCTGTGAGGACTAGGAAAGGCTCATTTACATAGAAAACCCAGTGGGTTTAGAAGAACATGTGCTGAGTAAGCGCAAAGGTTCCCTGACTCTCAGACTCTGTAACATTTCCTAGATCTTGAGAGAGAGGAGGGTGAGAGGGAAGCGTGGTACAAGTTGATGGCATAGTACCTTAAAATAGTCCTTTCTAGGCTGCCACAGGAAAGGTAGGACAAAAGCAAAGCAAACCAAACCCCAACTAAGGAGGCCTGAGTGTCAGGAGACCAACAAGCACACTGGTCTAAAAAGCCTCAAGCAGCCCCACTGCCAAGTGGCACCCACCCCACGGAGACCCCTTCAGCCCAGAGGGCATGGGAGAGCCAGCTCTCTGCTTGCGGGAACTCCTGCTGTCCCATCAGAGCTGGGGTGCCAGGACCCCTTCAGCCCAGAAGGCATGGGAGAGCCAGCTCTCCGCTTGCAGGGAGCTCCTGTTGTCCCATCAGAGCTGGGGTGCCAGGACCCCTTCAGCCCAGAAGGCATGGGAGAGCCAGCTCTCTGCTTGCAGGGAACTCCTGTTGCCCCATCAGAGCTGGGGTGCCAGGACCCCTTCAGCCCAGAAGGCATGGGAGAGCCAGCTCTCTGCTTGCAGGGAACTCCTGTTGCCCCATCAGAGCTGGGGTGCCAGGACCCCTTCAGCCCAGAAGGCGTGGGAGAGCCAGCTCTCCGCTTGCGGGAACTCCTGCTGTCCCATCAGAGCTGGGGTGCCAGGACCCCTTCAGCCCAGAGGGCATGGGAGAGCCAGCTCTCCGCTTGCAGGAACTGCTATTGTCCCATCAGAGCTGGGGTGCCAGGACCCCTGCAGCCCAGAAGGCATGGGAGAGCCAGCTCTCCGCTTGCAGGGAACTCATGTTGTCCCATCAGAGCTGGGGTGCCAGGACCCCTGCAGCCCAGAAGGCATGGGAGAGCCAGCTCTCCGCTTGCAGGGAACTCATGTTGTCCCATCAGAGCTGGGGTGCCAGGACCCCTTCAGCCCAGAAGGCATGGGAGAGCCAGCTCTCTGCTTGCAGGGAACTCCTGTTGCCCCATCAGAGCTGGGGTGCCAGGACCCCTTCAGCCCAGAAGGCGTGGGAGAGCCAGCTCTCCGCTTGCGGGAACTCCTGCTGTCCCATCAGAGCTGGGGTGCCAGGACCCCTTCAGCCCAGAGGGCATGGGAGAGCCAGCTCTCCGCTTGCAGGAACTGCTATTGTCCCATCAGAGCTGGGGTGCCAGGACCCCTGCAGCCCAGAAGGCATGGGAGAGCCAGCTCTCCGCTTGCAGGGAACTCATGTTGTCCCATCAGAGCTGGGGTGCCAGGACCCCTGCAGCCCAGAAGGCATGGGAGAGCCAGCTCTCCGCTTGCAGGGAACTCATGTTGTCCCATCAGAGCTGGGGTGCCAGGACCTCTTCAGCCCAGAAGGCATGGGAGAGCCAGCTCTCCGCTTGCAGGGAACTCCTGTTGTCCCATCAGAGCTAGGTGCCAGGACCCCTGCAGCCCAGAAGGCATGGGAGAGCCAGCTCTCTGCTTGCAGGGAACTCCTGTTGTCCCATCAGAGCTGGGGTGCCAGGACCCTGGGAGTGCAGCAGGGGCAGCTTCAGAACTAATGATAACTGAAGACCCAGAAGCAAATCTGAGTGGGCAGAGGCAGCACACACCTGACGCTTCTTCTCAACACCCACTCTGAGACGTGACTGAAAATGAGGACTCGATAGAATGTTTACACTTCCAGCACTCGAGCTTGTGATTTGAGACTCTTACCCACACAGCTGTCCACCACTCAGCTGCAATCCTTACAGTCAGAAGCAGTGCTTTTTACAAAGCTTTGTGCCCCTGTAGAGCCCTCTTCATATATCCAGGTGCTCAGTACATAGCACTGACTTGAATTAATAAACTTCAGTGGAAATTGGTTCCTTTTCCTACTGAGCATCTATGCCTCTGGTTTTTGGAACCAGCACAGTGTGTCTGTTTCCACGGAAGCCACACCTGAAGGCGACCCATTTGCAGAATTAGACCAAGTGTCCTCCTTGTGCTACAGCAGAGCTTTGTAACCAAGGCTGATCCACGTCAGCATCTGCCCAAGGGCTTGTGTGGGAGCTGCCGGAACTGCCTCTTTCACAGGCACTTCTGCTTGGACTTGCTGCAAGGTTTTGTCACCACTGGGGAGAGCCTGAGAGCAAAGCCATGCAGAGGAGCGCTTGACTAGAGTTGGAGAGAGGACCTGGGCTCTGCCGGCACTGCTTGAGCCCGGGGCTGGGCCACAGCTGGTGCCACAAGCAGCTCCGGACTCTTCAGTCACGTGGGCCAGTGAGATCCTTTCCTGCTAGAGCCGATTTGGAGCAGATGTTCTGGCCCGTGCAACTAAAGCTCAGTAAATGATACGTAAACCTTCCCCCAAAAGACTTTCTACTTTGAACTCCATCAACCAGGCAGAATTAAACCAGTTAAATAAGCAAATTCCACAGTTGAGAGTTGCTATTGCAAACATCCTGTGTAGGGAAGGTCAGAGCCTCTTTTATAAACATGGGAAGGAAAGCTACTGGACTGGGGAATTCACACGCAGCCCGGGATGCCTGCAGACCACAAAGCTCAATCCCTAAGCCTGAGTGCTAGACACAGCCCTGCGTCACTGCGAGCTGGGTGTCACATGGCCACGGTGAGGACACCTTCACATTCAGCTGAATTCCAGAAGAACCTGGCTAATTTGTTTGGCTAGTACAGATCCTATTACATTTCTAATATGAGCATACTGCCAGGTCATAGTTGTATAATGGTGAATTTTTCCATCAGAGCCAACAAGTAATAACAACGATTTCGAGACAAGCCTCAATTCCTGTCCTCAGCATCAAATCATGGCTCATCCACTTTTCCTCTGCTGTACCATTCGGCAGAGGGGCACGGTCTGTTCAGAATGTTGATATGATTATAGTGCTGAAGTTGTGAAGACAAGGTCATTATTAAGTCATGGTTTGCATCTCAACATGCATAAAATTCTTAAGTCTCTTGAATTCCAAGGCAAAGCAAATCATCTATAAATATTTGAGTTTCTTCCTAAGAGAAGGATGGATGCCAAACCTCAAGCCAAGAAAACAGATGTAAAGTTTTCTTTCAAAAGTAACTGAAATATTTGAAAATTTCCATACTAAGACTTTTTTTTTTTTAATTAAGAGGATTTTTTTTTTAATACTGAGGAGAAAATTTTTACTTTGGAAACCTCAAAAGCTTGAAATGAGCTTAAGATGTAGAAATAATTCCCATATTGGTCATGGGGCAGTAAACTCGGGGCTGGGGTGACTGGGGGCCACAGTGACATCAGAAACTATTTGGAGTAAGCTGCCACCCGGGTGGTAAAAGTGGCTAGTCTCCGGCCCAGCCCTGCAGTCTAGAAGGGAAGCAGGGGGAGGAAAGGCCCCTCCCAACACCTCAGCGTTTTCAGACTTCAGCGCTTCCCAAACTTTCCCTCTGGTCAACAAGCATCTAATATATTATTTTCCTTAATGGAGTCTCAATTATGAGAGGGCTACCTATAGGAAATTTTTTATTAATTTTTATCTTGGCTATAAACCTTAGCTAAAATAAAAGAAACCTTATATATCTATGTAATCTTTTGAAAGCCGTTGAAATATTGAGTTTAGCTTTATTAGGACGTTATCATCTCGGACACTACCACCTGATAACTATGGCCATTGTTTCTTTCTTTTTTTTTTAACATCTTTATTGGAGTATAATTGCTTTACAATGGTGTGTTAGTTTCTGCTGTATAACAAAGTGAATCAGCTATACATATAGATACATCCCCATATCCCCTCCCTCTGTCTCCCTCCCATCCTCCCTATCCCACCCCTTTAGGTGGACACCACTGTTTCTTAAACTAATTCTTATCTCTCTGTGGCCTGGGTTTAACTGCTTCCTTTGTCTTAAGGAGACAAAGTCTGTCAGTTCTAGAAATCAAAACTGGTCTCTCTGGTCAGGTCATTAACCTTCTAATCCAAACTTCAAACTAAACTAATGATTTGAGCCCCAAACATTACCGTGGCCTGTGCCTCTTTTCTTGTTCCCCTGACCACAGGATTCAAACAGGGGACAGAGACTATGGAGTGACAAGAACCATAACTTCCAGCATAAGGAGCCCCTCGACTTATACCATGTTACCTTTTCTCAAACTGAAGAGTGATCCTGGCTCAGAGAAGGACTACACAGGCCACATTAACCTGGTCAGTGACTGTGAAAAATGGACTCCTCCCAAAGAAAATAAAAATTCCGTGTGTTTAGGTCTCAAACTGCACAGGATGATGTCTTATCGTGACACACTTGCACATAAGGCAACTTGTAGAAAGACGTCTGTGACCACCGGTCACTCAGCGTCACGGCAGCAACATCCCCTTCGCTTGTCAGCGTTCTCTTTCCAACCACCATATCTTTCTTTCTAAACAGTGAGAAAGCCCCTGAGAAAACTTCCTAAATGGAATAAAAGCATCAAATCACTCTTGATGAGCACAGATTTCTTTTAAATATTTTTTTAATCTTACAAAAGATGAGGGATAGTATTAACTCATTTTAAAGAAACTCTGTTTAAATAGAATATTTGTAAACCAAATAACCAATTCTCCTTAGTTTATGCATGATAAACAGGATGGAAGTAACAACTGATTTTAACCTCCAGCTGGTCACTGCGCAGGTATGCCAATAGCAGACCACACAAAGAACTAAACGGCACCATGGAGACTTGTTATTTCTCTGAGGTGCGTGTGTGCAGCGTTTCTGACTAACCCATTATTAATTCAGGCATCTCCCACACCTCAATAAAAACTCTCATGAGGACAAAAATGCAGGACACGCATGTGTCGTATACAAAAGAAAACCTGAAAACCTCCTCCCCTTTGGTAGAACATTCTGGGGCCATCAGATTCCTACTCTCTGTGGGCAGGGTTCCCCTGTCTGTGTCATTCTCTCCAACTCAGCCTCAGCAGCAGCAGTGGCGACACAGAACTGTTTGTTGAGATGAAGTGAAAATAACACATTTCCAGCTAGCAGGGTAAATCTCATTATCTCATGGTCATCTACCTGTTCAGAGCAGTTTCCTATTTCATTACACAAGGAAAAACCACCACAGTAAAGGAAAGAGATCCAAGGTCCAGCGCTCACAGCACCAGGGAGGCGGCCACTCTGCCCCAAGAGGTTCCCCGGAACTGTGGCTGATCACAGGCAGGGCCAGGTGAGGTGCGGAGGGCCCGGCACTTACACCTGGGGAGCCCGGAAACAATGGCAGCTTTCTGCCTCCGGCTGCGCGAGCCAGGCCCAGGCTGAACCCAAACCGTCCAACAAAGGTCCAGAGTGTCCCCCACTAAAACAGACGGCAGCGAAAAAAGATAGTGCCTAATACTTGGCTTTTCAAATATTAGATATTTACAAATGAAGTGAATGACAATCGCTAAAATTAAAAACGAGAAGAGCCATTCTGTGAACTGAATCAACTGGGGCCAAACCTGAATCACAACCGCATTTGTGGAGAGTCCAGGGAGCTGGTTCCTCTTAACTTTTAACAGTTGTGGGATAACTGAGTGTTAATAGATGCGCAACAGCAAAAAAATCCCAAAGACATCGTTTCTACCTCTTTCACCAAAGATTTACACTCCTCAGCAAAACTTTTGTATAGCGCAAGGGGTGGTCCCGATTCCAGGTGAGGTTCAGCGGCGTCACCGACACCCGTACTCACTTGCGACCCCGAGCCTGGTCCGTTCCGGCGCCCCTGGAGCTGCCGACACCTACCCAGGAAGAGGAGAGGCCCTCCCCGCTCGGCTCCGCCTCCCAGGGCAGGGACCGGTCTAGCGAGGTGCACACCTGAGACAGGTGAGGGAGCAGGTAAACACCCGCTTTTCCGGGGCAAAGCACCTACTTTACACATATTCGCAGGATAAAAACTGCAGCTAAGGGAGGTGTGCGCTCGCCCTCACCGGTCCCAGGGCGGCTGCTGAAGCAGCCCAGCTTCGACAACTGGGCAGCCCAGCGGCCGTCCCGCCGCAGAGCGGACCTTGCGCAGCGGTTCCGACCCGGGCACTGGGGGCGGGGGTCTCGGGGTACCAGGAGGTGCCCTTGCGGACCCCGCCCAGCCCCTGATCGCGGGCCTCACCTTCGGCCGCGCGGCCCAGGTGACGGGCGCTCACCTGAATCCCAGGACTGACTCCCTACTCTCCGAGGACACTCGGGGACCCATCAGGCCCCGTCTCTCTGGCTTCAGTCTGTGGCCCCCAAAACCCCGGGACTCGGGGCTACGCCCTCTCCTGCCCTCGGGTGGTCACTCAGCAGAGGCGCGTGACCCCAGCTCTCCCCCATTGGGCCCCTCCCCTTCCAGGTGGCTCTTGGTCCCGCCCCATCCCTCCCCTCCCCGCGCCCCACCCCCCGCCCTCGGGGTGGCTCTCGGCGCCGCCTCCCGCGGGAGGCTCTGGGGCCAGACTGCGCAAGCGCGAGACTGCACTCTCACTCCGGGTGGGGCCGGGGCAGGACTACGCGGGCGCGCATGCGCCGCGCCAGAAACGTGCCTACGTGATTAGTGGGCGCCTCTCTGAGCGCGGGAAGATGGCCGAACAGGCGACCAAGTCAGTGCTGTTCGTGTGTCTGGGTGAGACAGCGCTGATCTAGCCCCACTTTGACTTTCCTGGAGGGCTGGGAAGGGCTTCGTGCGCTCTGGGCTGCGCCGCTGGGCTGCGCCGCTGGACCGCGCCGCTGGACCAGGAACGGTGATGCGGAGGAGGCCGGAGAGGGGAGACCCGAGGGTGGCATGGGTCGGCGCCGTTGCCTGGGCAGCTCTGCAGGCGGGGTGTCCTTGACGTGCCCGGTTCTCTCTCCAAGCGGGGTCTCCTGTTCAGTCCTGTCTCCGAGTCGGATCCCCTGTCACCTGCCGAAGCCCTCTATGCAAGCCTGGACCTCTAGCTTCTGTACAGTCCTTTCTCCAAGTCCGGTTCCCGTCTCACCTGCAGCACCTGTACTCCAAGCCAGGGTTCCTGGCATTGCACTTGCCTAGAATCCCTTTTTCCCCTTCATCAGACAGACTCGAGGCCACTGGGCTGATCTGTCCTTTAAGGGCCTCCTGATGCGCCGAAACCCATGACAACACTGGTTTGCTGGCATGTTGCCTCGGCCCATGCTCACAAATGGATCTGACCTAAAGGCAGGGGAAGGGCAAAGGTTCAGGATTTCTTGGTTGTAAAAGCCAAACCAGAGAGATCTGATTCCCTAGGTCGCTGTGTAACAGCCCCATGTGCCAATATTCCTCTACATGAAAATGAAGGTATTTTTTATTTTTAATTCTTCAGGTAACTTCCAGCTCAGAATTATTTTCATTTTTAGGACTTCAACAGTGAGCCTCCCTTACTTAAAATAGAGTTCACTTTCCCTTTAGCTTTCAGGATTTTTCCTTTGATAGGGCACCTCAGTGCTTCCACCCCATCGCCTTAATTCCCCAGAGAGGACGGCCCATATGGTCAATAGTCCAGTGACTTAAAACCTTCTGATGAGTCTGCATTTCCTGCATTTCCTTCCACTCCTCTTTAGGTGCACCCTTAAAGAAGGCCACAGAAGTGTGCTCAGCGTTTCCCACTTTACCCCGTTTACCGTTTCCTACCCACACACCCTGGGGACTCCCTGTTCCCCAGGACTTCAGATGCTCAGTGTGCCTTCCGTTGTGTGCTTCTTTCTGGGAACCCATTTTGCATTTTGCCTGGAAAGCCTTTCTAAAAGGGCAGACCCAAGTATTCCCTTCTTTACTTTTTCCAGATCGTCTAGGTAGAGGTAGTTGTTCCCATGACCCTTTATAGACACCTTTCCTCACACAGATTTTATTATAATTAACTTGATAGCCTCCTGAGATTATAGCTAGATTTAGCCCTCTTGAAGGCAATAACTGTGGCTTATTTTTCTTTGTATTTCCAGCTTTAGGACAAAATATGATGCATACTAGGTATTTGCAGAATTGAATTTCTATGAGGGGAAAAGTAAAAGGCCTCCTTGTTTCACTTTGACAGTAGGCATCATTTGAGTTTTAAGCTCTCCACTGAAGGCTGACTGATGGCTTCAACACAGTTTTTTAAAGGGCAGTTCAGCTCAGGTTGGGCATCTAATAGGATTCCATTGCCTTGTTTATTTCACTTAGTATTGTTGATTAGGCTGACATAATGCACTATGGTGGCTCTTAATGGGAGATGTCTGCTTGTAAGTATTTATCTTCAGTACTTTTTTTTTTTTTTTTTAAAGCAACTGCCACGGGACCAGGCACTGTTCTGAGTGCTAGGGATGTAGTGGTGAGGGAAACAGACAAAAATCCCTGCGCCTCTAGAGCTCACATTCCGTCATCAACAATCAAGGATTTGGTTAGGACAGTAAGGCAGGAAAGGGGGAGAGAAGGAGAGTGCAACTGTAAGTAGGCTGTTCAGGGGAGGGCTTACCGACAAGGTGACATTTGAGCAAAGACTTGACGGAGGTGAGGAAGCAAGTGTAGGGTATTTTGGAAAAGCACTCTGGACCCAGAGGAAGGCAGGTGAAAGATTTTGAAGTGAGGGTGCTGGCCATGTTCAAGAAGCGGCTGGGAAGCTGAAGTTCTGGGCCTGGTGACCTAGTACCTTCGCAGTCAGACACTCCTCTGTACCTGAGGACTCAGGTACTGTGGCTGTTTTCTCAGGTCCCAGTGGATACATAAGCAGTACTGCTCTTGGTGCATAGGGGAGAAGTTACTTCCTGACATACAGTGAGTGTTCTGGGGCAGGAGTCTGCAAACTCTTCATGTGAAGAGCCAGAGAACAGATACTTTGTGCCCTGTAGGCCACGTCAAAGGTGCAGTGCGAAAGCAGCCCGGCCAGTGCATGAGTGACTAGGCTGGGCTGCCATTGTGTGTGGACACGGGGATTTGAATTCTGTGGAATATTCTCAAGATATTCTGAGTATTTTTCAACTGTTTAAAAATGTAAAACAATTATTTTTAGCTTTGAGAACTATATACAAAGCTGGTGGGTCCTGAGCCCTAGTTTTCAGACCCACATTTAGGTTCTGCGGTGGACAGATCTGGTGAGGCCGTGTGAGGACTTGGGCTCACTGAGCGAGTTAAGCCATTGGAGGGTTTTGAGCAGAGGTGGGAATTTTAAAAAGAAGCCTTCAGCTGTTGTGTTGAGATTGGACTGAGAAGGGGTGAGGGCCACAGGAGGGAGACCCACAATTCAGAGAGTTTGTGTGTTGAACCAGAGCTTTGCCGGTGGAGGGGGTGAGACATGGAGTTCTGGGGAATTTGAGGTTGCTGTTTGCCATTTCACTTGGTAGCCTGTATGCAGGACAGTAACAACAGTACACTTCTGAAACATAAAAGTTTTATTCCTTCAAAGCGTTTATTTGGACCTGTTTCAGACTGAAGTGCAGGGAAGTGTCAGATGTATACCATCGGTAAGGGTAATAGCAGAAAAGAACGGAACTTCTTATTTTGGCAAGATTATTAAGTGTTTAATGTTTTAAAGATCTAAAGAATGTGTGCTGTTAATTGTGTCCCAGCCAGCAAACTGGGAGATGAGAGAGAGCATAGTGGTGTCAGGTTACCTTTTTCCTACAATTAACCAGTATTTAAATACTCTTCATCCTTTAAAGACCAGCCCTAATTGTTCTTTTTTTCTCATAAGAAACTTTCTTATTCTTTATGCTTTTTAGAATCTTTTCCCGTGCTCCTGTAGTATATTGCTTGTCTATCAGCATTTGTTTTCTTGTTTTTATTATAGCTAATTCCGTATCTCCCATAAATACATTGCTTAGCATGTGGTAGAAATATTTTGAGGGAAGATTTTCTGTCTTTTATCTTTCTTCCCCTGTGTAGTAAGGAATTTGACCCCATTTAATGAGAGGTCTTGCCTCTGTCCTGGCTGCTGGGAGGTAACCTTCAAACCCCTTGGAATTCCCTTGGAGTGATAGGAGTGTTTTGTGATTCAGGGATGACCCTACACAGCTTATGCTGAGGCGGTAACTCGGGTGGAGGCTGCGAGCCACACGTGGCAGGGGAAGGGGCTGGACATTGAGTTCAACCACAGGCCAGTAATTCAATCAGTTGGGCTTATTTGTGAAACCCCAGTAAATCCTTGGCACTGGAGCTCTGGGAGGCGTCCTGGATTGGCAGTACTCTGAGTACTGTCACACATGGGTGACGGGAATGTGACACGTCCCCAAGGACCAGAAAGTTTCCGATTTGGAACTTTCCAGAATCTTTGCTGTGCTCTCTGACTTTGGCTGGTTCTGCTTTGTATCTTTTTGTGATAATAAAACTATAATCATAAGTATAGCATTTTCCTGAATTCTGCAGTCCTTCTGGAGAAATATTGAACCTGTAAGGTTCAGCTGGTTTGAAGTGAGGGTGAACTGGGGATCTGTGAACTTGCAGCTGCTGTAAGCTCTGGGCAGACTGGACAGCCTGGAGGACCATCCCTACCCCAGCTGGCTGACTTTTGGGTCCACAGCACTCAAGCAAGGGCTCCCTCCGCACAGGTCCTGCGGTAGAAGTCTGTGTGGAACTACTCTTAGGCCCAAATACATTTGCTTGTATATTTTATGAAACAATAGTCATCTTTATTATGTGCAGTATACTTGAAAATGCATATTTTAAACTCTATTCTGTTGTATTTCATTTTAAAATAGGCTGGTTGCGACCCACTTTGTTGATTTCACGACTCGCTTCTGGGTCAGTGGTAGCAAACCTGAAAAACGATGATTTTGGTCATGACTGTTCTGATTTCGGATGTCTTTGTCATTCGTACTTTGAGTACTTGGACAGTTGGTGTGAAATCATTGAGCAGGGTTGGGTCAGCTGTTCCCCCAGGTTCTGCCACGTGCTGGCAGGACGGTCACCTCAGAGAAGAGTACCTTGCTTCCCTCACATCACATGCTCACTCTGCCCCCTCCTTTTTTTTAAGGTAACATCTGTCGATCACCCATCGCAGAAGCAGTTTTCAGGAAACTTGTAACTGATCAAAACATTTCAGATACTGTAAGTACTGTTCACAGCCTTAAAGAGGACAACCTGAATGGCTTTGGGGCAGAAAATTGTGAAAAAAATTCTTTTTTTCTCCTGCAGTGGAGGATAGACAGTGCAGCAACGTCCACGTATGAACTAGGAAACCCTCCTGATTATCGAGGGCAGGCTTGCATGAAGAAGCATGGTGTCCCCATGAGTCACGTTGCCCGGCAGGTACCGTACTTGACCTTGAAGGTGCACTTGTGTGTTTTGTGTTGCAGTGGGTCATTGACAGTGGCGCTGTTTCTGACTGGAACGTGGGCCGGTCGCCAGATCCGAGAGCTGTGAGCTGCCTGAGAAATCATGGCATTAACACAGTCCATAAAGCAAGACAGGTAGAAGAGACCTCGTTTAATTTCTAATACGTTGATCCCGTAACCTGAGCGGTTGTGAGAGGCTTAACCAGACTTATGTATAATGAGTGCGTTTATTTGAGTCTGTTTATTTAGGGTCGGCCTGACCAGCCACAATACACCCATTCTGGTTCCACAGCTCTGAAAGGTTTGCATGGTCTTGGAATTGACTTGTTAAAATGCATGGTCGAGAGAGCCCTGGCTAAGAGCTGGCAGACCTGAGCTGGCATCGCCCTTTTTTCTGTGCGTGAGGTCTTTAAACTTTTAAGCCCTGGTGACTTAGTCTGCTTCCATTACTAGGTCGTTGTTAGAATAAACTTCGGTTGTAAATACAGAAACATAGTGCCAACTGTGGAGTGCCTTAGAAGTACCGGGTAGCGCTGATATTATTACGGGTGCACAGCCCGCACACCAGCAGTAGTACTGCTGGGTTTTGGCTCTGGAATGCGGCCCGGCGGAACGTCCTGCGAGGAGGTTGGCGCCTTATCTGCTCTGCAGGGTGGAGGCCGCCAGCTGCATGTGCCCTTGCACGTTTGAGATATGGGCAGCGTCATGGAGGCTGCATTTTAAATGTAACTCATTTAAGTAGCCACTTGGTCTGGTGGGCACGTTATTGGGCTACAGGGTTCTAGACTCCCGTGGCAGCCCGGAAGGGGGGTTCTGAGGTTTTCCTGGCAGCATTCGTGGTGAGACGTCGGGGTCCGTAGGCGGCCCGTCCAGTCCCTCCCAGTCTAGGGGCTGCTGTGGGTGCTCGTGCCGGCACCTTCTGTAACCACGGGGACCAGCTGCTACAGAAACACGCTTCGTTTCTGACTAGCGCGTTGTTCTAAATCCAAATCAATTGGATTCTGTAAGAACCTCGCTAAAATCTGCTGACTTCCGTTTGTGTCCGTCCTGACAACATGTAGGCTCTGTAGGGAGCCTATGGCTCTGTAGGAGGGCCCTGTAGGAGGGCCGTGGCTGAGTGTCACGTGAGCGTTTGAGGCCTTCAGAGTGAGAAGCCCGATATTGTGAAAATCAGTTGTCAGACACATTGCATGTTTGTAAGTGTGGATGGCAGCGTGAGAACTATAATTTAGGATTAGTGCTCGGATCAGAACTTTTTGTAAGACTGGATAAAGATTCCTTAGTCGTTGTTATACTAAATTTTGTCTCTATTTAAAACTTTGCAGATTGCTTTGCCATATAACATCGTATTTTAAATTTTGGTCGTTCTCAAATTTTATCAATTACGGAAAGGAGTGGTTGGTAAACACATTTTGCAGGTCAGGAAACAGTTCTGGAGAGAAAATAAATGACTTATTGAAGGTTATGCAGCTGCAAAGTGGTAGGACTTGGATTTAATTACAGGTTTATTTGTTGAGGTGTGAGCCAGAAAATTCACAAAACAAAATGACTATAGAAACACTTTTAATATGTTAATAATGCCTCAGAAATTAGTAATGCACACATTATTTTTGACTTAGATAACTGAGATCTGTGAACTAGTTTCTGGCTACATCAGTTGACTCTGCATGTTAACAATTTACTATTTAAATTAACTATTTTAAGGACCCTTTCTTAAGTGGAATTTTCATTGGAGATGGAACATTTTTTATGTCATTTGCCCATGCTAGTCTCTTCAGGGTTGTGCATACCTTGCCAGTTTCTATTTTGTTTTTCAAATAATGTAGATTTATTTTGAGTAGACCTTCAGAATTATGAGCAATCATACTTCCATGTTTTCTGCTTTTAAGATCAGATTATTTTTCATACACTAAGTTTATAATAAAAGTGGGTACAAATGAAATATTTTAAATACACATGCCTTAAAAAAACAAAGCTAGAAAGTCACTGCTTATGAAATTATTACCAGTTTTAGAAGTAGTACTTCCACATGACCTATTTTTTCTTTTGTTGCTTTTAAGAAAATTTTCTCAGCAATGATTTTTTTAAAAATGTGCAAGTCCTAGTAGGATATGTCAGTATCACGTCAGATCTTTGTTATTTTTTAGCATTTTCTGATGTTTACAGATTTCCTCTTTAGTGAGTGTCACAATTTGTATGAGAACTATTCTAATATTTCGATTAAACCTGGGTTTTATAGACAGAATACATTCAGGGTACTTTTTTCTTTTTAGCGCATGTAACCATCGCTCTGGAGTATGTGAACTCTCACATCCGGTTAGTTCTGTGGGGATGTTTACTTTATCATACATTCTTTCCCTTTCCAGTAAACTTTATGTGACATACGCACAGATGTCAGGGTGCTCAGTGCATCTTATGGCACGACCAGCTCTGCTCCCTCTACTCCAGAGGTCACCACTCAAAATGCCGCTACCTTTTCCGCTTTATGGCAGGGGAATCCTGTAGTGTGTATACTTCTGTCAGCTTTTCCTTTGTGAGATTCTCCGTATTGTTGCTCATAGCAAAGCTTAGTCATCCTCATTTGTGGACTCAGTATCATTTTACAGTTAGGCTACAGTTTATTATCAGTTCCACTCTTGATGAACACTCGGTTGTTTCTAGTTTGGGGCTGAGTCCACTGAATATTTTTGTATGTGTGCAGTTCTGTTGGGTTGGATACACACCTGGCATCACACACTGTGTCAGGGTCGAGCAGCCTCATAAAACAAGTTGGCTAATGTTTCTTTTCTCTTCAGTTAAAAAACTTTTGTCAAACAATGATGGTATTTCTACCTTAACTGTTTGGAAGGATTCATCTAATGCATTGTCCTTTGGTTGCTTCCTGCAGTTGCTGTCGTTTTCTTCTGCTGTCTTGAGCTTTTCTTTGGTGTGTAGTTACCAGCAGTTTTATGTGGTCAGATTCACTTCCTGAATTTGTGTCTTGATGGTTTTCATCAGTGCTGGAAGATTCTGGGCTGTTATCTTTGTCTACTTTTCTTCCCCTCCTTCTTCTGAGATTCAGCCTAAATGTATTTTGAACATAAATTTCTTGTGCTTTTTCTACTTTCTCCATCCTTTTTTTCACTCTGTTTTTCAGTCTGAGATTTTCCTCCTGACCTGTTTTGTGATGTACAAATCTTTCTGTTTTCAAACAGTCCATAAGCCTCTATTTCTTGAATATTTAGTGTCTGTTACTTTATTTAATTCTTTAAGTTTTATTTGATCTTTTAAATTGACTCCAGCTCTCTGGTGAAATTCTGCATCTTGCCCCATATTTTCGTGAACAGCTCCGATCACAGTTATTTTACACAAAGCCTGATACCTGGGTCATCTGTGAGTCTGCTTTTCTTTCTTTTCCTCTTTGTTGTATTGCTCGGCATGCTTGCTAGTTTGGATTAAATGCGGAGCATGATGTATAGACAACGTAGAAGCTTTGGGTGAAGGACCTTCGCCCCCAGGTGGCTCCGCTTTGGTGGGGCCGGGATTGGTTTGGAGCTGACTGGTTTCTGGGCCTGCCTCGCGGGGCTCGGGCAGTGCTGGACGGGCCCCTCTCCAGTGAACTTCCAGGAGCCCCCCTGCCGGGGAGGCGTTCAGCACACAGGGCTGTTCCTGTTTAGCAGCTTCTGAAGTAGTTCTTCCCTCCCCACTGAGTCTGCTGCGTGCGGCCTTCCACTTGTTCTCTTGGCTTCTTCCTCTGAATAGTTTAGGAACTTGGCAGATGCTCTGAGGAGGAGACGTGTGGTGTCTGCTTCACCTCCGGCATCTCCATCCGGTGAGGTTGCCCACTGGCCCTTTGGTGCTCCTGCCTTCCATCAGCGGCCTTCTGCCCAGGCTTCTCGTGACCTGGGAGGCCGGGTGGTTTGACCCACGCGATGCTGAGCACCCCTTTCATCCCCCATCGTGACGATCACGATGTCCTCAGACGTTGCTAACAGCCCCTCCTGTGAGAGTCTAAAGCACAGTCCCCAAAGTGGGTTCCAGGGACCCCTAGGCCCGTGAGGTCAAAATGTGTGAGTCAGGGATCCATTCAAAGGCTCAGACTAACCATAACCAGTGAGCTTGGACAGAGTAGGAAAAGTTTGCTCGTATGTTTTCCTGTTCTGCATTGCAAATAACCTGTAAGAAACCACTGCTAATGAGCTTTGGTGTTGCATCAGAGAATAGCCACAGTTACACAATGGCGGTGAAAATACTGCTTTTAAGCTGCGTACTTGTGTGAGGCTGGGTTTGCATATTTCAGCAGATCAAACGCAGAAGCACAGAAGAGAACCGGCTGCCTCGAGTAAGCAGACATTAAAGAGATTTGCAAAAATGTAAAACAGTGCCACTCTCCTCCCTAAGTTTGAGTGTGGAAAATAGAGCTGTTTTTCATTTATAAAAATGTTATAATAACAGGTAATGAATTTTTATTATTTTTAAGTGAATAATAAGTGTTATAAAAATTTCACTTTTAATAGCTTTGGTGAATATTGGTACAGTAGATAAAACCCTAAGTAACAAGTTGTTTAGACGGAAGGCCTAAATAATTTTAAGAGTTAAAAATTTCTGCATCCAGGAAGTTTGAGATCTGTCTTCCGAGCTCTAGCCAGGGCCCAGGATCAGCAAGTCCTCTTGAGGGCGGGGGCAAGACGCCAGCTGCCCTTTGTGGCCGGTCAGCCCTCGCAGGTAGCCAGGCTTATCTGTAGCAGCAGAGGGCCCGCCAATTTGCATACCTGGTCCTGTGCACGCAGTTGGGATTTTGGCCTTTCTGAGCCTGGCTGTCATGGGAGCACGTTAATGATTGTGCAGAAGTGTTTAGTTTTGATGGGCGTTTTCTACTTTTTTTCTGGCAATAGGGTTGTTTTGCCACAAGCTATTTCATTTATAGCTGCAAGCGGAAATCCTTTACCATGCATTCTTTATAAGATGTTAATTATAGCTGTTCCTCTTCCACAGTCATTTTAACATCTAAACATCATGTAGCTCCATGTAGCTGTCAGCTACTAAGTCTTTCTTAGGATCTGCAATCGCAGTAATTCCAAAATTAAAAACAATGTTTAATATTTAATCTCAGGACATTTCTCAGACAACTAATTTGGGGAAATAACTTGTAATATTTGTTCTAATAGATTTTAAAATAAGCTAGTACCTTGGGAATGTTAGCAAAATTTGGTCCCAGTACTTTATTAATGTGCTACACTAAAAATTAATGCAAGTGCATACTAAGAGCCAAAATTTATTATTTTTAACAGAATAGTGAGTATATTTCTGGTTCTTCTGCAGCACTGATTATAGTAGAGTGTCACTACTCTGTTTAACCAGGTATTCAAAATCTTTGTAGTTTCATTGTGCCACTCTATTTTAGAGGATTTTTTTAGTGATGAAGATGAGTATTGAAAGCATTCTTAGAAATTATTTCCATCCTTGATTACGGCATGTTTCCCTTCCTTCCTTCCCACCTGCCTACCATTTTTTTAATTGAAGTATAGTTAATTTACAATGCTGTGTTAGTTTCAGGTGTACAGCAGAGTGATTCAGTTATATATATATATATATTCTTTTTCCGATTCTTTTCCCTTATAGGTTATTAAAATTGAATATAGTTGTTCCTTTCTTATTCTGTTATTACTTATACTAATAAAAATCATAAGAGAGTTTTTGTTTATATTTTAGTGAGCTCATGTTTATGAATTATGTCAGAAAACAGTGCACAGTTCGGGTGAGAATTAGTAACAGTGCTGAGTGGCGCTCTCTTCTGTGTCATGTCCAAGTTACGGATATTTAGTCAGAATAGAGAAGATCCAGAGATTCAGTTCCTCATGTGTTTCTTTCTTGTGAGCCTGACCACCCTCTACCTCAAATGTTGTCTTCCTCTCTGCCCTCTTCTCTGCTTTATTTTTCTGTGAGGCATTGTCACTCCTGAGAGCTGCCCACCCTGCGTAGGAGGGAAGCCCCACGAGGACAGCCGCCAGTGCTGCAGTTGCTCCATGTCACTGGGGCTGAGGATGAGTACTTTGGGAATGAAAAATAGGGCTCAGACACGGAACATTTTATTAAGTTAACTGAATTATACTTTGTTTCTAAGAAGTCTAAGGTGAAGTATAAACTTTGCATCCACATATTATACTATTTATGATTATTCTAGGGAACTGTATAAAATAAAATTTATTTGCAATACAATTTGAGGAAATCAGGTTAACTGTTTAAAGTACCTTAATTGATTTATAACTTAATAAGTGAGTAGCAGATTCAAGTATAGCCTTTTTTTTTTTTTTTTTTAAGGTTCTGTTTTGGATCCTCTAGGCTTGATTGGTCTAAACGTAAACATTATGTTTTCACTTCTCATTTACTTTTAGGTTACCAAAGAAGACTTTGCCACTTTTGATTATATACTGTGTATGGATGAAAGCAACCTGAGGTAATCGTATTTTTAAAGGTTGTTTCTCTTCAACTCGGTCAGTAATAGGCTGGGCAGAGTGTTGTCCAGAATGACTTTTCTCGTGCCTTAAACTTGTAATATATAATGATGGTCACAACATGTGGAAGTGCTTATTTAGAATAGTAAGAAATCCAGGGAATAATTTAGAATTGAAGTCTCATAGATCTGTTTACACTTAGACACACCCTTTGGTAAGGAAAAGTCTGATATATAAGGTGATGCTTTGTTTTGCAGGAGAATGAGTTTGTTATTGCTGTAATGAATCATGGCCAGCATGGTGTTGTATTGTGTTTCTCATCTTATTCCCCCTTACAGCTGCCTCACAGCAACCCCCAAAAAAAGACTAACAAAAAAGAAGACGTTTTAGTTCATTTAAATTGTTGATTGCCTTAATCAATTTAAAAAACAAAAACTGTCAGATTAAGGTATTAGGTAAAAATGGCTAAGACTGGTGCGTATCGTGTGCTGTGCACACCAAAGCCCTTCCTCTGAAGGTTTGCACTGTTGCTCCGTCTCATCAGAGAGGAATTCGAGGCACAGAGAGGTTACGTTACCTGCCCAAGGTCACAGATTCAGTGGTGGGTGTGTTGGAATTTTAGCCTAGGCTCTGTGAGGCATGAGTCACACTCACCACCGTGCCCTATCGCCTCACTTGTGCGTTTGACCTCAGGGGACATGGATCTGGGCAACAAGGAGCTTGGTGTGGCATTTCTTCAGCCAGGCACTGGTAACCAATGATGAGAGCGTTTTCCTGGGCCTCTCCTCCTGAAGTCTGAGGTGGGCTTACATGTATTATGGGCTTCATGTATTCAAATTAAACCTAACGAACAATATGATACAATGTGACCATGCAAAGGTAAATGAATGCGATGTATTTTACAAATATAGAGGCAGACTCGGGCTAAGTGACCAAAGGGAATGTATGAGCGGACCATGCACCAGTTGCAAGACGGGCACCGTGCTGCCTGTCACACAGTAGGTCTTGCTGAGTCAGATGCCTCAGCAGTGCGCCTGCAGGGCCCTTGGTGTCTGCCCTCACCGAAAGGACAGAGACGAGCCCGCGGTGTGAGCGCAGGACCACACTGCCTTGCTTCCCTGCTAACCCGTAAATGTTGCGTGTGTTTGATTAACAGAAACTCTTTCCTTTAGTCACTGTTGTAGGGTGGACAGGTACGGATGCAACAGGCTTACCTAGGTTTTCATTAATCACGAACTGCGTTAAAATACATAGATTTTCTATTTTTGTTTTTCACTTGTTAGTTTTGTTTTGTCCACATTTTTCTCAGTTACAGAATAGCTCATCAGTATCATCAACAGTGTCTTGTTAGAGAACTCTGTGTGGCACCCTGTCTACTAATGAAATGTCCAGACGTGGTTGGCACTTGGTGGTGCAGCCCGAGCCACCCCTGCTCCCACCTGCCCTTCACGTTTCAGCCTCGGTGGCTTCCTGGGGAGGGTCTGTGCTCTGAGGCCTCGCGGGTTTCCCGTTAGACTCTGTTGTCCCCCATAGAGATTTGGTAACCAAATGCAGGAACAGTCCACACGAAGCTCAGTGAGAAAGCTGAGGTGGGAGATGGGCGCGTGGAGTGGGTGCAAGGACCGCCGTCAGGACACCTTAGCGTGGAACCTCCCGCCCTCTGGGACTTGGTTCTCATGGCGTTTTGCGTTCCACTCTGTCACCTTGTCAGGAGAATGCCGATTATTGTCTGGCTCAAAGCTGTACGTTTCGTGTAAATCCCCTGCTGTTGCGAGCTCCCTTGCCTGAGACACAGAGCCCCAGACTGCAGCCCCAGGGAGGGCCGTGCAGAGCTGCCGAGTGTTTGATTTCCTCTTTAAATCAGGTCACTTTTGCTGGATTTTGATACAGGTGCTTCATAAAACCCTAGCAGACGTCCCAGTTTAACTTGAAACCATAGATCAGAAAACTGAGTTCATGTTTCAATTTTACAGAGATTTGAATAGGAAAAGTAATCAAGTTAAAAACTGCAGAGCGAGAATTGAACTACTTGGGAGCTACGATCCACAGAAAAAGCTCATCATTGAAGACCCTTATTATGTAAGTATGGTTCTCACTTCCATCCTGCGGTTCACGGGTAGGGATAACGTAAACACCAGCCTGTCTGTGTGCCCTCACGTTGGGAGTCGGAGGCAGACTCCTGAAGGGCCTTTTCCTTACGCAGGCTTCGTTACTCTTCCTTTTCCCTGTCTTTTCAGGGTAATGAAGCTGACTTTGAGACCGTCTACCAGCAGTGTGTGCGGTGCTGCAGAGCCTTCCTGGAGAAGGTTCGCTGACCCGGGTCCAGCCCTGCTGCGGCCCAGGCTCGTTCCCACAGGCCCGCATTCTCAGTCAGGTGTCACAGTGTCGCCATTCCCTAGCCAAGGCCACAGCCCTTTTCTCAGTTGACTCACTGTTTCTTACCTTAAAAATAATTGTAGATGGAAACCAGTTGTTGCGTTTGGTGGACGAATAAATAAAAAATTTTGATTCAGCCAGTTTATGGGGTAAGTGTTCTTAGACTAGTTGAACCTCCCACTTTGCCCCAGTTACAAAAATAGTGGAACAAAGAAAATCGCAGAGCAGCAAAATAGAACACAATGAAGTAAAGCATCACTGTAAGGCTCGGCAGCATCTGAGCCATCGGCACTTCCAGGAACCTGCACTACCTCTTCCCTCTGTGTGGACGGGGCCCCTGCCCTGCACTCCCTCTTGATGCCAGGGCCTGGTGTCCAGTGATGTTGGCGAGAAGTGTTCACACACAGGCACAGTGCACACTTGTGCATTGACAGGACAGGAAGGAGGAAGATTTGCGTGACTCGTCTTCAGCACCTTCACTCCTTAGTTTGTGTCTGTCTCGTTGATTTCATAAGGAAGTCACCTTATGTGTTCCTGTTTGAACCACTTTGCCTCTGGAAATGTAATTATGTCCGGGAAGAAGGACACTTGTGTGCTGGTTTACCTTAGGGTCAGTGTGGGGACCACGTCTGCTTTACATGCATGTGATTAACCTGAATGTCAAATATAGATCAGCTTAGGTGGGAAAAAATAAGTGGGAAAAAAGTCCTTTTATGTTGGAATGCTTAAATATTGATATGTTAAGTATTCTTTTATCAGTGCTTAGTTTATAGGCAAATATAGGTAATTTCTGTGCACTTGGAGATAACTGATCTAAAATTCATATGAATATATGTCAGAAAAGATTGTTTTCAAATAAACTGGGGAAATTACAAAATTACAGCTAAGTACAAGTCTGGTGTCTGCCTGTTTTTCTACTGACAGGTGGGGAAGAATCAGAAAGCATTGCCTCCACTGTCCCTTTTGGATGATGTGTGATGTGTGCCTGTCTGCCCCGTGCCGGGCAGCACCCTAAGCAGCGTAAGTGCCTAAGTAAGCACGTTGCTTCCACTCAAGTAATCTGTTCATGGGAGAAGCTGGCAGCCCTGCAGCCACAGCAGCCTTGCCTGCGCCCCATCCTTAGTGGAGTGTGGGTTCTCCTTGGGGCCAGCACCCCAAGGCAGCCCCCTGTGGATGGCTAGATGAGGGACAGCTTTTCTTCTCTCGGTCTTCACCCCAGTTCATCGTTGATGACCCGAAGTCCCGGGAGGACTCTGGGTCACAGATCGGTCTGAGTGACGGTCGCTCAGAAGCAGGGAGAGTTCAGAGGAACGGCTTCTGGTCCTCAGTATCACAGGGGCCTCAGACGGGGGACCTTCAGTCCTGAGCTTAGTCGGGCCTGAGGGATGAGCAAGGTGTCTTTCCCACCAGGCCACCGGGGGCGGCAGACTCAGGGACACCGGGGAGGCAGCGGCAAGCAGGCTGGCCAGGCGTGTGTGTGGTGGCCTGCGGGATCGCTCCATGAGGGCTTATCCTGAAACGTGGGAGGATTGAGAATTTGATAATGGTAGCTTTAAAAAGTAAAGAATTGAGGGAAAAAGTCGACCTGCAACTAGGAAACAGGAAAGTAAAGCACTTCAACAATTACACCCTAGTGCCCTAATCGTTCAGTAATTGCTTAATACTCTCAAAGTAAGGAAATTTCTTACTCTTTTCTGTTCCTTTATGTTGATGAATAAATCTCTCTAGTTTGTTTTCTTTAACATTTACACACATGTCTTAAACACAGACCCTCAGACAAATCCTAGGGTTCCTAATTGACTTTGTCCTTAGGCTGTATCCAGACTAGGGCTCATGTGAACAGGAAACCTCGTTGCTGAATTCACTTGTCTGAAAAATTAGATCCAGTCAGATTTGTTCAAAATATATCTACCTGTAAAAATCTGGAGCTTTTTGGAAGTCTTAAGGTCCCTCTTAGTTTAGCGTTTCCATTACAAGGTCACACAGGAAATACGGAGTTTAGTGTTTCCATTACAAAGTCATACAGGAAATACGGATGCAACCTTATTTGAAATATTCGCTACCAAATCACGTACGTTAAGAAATATGTCGCCAGTATATAGTGCCACTCTCTTTAAAAAATGCTAATGTCCCTTACAAGAATTCATAGCTTTCTCGTTTTATTTATTTATGCCTTTTATATTCTGTGATATCCTGCCAGTATTTCAATCTTTTCAAAAGATTTGTAAAGCATGAATTCCCAATGATGAACTTGTTCAGGAGTAAAGAGTCACTTTGAAGACTTCATTATAACAAACACTTCATTTATTACTTGCGTTTTATTTACAGTATCTACATATTGCACAGTGTCTAGATGCTATTTTACACTTATTATACAAAGGACAAATGAAATTAGCCTGAGCACGTACACAGGTTTACACTCCAGTGTCTCCACAACTGAAGTTCTTTTCTGTCTCTTTTTATTTATTTATATTTTTTAAATTTTTCATGCAATTCCAAATGATACTCTGGGCATTTAATTGTAAAAGTAATAAAATATTAAATAATACCATATGCTATATGAAAATATAGTTTTAGATTCTGCTGATTCTGCTTATGCTTCTCAAGAAGTCTTTGCGGCGTCGCCTAACCAGGAAAAGGAGCTCTCTCTGCCGCTTCACAGCGTGGTGCATCAGGCGTGGCGCTCCTGCTGTCTAAAGTGACCACGACCGGTGGCAAGCGTTACTGTCGGGCACACGCATCGACTGACTCTGTGCCCACAGACGGTGTCAACATACAAAACTCAAGGTAAAGGAATTACGGGAGAGGCTGTCTGCAAAAATAAATCTCTGTTCATGGGGCGTGTCCAGAAGGCAGTGGGCTCTGCCCTGCTGGTCTCCAAGGCACTTCTCACGGTCCCAGGCCGCTGCTCGTCCGCGGCGCTCTGCTCGCTGCGAAACAAACACGTTTGGGTTCAGAGAATGATTCACAGTTGCTTATTGATTCTGGAAGACCTATACATTCAATTACGTGTAACACAATGTGTGCATAGATGTGAGGAATTGCAGTCTGCATGTTTCCCTGTGTGCCAAAATGTGTGTCTATTTTATTCTGGAAAGTAACTCAGTGCTCACGGGCCTGCTGTGCTAAAGGGATGGAAATCATCACAAACGAAGAGACATGCTTGCTAGGGTCTGAAGAACAGTGCTCAGTGTTGATGCGTCTGCCGCCAAGTCCTCGGTAGTTCAGTCCACGCTGATGTGGGGTGATCCTGGGTTGCTCAGAATAGGCTGCATTTTGTAGAGCGAGCTGGATACTTCTTACTCAAAACTCCGCTTCTCTGAAAGTATTCCAGGGCTCAGGCTTGTAACTTACTGGAGCGCCAAGTCCAGGTAGTGAGGGGTGTGTTTGGGAGGCTCTCCTGCTGTGTGGGAGGATGGCTGCGAAGCTACAGCTTCTCTTTCGCTCGAGGAGATCAGGTCATGAGTTTCAGCAAGAAGGAGCAAAGGGCTCGGGCTCTGCTCTGAGACCACAGTGTGGAGGGTCCCTGTGCTCGGACCCCTCTAAAGACCCACTTCTTTCAGACTGAGCCTTTAAGAAGTTGAGGCTCT
Source organism: Delphinus delphis (assembly GCF_949987515.2). NCBI lineage: Eukaryota > Metazoa > Chordata > Mammalia > Artiodactyla > Delphinidae > Delphinus > Delphinus delphis. The sequence goes on along the minus strand of NC_082694.2, from coordinate 89,668,172 downwards.
GGTCTGGAGTAGGAAGAGGAGTCTTACCCTGCAGCTTTGTCGTGACATCTTCATGTGTTAGGACGGCGGAAGAAGCGTATGTGGACGCAGCTTACGCCACTTAAGGAAAACCTGCTGCTAACGCAGGATGTGTGCTCTGCCCTCCGGGACGTCAGGGTACACAGAAACCCTTGACTGTCTGCGTCGTCACCAGCCAGTTAAGACTTTGCTACTGCAGTTTAGAACTTCTGGAGTTGGAAGAAATTAATCTTTTTTTAAATGTTACAAAATTATTTTAGCAGAAGTATCTGTATTTTAAACTACCCACTTCTTGACCAAAGTGAACATGGTTACCGACGGCGGTGACCAGTGCGATGTGGGTCTCCGTGTTGTGTTGGGAAAGCCCTGGTGTGCCCGTCCTGAGACGGTGCAGAGGTAGGTCCACGCTCGGGTGCAGTTCCACGGAAGCGTAGGCTCCTGGGTACCATTACTCTCGACTTTTCGCTCCGGGGAGCTGTCTCTGCAGGAGAGCAGTCTTTGGGGAACCGCTGTGGGGAAGCAGGCGGTTAGCTCGCAGGCACAGAGACAGGAAGCCTGTGGCCTGAGCGGTTCTTCGGTGGATGTGGACGCTGGGCATCTGGTCTCCCCACTTGTGAGTAGATGGCGGTGGTTTTCCAAGGATGTGCCTGGTTCATCTTTGGAAATAGTGATGCTTTAACTATAAAGAAATGCTTAATGGAAACAGCATTCTCATCTCCCCAGGCAGGTACTTTGGGAGACTTACAAGAATCCATTGATTGCTTTAAAAATAAGAAGTTTTCTGTTTGCCATGTGGGCAGTGGAAGAGAAACTGGACAGCATTCAGATGAGAAGTGAAGGTGGAGGAATTTCTCAGCTTTGGCATTGAAAACTGTGCTTTCACTTCCCCCACATAGAAAGTGTTATACAAGTTTCAGTGAGCTTGGGGAAAATGTGGGATGATACCCTCCACTAACCACTTGTTTCACTGAACCCCCATTTGCTAGTGGGACTTCTGATGGGAAGAAGCAGCGCTAAGGACGCAGCTCAGGGCAGCACCCACTGCCCGGCTGACCCCGAGCATCTGTGCAGACGTTGTTCAGCGCAGCCTTCGCCACGGTGAGCACCCCTCCTCCACTCACAGGAGGCGAAGGGACAGCCATCTGACTGCAAGGTAGACCCAGCATCTGGCTGTGCCTGGCACACAAGACACACAGCTAGTGTCCAGTTGTGAAGTTACAGTTTGTGGCTGAAATCGATGGCATTTGTCTCAGGAAAATAAAACCTTTCAGCCCATCCCTTGACTCTTGCTGACAGTTAGTGTTATGTGTTACATGTCAGCCCTCAAGAGGCCAAGGTAAAAAGTTTAGCTCGTAAACTCAATGTGTGTTTATATTTTTACCATCAGAGGCTTTTAAAAAATAACTTTGATAGAAACATTTGAAGAGGATACCTATTCTTAGCTGTTCTTTTTCAGTGTATTGGTATAATGACAGAATTCAATGCAAACATTTGCCAGATATGTCGCTAAAATTCGCATGGGTATGGTTAGTCATATACTCATTTATGAATGTTTGAATGAAAGCCTACAAGTGGGTGGGCAGATACACACCATGTCACACGCTGAAGTCAGTAGCCAGTGGGCTGTGTGCAGGTTAATGTGAGCTCGGCCAGCGTGTCCTCCTGCGACCAGGTCTCAGTGGCTGCCTGGGGTGCTGTGTGTTTACTGCTGACCAGTACCTAGAGCTATTTTGAGTGTTCTGTCAGCCTTACTCAGAGTAAGGCTACTTTACCCAAAGAATGACTGTCTCTAAACTCCCATGAATTTTTCATGTCCCACATGCATCCAGTCTTTGGTGCGTGGGCCACAGCGACTGGGCTGTCAGCTTACCTTATCCCTCCATGCACATCGGACTGACAGCCAGCCGAGTAAGAAGCCGGGCGCATCTCTTATAGTCTACAAGGGAAATAAATCACAGACCCTCGTCAGCTACCTCAACAACTTAAATGAATTGCATTCACTTTAAACAAGCATAGCAACTGCTAAAGCCATTCATTCCTTTAAATATTCTGAATTCCTTGGAAACAATACATAGACTGTCATCTGCAATCATGGCTCGAAGTTGTTGATTTAATAATTTATGGTGCCTCGGGCCTTTAGCATCACGTGACAGAAGTTAAATGATGTAACTGGGAGGCTGTGGGAAGTGGGGATGCAGAGTCTCCCACGCGGCTGCTCTCTGCCTGTTTTCTCCTCGCAGTAGCTGCTGGGCTCATTAAAACAGCTTTCGTTTTGCTTCCTAGAGTACAGTTGGTCTTCCCGCGCCCTGTGTTACTTAACTTTTAGGTCACGTGCGGGCCGAGTCCCCTCTTGAGTTAATCATAACACAAAGCCTTCTGCACAGAAATTCTAAAGACAGTGGGTCAACAGCCAAGTACCAGAGCAAAAAACCTGGCTGGACAATGGAGGGAAGCAAGAGCTGATTTCTGAGCGCAGGCTGGTTTTCCTAGGTATCTCGTATGGTTTCCTGTTTCAGTAGTCTCATAGGTGCTGCCTCAGAGGACACAGCAATCACGCCCGTAAAGGGATTCCTCAATACGAAGTTCACTTCTCAAGAGTCACAAAATCCTACTTAAAGATGGAAGAATTCAGACTCGTAGCTGAAATTCTGAGTGAATGAGTAAACTGACAGCGATAAACACGCACGGCATGTCTGTTAGGCGAGCACCTAGGCCTTCCAAAAACACACCCGCTAAACATCTAGAGGACATGATAGTTTGGGCTCAAAGGAAACAATTATGTGACAGCTGGGGGCTTTTCTGCTCTTCAGATGTGCCGTGTTTTCAGGATGTGCTTTTCCTAGAGAGACCACACGTGGAGGCGGCGGACTGCAGGAGCTCAAAGGAGATACTGGCATTTGCCACACACCCTGAGATCCTGAGGGCGACCACCACCCCGCTGGGCCACATGTTCTCCACCCTGATGTCCACCAGGGGTCCCTTAAGGTGCAGACTTTGCTCAGCAGGTGTGGTGGACTCACAAGTCCTGCTCTTCCCGAGAGCTCACCCCAGGACCACACCTTGAGTGAGAAGGTCTGTGGTTCCTTCTGTCTAACCGGCCAGGATTCTGGGAACTGTCGTATGCAGCCTTGAGCAGCACAGAAGTGGTCAGGTTGGCTCTGCAGCTCTTTATGGGCCGAGAGAGGTGGGACCCACACAAGCAGCCACTTGTCCAGGGCACAGATCTGCTTCCAGGCCCAGGGGCATTTCTGACCGGGCCTGGCCCCACCGCCTCACCTTATGGGTGACTAGGAGCTTGGTGGCGGCCCGCTCAGCAAAGGAGGCAGCAATGTGGGTGGCGCCTGCGATGGGGCACACGCAGCCTAAGTGCCTTGTCTGTGTCCTTGTCCGTGAATGAAAGGATTCAAGCAATGACCCTAAGGGTCACTTTCAAATTTAGAATCTGATCCTATTATTGTAAAAAAAGACTTAATATAAAAATATATACACATTGAAACAAAATGAGAAGGTTCTCTGACCCCTAGAAGCAGGCTAGTAATTCTCCAACAGAAGGTGATTCCATTTCAGAGGAAGGAAAGAGGGAGGTGAGGTGTCCCAGGTCCACATGGCCTGGATGAGAGGGTGAGCCTGGAGCTTCCGGGACACGGGTGCCGCCCATTGACTCGTGCCGCTGTCCCCGTGGTAGCCTTGAGCGGGACCACGTCAGCTCCCTCCTGAAGGCGCTCCCTGTCTGCCTGCCATGTTTGGGGACGTGCGAGACAGGAGCTCCATAAAGGGGTGCAGCTGCCTGCACACAGCAGCTTCCCCTTCGTGGACAGGGGCTTACTGTTTTGAGCAGGACGGGCAGGTCTGGTCTGCTGCCCCTTCGGACAGTCCTGAAGGCAGCTCCTAGGAGACCTGGCTTATGTGTACAACTGCCCTCCTGTGAGCCTTAAATGGAAGGCAAGTTGTGGTCCCTACACACACAGAAAAGTTGGTGTAGGGCTCTAGCAGATGTCCCTCTAGCTAATAAGTTACTTGTCATCGTTGTATGTTTTGTGAAGAGCACAAGAAAGCACTTTTGGGGGAATGAGTGCACTTGTTGTGGATGAACCAGGAAGTTACAGCTGAGAGCCAGACAGAAAAGGGCACCTGCGTTTCTGAATTAGTGAGGAAGCCAAGTAGAAGAGCAGGAGTTTGAAGTACCAGTAAAATTCCTGGGTGATGGGGTTACAATTACTGGTGGAAACAGAAAGTCTCTGGCCAGGGCAGTGGGGATGGCCCAGGGCCAACCATAGTTACCTTACACCCTGCAGTAGTCATTTTAGCAACTCATTTGAAACATTTGTTCCACTGTCAGAGTTGAGTGGATACAAGGACAGGCATCAGACCAGAATTCGAGAGCGTGCATGGAGGAGTCCAGCCCCTTCCAAGAGCCGATTCATTCCAATGACTGTGAACCACGTTCCGTTTGGCACTAGCTGCTGCTGCCTGCGGTTATCTTAAGTGGTGTACTCACCCCAGCCCCGGACTGTATAGTCAACAGGGAGTATAGTATTAGCAAACCTGGGTTACAGAAGGGAGGGGCCTGAAGCCTCGTCTACACTGTACCGGCATTTCTAAAGCGAGTTGGATGCGGTCACTTACAGGTGGGGATGGTGCAGTCTCGGGTGTTGTGGTAAAGTCTGTGGAAGTGTTTGCTGCACTTTGGGCTGAAATAAAGAGGACCTGGAACGTGGAAGAAGAAACAGATTGTGAGGGCTGCGGGATGCCAGGAGCTGGGGAGCGGCGAAGTAATGCGTGGAAAGCCTACCTGTCAGATGTTTCAGAAACTTGTCTTTCATCCTTAGATCTCGAGGAACAATTTCTGTTTGAGGGAAAGTAAGTTAATTATTAAATTGCCTGAAAGGAGCATGTTTTCATGTGATCCGAAGTGAATGTTTAAAGTTACTGGAAATTCTGCCCTGAACACAGCAGCCCCGTGATGGCAGTACGTGACGATGTGAAGACGGGTGATAGGGCACATTTTCCTCAAATCATATTAACTGCTCTCCGAGCTCCGGTCTTAATGCCCAGTCTCCACACTAGGATAGAGGCAGGGACTGTAAAGTTATAGGCAAAGAAAGGTGTGTGTGTGGTGTGTATGTGACAGTTATCTTCCAGTGAATAAATCACTCGTAGACAGTTTCATCTTGAAGAGCTTGGGAATCAAATTCAACAACCTCTCAAAGTTCTAGGAAGAAAACCTGATCTCCTACTTCAAACAAAAAATTTGCTATAGGTATGTATTCTTCTAGGTATATATTTAGAAAAAGGGTTAGTTGCTGTCAAAACCACTTGTTATGAAGGCTGGTGTGAATGCATGGAAACAGACATTAACCTGGTTGGATGAGATCAAGGTACAATTCCCAGGGAAAGACTGACTGTACCGGCACAGCGCCTAGTTAGCGTTGGTAACTAACCTGACTGACGTTCTTTCTGATTTCAGCCTTGTTTTTGCTTTTTTTTTTACAGTCATCTGGATTCATTTTCACTCACCTGTTCTGCACTAGTAATGCGATGGCACGTGGTCACACCACCACCAATTCTCCTCATCTGAAGAGGGAACATTTCCATAAGAGTCTTACGTGCAAGGTTTAGACAGCTCCTAAATGTCAGTCTTCATTGACAACTAGCTTTAGTCGGTCTATATCAAACTGACCTTATCATATTTGGCCTAATTGTGTCATGAAAGCATTAAGAGCTTTCGCGCTTCCCTTGGTAATTTCCCAAGGGGCAGCCACTCTGGGAGGCTCTGCCGTGGGGGGGGGGGGGAATGGGAATTTCTGTCTCAGTCGAAACTGCTTTGCTGAAAACGTTTCCATTTCCAAAATAACAGATGACAGTTCTATGCTGAAATTACTGACCTAGGTAACAACTCACATGTCTTAGAAGCGGATGAGGGATAGTTATGTTATCTGCCAGGCATCATTCATGGAATTCCTATTTCCTTCTCTAAAAAACGTATTTCCCAGTTTTTTTAACAGTCAAAATGTATTTATATTTTAAAAATACGTATGTGTTCTCAAAGACAATTCTATTTCCAAGCAAGTACTAGTTCTTCTAGCGTCTCCTGAGACAGGACAGGCGGACCCGCCGTCAACACCGCACACACCCGAGAGGCCTTGGGAAGCGGTCCACTCCGTCTACACAGCCACGCGGGCGGGGACACTCACCCACTCTCTGCTCCTCCGCGTAAGCCCCGTAGTCCGAGACCTCCCTGCGGCCCAGGGTGTAGTCCTGCCGGCCCGAGAGCTGCAGCCTCTTGGACTCCCCCGAGTGGTACTTCCTGAGCTCCTGGACGATCTCCACGATGAGTTGCAGCAGCGTCTGCCTGTCCGCGGCCTCCCGGGTCTCCGCGATCCCCCGGCCGGGCCCCGCCGCCCCCAGCACGAGCAGCAGCCCCAGGAGGAGAGGACGCCCGGGTCCGCGCATCCTGCGCTCGGCCAGGCTGGGCGGATCCGACGCGCTCCCGGAGCTCGGCTCGCTGCAGGGACAGGGGTGCGGGGAGACCCGGACAGCCAGTCGGCGGGGGGAGCGGGACGGGCGGGAGAGGCCACTCCCCTCGGTCCGCGCGCCCCGGCCCTGCGGACCCAGAGGACGCCCGCCAACCCAGTGGATGGACGCCCCGCGCCGTCCCGGGCCTGGAGGGCGGGCGGGGGCCCGGCGGCGGGAGGCTGGGCCGCGGTCTCCACGAGGACTCGCCCTCCCCGAGGTCCCACGCGCTGATGCTGAGAGCAAGCCTTGGGTGCGCCCGCCCTCCGCGCGCGGGCGACACGGGCCCTGGCCGCCTTGCGCCCGCGTCCCGCCCCCGCCGCCGGCCTCCGAACTTTCCTGGAAATGGCGCATCGCCGGCGCCCCGCGGCTCAACGCGTCGCCACAACTTTCCGTCCCCTTTAGACGCCGAGCGGGGCGGCGGCGGCCGCTCGCAGGGTCGGGCCCACACCCATCTCCCTCGGGGAGCGGCCGCGCTCAAGTTTCCAGCAGCGCCTTTGTGTGGCGGTCGCCCCCTCCTCCCGCTGTCCCCGATCCCCCCCCACCCCCCACGAGGAGCTCCCGCGCCGGGACCCTCGCCCCGGCCGCCTGCTGGGCCAGGTTCTGGAAAACCCTTGGCCCCCGGTGACGGGGCCCGGCCCACACCTGCCCGGCGCCGCCCGCGGGGCCACCTGCGCGCAGGAGCCCGGCCGGGTTACCTGTCCCCGCGCCCCGGAGCCGCGGGCGTCCTCTGGCGTCTGTCCCGGCGTCTGTCCGCGCGCCCCAGAGCCGCGCGCCCCGCTCGCTACTCCATGCCCGGCGGCGCCCGGGCCGGCGGAGCGCACTGGACGCGCGGGGAAGGGGACGCGGTGCCTCGGCAGCTCCGAGCTGGGAACCCGCGCTTGCCTGGGGTGCGCGCCGGCAGAGTCCGGCCTCGGACCTCGGGGCGCCTCTTATCCCCGCGGCCGCCGACGTCAGGAGGGTCCCCGAGGGCCCGGCGCGGGGCTTTAATTAGAAGCCGCTGAAGTGTTCGTATCCCCGCGCGGATCTTCGTCAGACACCCCCCCCCCCCCGCCAACAACTCCTCCCATGTCTCCGTATCCCGTCTGTCTCCCCTCTCCCCACCCCCTCCAGCTCCCCCTCCGAGTCTCCCCCGTCTCCTCCCCCAGCTCCCCCACTTCCCCCCTCCCGCATCCCCCCCACCTCCCCCATTTCCTCTCTGCTCCAGCTCTACCGCCCTGTCGGTCTCCCTCCCCTCTCCCCTCCCCCCTCCCCCATTTCCCCTCTCCTGCCTCTTCCCCCTTCATCCCATCTCTCTCCTCCTCCCCTTTGTCCCTCCCCTTCACCCCCCGCTTCTCTCCTTCAGTCTATTTCCCTCCGTTCCTGTCACTTGTGACAGGATGAGAAGAAACGCCTTTACCAGGAACTCGGATCTGTTTTTGTCTAAATGTAGATCTTGGGCTATTAAAAAAGGAGCTGCCTGACTGCCTCGGCATTTAATAAGTCAACTGGAGTCTGTGCGTTTTGGGGGGAATCTGCCGGCGAGGCTGGGGACCACTCTGGGGCCGAGGTCCGCTTTGCCCGAGGCCGGTCCTAGGCGGGCAGCCCGGAGGGCAGGGGCTGGGTTAGGGCTGGGCACCTCGGGGCACAGCTGCCGGGCAGGACACCGGCAGCACCCCTCCCCCGCCACCACCCCCCCAGCCCCCGGACCCACGCACGAGGACAGCGCTCTGGACCGTCAGCGCCCACCCGCTCCCGGGTTCTCTCGCTCCCTTTCCCCGGAAACGCCCGCGGGAGCGCTCCCGGGTCACCTCCCTCCAGGCCCGACTCTTTCACAAAGTTTTGGTTCTTTGGATTTAGGCAGGCACATTTGTGAGAGTTCAACAATTTATCTCCTTTAATTTTTTTTTTCTTGTAAAATGTATTATCAATCAATTGCGCACTTTCCCATTTTATTGGCGCTTTCTGGGCAGGAGCTGGACATCCTCCAAGTCGGCGATCTGACTGTGAAAGGTGTTCTCAGTTCAATACCCGAAAGGGAGCGTGGGGACCAGAATTAAAAGCCTCAGCCATTAGCCGGGCAGCGCACAGTGGGTGGATGGGGACGGATGGCGAGGATGCTGCGGGCGCGGCACTGGCGGCCTCGACGCCCCAGGCAGGGCCCGCGCCGAGCCTCTGTCTCTCCGTCTCTCCCTCTCCCTCCCTTCCCTCGGTCTGTTTCCTCAAGAAGACAAGAGTGTGGCAGAGTCAGGTGGGGTAAATAGAACAGAGACGAAAGATACTAAATTGTGAGTATCCAAGTCCAGCCCCTTCCACACACGCACCTTTTAAGGGTATGTGCTTAAAGGAGGTGGTTTGATTTCTCAGTGAGGTTTTTTTTTCCCCCCCAAGCAATATGACTAAAATGTGAATGTATCTGTCAAGATATACTCTAGAAACAGTAAACATTCATATCAAACTGCTCTTAAGCAGATAAACTGAGATATGTTTCCTTTTTCCCTTTCCCCTTTCTGTGTGTAAATGGAAGTTTAAGCTCCTCTTGGGAGAGCACCGCCTAGTGACAAGTCTTTCTCCGCCAGCACTCACCAGCATCCCTCAGGCAGCCCGGGTACTGTCTGCCCCGGACTCCTTTCCGGCATAATGGAAGCATGTGATGCTGCTATTGTCAAATATTTTGGTGTGAATCTGTTTTTGGAAAAACATCTTGCTGCAGTGAAAAAAGAAAAGAAATTAGCCCAATCACATATTATTTTAAATTTACAAATAATCTTTCTTTCTAAATAGTATCTTACCATATCAAAAGCTAGATATTTTTTTCTAAAAAATACCAGTAAGAACTATCTTCCACTGCCCCACCAAGCAAAGAAGTCTTGTTAGTAATCACTATTATCTTTTTTTTATTTTGCAGTTTTTAACGGGACAGACAAATGGATTCTTTGAATGACTCCTTCTACCACCCAGTAATATATATATGCCAACACTTCAGCCCAGCTTATTAGATACTTAGATGTATAAACAACAGCGACAGAACTGGTACTTGGTCAGTCTTTAGATTCAGGAGATCTGGCATTTGAGGGTCAGACAGTTCATGTATTAGTTCATCCGCTTTTGCAAAGCTCTGTGCTGAAATGACGGTAGGTGCCCTCAGTTTGAGACTTTTTTACAGACTTTTTCAACTTAATAAAAGAGTGCACTGATTTAGAATCTCTACTGAGCTTTTCCATTTGTGGTATTGTCAGAATGAACTTTTTGGAGCTCTCCGATCACCAGAAATATGTGCATTGTGCAGATTGCTGGCACACCTGATTGGCTGAATTAATTTGCGCTGGAGAAGGCGGAGCGGACTGTAAACTGGTTCACGTGGGAATGTGAAGTTGTAGCTGCAAATCGCTTAGACTCTCCACTATCTTTTGTGCAAAATGGTGGTTGGACTGGATGGTTTCTGAAGTCTAAAGCTATATAATTCTATGATTGTTACCAACAAAGTTTAAAAACAGCATAATGCAAGTTTCCTACAAAAAGCTGAAGGTAATTCACTGAAATAATCACTATGAGTTTCACATCCGTTTTCAGGTAGGAAGAGGTGACATATTCATATTAAGTAATTTAATTCCGTCCTTTAGAAAGCGAGCAACTTTCTACTATGAAGTGCCCAAAAAAGATAAACGAGAAAATTACACAACCAACCATCTTCTAGCATTATTGGTAAAAAATAACTAATGGCTTAGTTTTCTAGATTTGACCTAGTATTTTGAGAAAACTATATTGGATCATAGAAAGGAAACTAACCAACGAGGGAAGAGCTGTGTTTAACTTACTTTTACTGTAGATCTATGTTGTCAGAGGAAAAAGTTTTTTTTTTAATTCATAAACACTAAAACTCCAGTGTTTCAACTACAATCAATTTTCTCTTTCCCCCACAAAAGGAATATATTTTATTTGAGATGACTATTAACTGATTTCAAAGGCTTCTAAAGTAGATACATATTAACGAACTATACGTTTGCAGATGGTAAAGCAATTATCCTCCAAGAAAGATGCTTAAAACTTTTTTAAATAAAATGAGCTGTTACATTTGTTCAACCATTACGTTGATCATTTAATAACGTAACTATACTCTTATTAGAGAGAAAACAATTACCTTTCACAAAGGATAACATTGTGTGCTACAAAGGAATATTGCTTAATGTTTAACTTTTATCAGCTCTGTTATTTTCACTATTAATATGATGTTAGTATGCTAGGAATGTCCTAGAAACTGTATAAAGCATTTAGGAAGACAAGCTTTCTAACAGGACTGACCTTCTCAGTATAAATGTATCAATAATACATGTAACCCTTTATAAGTAACAACACTACCTAGTAGTGTATTCTGGGTTAAGGAAATACAGCTTTCACCTAGTTCTTTCCCTCAGATATGAAAGGGAGCACACTACTCTAAGGATATGTAGCTCACCCACCCCCCTTTCACTCCTCGATACACGCTTTTGAATTTGCAGAACCATGTTGCACGCTGGTCCAGAAACAATAGAGGCCAAAGGCTGTGCACAGGCTGGGGACACGCTGAGCATGACTGACTGACTCTAGCTCAGATTCTTGTCCCAGGGCCAAGCTGAAGAGGACTCCTCAGAGGCGAAAGGCTTAAAGGGAGCGTGGACCTTACCTTGTTCCTCGGAACTGGTTCAGTTACAAAATCCAGCTGGGGAAGATGTCTTGAGACTTGGTGACACTCATCTGTCCTTGGAGGCTCCAGTCTGGCACGCTTTGATGGCAACAATGAGAGTAAATTGAAATGTACACACCCGCATCAACACATAAAAGAAAGACCCTCCTATTTATTTGGTAAAAAGCCCATCTCAAATTCATAAACAGTCAGATTTGCCCATGGGAATATCATACAAAGTACAGTCATGCTGAGGAACAACACGACACACCCACATCAATATATCTTCTGGAATTTTTTTTTCCTGCAGGAGATAAATATCCCGATCAAAGGAGACACGTGTACTGACTGGGGTCAGTAGGCGCTTCCAATGTGCCAGAAAGGTACCGCATTCTAAAGATAGGGTGGGCGCAAGCTAACCCCTCTAACCAACAGCCCATGCATTTTAGTGGCTTAATGCAGCACAACTTTATTTCTCTCAAGTCCTGGTCTAATATGTGGAGGGGAGTGGTCTCTTCCTGCTGTCACTCAGGCTCTGTCTTTCTTGGGATCTGAAGTCCCCACTGGGCTCTCTGCATCTGGCCTGGGAGACGTGGTGGAGCAGGCCAGGAGCTGGAACACGGCACTCCTGCCCAGTTCCCGTGGCCAGCACCCCACCAAGCCCTCAGCTCGTCCTCTTGCAAGGGGTGGGTCCAGATCGATGTGAGTAGGAGGGTCAGGCTCTCTTCAGAAAACTAACACATGTTGCGTTTTCTTTCCCTTAAGCAATTCAGGAAGAAACAACTCTTAACCCCTGGCCAGCGGTCTGGGGCCCTACCCCCCTTGTGGACGGTGGGACGGGGCGGAGTGTGCGCCAGCAGCCTGCCCTGTGCGGCCAAGTGGCAGGCTCGGGGCAGACAGGCAGGGCTGCAAGGCTCGCTGTCCTCCCTGAAGGGAACCCCAGTCTCAAGATCTGTGCTTCGGCCATGCGGAGCTGTTCATAAATTCCTGCCCCTGGACCTTCACCCACACTGCTCTTTTTGTCTAGAATCACATCCGTCTACTCCTTGCTTTCACTGAATAACGCAGCCTTACTCCCAACTCAGACACCAGATCCTCTGGGAACACCCTGCCCCCACCTCCCTGAGGCTTGCATCCTTGCTTCTTCCTATCACGGCACCAACCTCACTCACTCCATTTAGTTTCCGAGATGGCCTGCATTACTTTTCCGTATCTTCCACTGGACGATCATATTTTGGCAGCCAGGAGCTATTTTATATCGCCAGTGCCTAGTATCACGCAGGGAACATTGTGCACGCAAAGCAAAATTTTCGAAAAGACAAATGAAGATATTATTTTATGTATTTTTTCTGACAGATGCTCATAAAACATCACCTAAATACTTATCAGGCACCTATTCTATGAAAACCAGTGTTGTAGAATTACAAAGACGACTTGAACATGGACTATCTCTTTAGAAAGTATCTGATCATACGGTAAAGTCATGACCAACATACTGTTAATAAGAAAAGGTGATAGCCAATTGAAGCTATCTCATAAGACTTTGTAGGCAAAGTGATATTTGAAATGCACTTGAATGATGGAGGGTTGTCTTGTTGGGATGAGAGATGTGCATATACAAGTCCAAGGTGGGAGCACAGAGCCATGGGAGTCTGGACCGTAAGAAAGTAGGTGAGAGCAGCTCTGCTGACCAAAGAGCCCAGGAGGGTGGAGGAGAACATGGGCTCAGGTCCGATTTCCACTCCCCAGTGTGTGAACCTGGGTGAGATTCCCCTTTGAACCCCGTTTCTTCATGTCTAAAAGGGATGTGACAGGAATCTGTTACTGCAGGAGTTTTGTGAGTATTGAAACAAGATAACGTATGTTAACCTTTTAGTACAGTGTCTAAATTTTTTTAAAAAAACATAAAAAAATGTCTACGTCTTTCCTAGTGTGTACTGTCGTAAAAGTATTTTTTTCTATACTTCATCATTTCTTACAATATGCCGTGAAAGAGAGCATCATGGAAATCCTACAGAGTGTCTGGGGCAGCAGCATTTTGTGACTTGTTCACAGCTGCGTGGAAGAATCTATAGTTAGAAAGTGGACGGAAATATCCTGAAGTATTAACTGTCCATGTGAGCAGCCAGCACTCAGACCACCGGGTGAGGGCTACTGCTGAGTCTGCTCCTCAGTGAAGGTGATGGATACGTACGGTGGCCAGGGATATGAATGGTTAAGAATGGTCTATTTTTTGCTCACCTGACCCTTACTTATAATCACGGGGACATTTGAACATGGCAGTACTGCTTTCTCTAATATTTTTGCCACTTTTATAATGCAATCCATTAGACAAAGAGGATTTGGCATACTCAGTACCCATCACATACAGGCTGATTCCTGCTAGAACTCAGTTGCAGTGACATCAAACAGAAACAGTTCTGTACTTCTACCAAGGAAGGGTGAATTCATGCAGAGAAGCTTGGACTCACACATTCAGCTGTGGCTGCTGTGAGCCGGCAGATGCGCAGGTGAGGATTTCTGCCTCCGAGACTCGGTGTTTCCTGGGGTGACGAGCATGTCAGTGAGTGAGATCAGGGCGGATGCAGTGCATGTGTCGGGCTGGAGCCAGGTGGTTTATGGAGGGAGGGGGATAAGGACGGAGAGGGTATCTCAGTGTAAAAGATCGTCGCGTATTTGGAACATCTGAGGAGTTCCTCTCTGGAGCAGAGCGTAAGGGAGAAATGGAAAGAGAAGAGGCCATTCTGAGTTCTGCGGACTCTCTCCTGTGATCTGTAACGTGACCACGGGTGCTCAGATTTGTATTTTACGTAGATCGCTCAGGAGGTGGTTGTGGAGAAGGGGCCCAGAGGGTTTGCCAGTGGCAGATGGACCAGGGAGGGGGCCTAAAATTCACTCCCTCCCTCCCCCCTCCCTCCAGGCAGCTGCCATCCTTCCACGGAGCCGTGGACCTTCTGTGCGCGTCAAGCGCTGCACCAGGTCCCTGCCCAGTGCCGTTCTCACGCCAGCTAATAGAGAACTGAATAAAAACTAGCAGGTTACAAAGAGTGCAGAAGAAGGGAAGAAAGAAATGCTGAGAGAAAGATGGGATGACGAGCGGTAGAGGGGAACCTACATTTCACTAGGTGGCTGGAGAAGTCTTCTCCGAAGAGGTGTCATTTGAACTGAAATCTAAAGCACGGAAGCAGCCATTCTGCGGTAACAGTGAAGAAAGGAAGAAGCCCAGAGAGAGGACGCGGAGACGAGGTTGGAGAGGAGAGAGTTGCCGCTGCCTGAGAGAACTGGCTCTTTTTCTTGAATGTTTCACCCTGAGATCAGCATTCCCAGTGAGGCAAGGTTCCATGTGTGCCTTTAAAAATACAGCGAAAAGAACACACGTAAACTTTAACTTCCGTAAGGTCATTCATCCGTCCATTCAGCAAATACTGGTCTGGTGCCCACCACGTGCCGACGTAGCTCTCGGCAGATTTAGGAATACCGACCGCAGTGTGCAAAGTAAGTTCTCATTACTTGGCTTAAGAGGTAATGTTGGATTACTTAGAAAAAATAGGCAAAATAAAACAAATACAAAACAAAAGTTTAAATAAAAGCCTTATCCTACCTTTATCCTACTCTGTGTGGGACAGAGGACACAGTCGCACACCTGACCGCATTTTGCTGCTGGACCTGTGGACGCAGCTCATCTCCGAGGCGAGCCTGTGGCTGAGGACCTGTGCGCAGGTGGACGGCACTGGGTGCGGCCCGGTCCACCTGTGTGCCAGGTGCAGAGCTTTGCAACGAGAGCACAAAACTTGAACCCCCGACAAGGACTCCAGATCCTTCCAGCTCTGCGTTCTGGGGAACCGTTGGGAAGGCTCGGTGGTGCCGAACTCAGGTTGTCCTCTGACATCCTGATTTTGCTGTGTCATCCCTGAGGTTGTTTATAAATGTGGGAGTGATTCCTCACAGATGCCTTTGGACACGTTTATGTCGTAGTTTATGCCTCATTTTGTGGCAGTGAGTTTCATAAGTTTGCTTTTCATTAAAATACTTTCTTTAGTTCGACACAAGCATGATTCAGA
Organism: Delphinus delphis; assembly: GCF_949987515.2. Taxonomy (NCBI): domain Eukaryota; kingdom Metazoa; phylum Chordata; class Mammalia; order Artiodactyla; family Delphinidae; genus Delphinus; species Delphinus delphis. The sequence continues at coordinate 89,652,938 of NC_082694.2, read as the reverse complement.
GACGCCCAGACGTGCCTGTGTTTGTCTTCTGCTGGAATCCAGCACGAGGCACCCTGGGTCGCCTCTGGAGTCACAGGAAATCAGGCAGCAGCGGATCTGCTCTCACTCTGGCACAGTCGCCGTGGCCAAGGCTAGTCCCTTAAATTCTCGGCCCTTAATCCTTCATCTGCAAATCATTTTACACAAAGGATGCGGACGTTTCTGTAACTAAGCAGCAGGCAGTATTGGGTTTTCACACGATTCGCGATTCGGTTGCCTTTGACCGCATACTCACCTGGCCTCTGTCCTTTCTGAATCCTACTTTCGTCCTTATATGGCAATGCTTTCTGTTGTCTGTCTTAGAACCTGTCATAGTGGAGTGGCCACGACAACTTTGTCAAAGCACCTTCACTGCACCTGCCACCCTCCTGCTGACTATGGTGCTGGACCGAGTTTAGCTGTCACCTCTGCCCCTTAAGTGCGCGGGTACCCCCCTCTCAGGACCCAGGCTCTGCTGCTGAGTGGCTAAAAGTTGATGATGTGCCTCAGGGACACTTCGGCTTATTTTCCCTCTGTATATGTTCAAATTGAAATTCACTATTTTTTCTTCACAGTTTTGAGCAGTATTGGTGGATACTTCTTGAACGGCTTAGCATTTTACAATCTGACGTACTCATGTCACTGGCAGACTTCACGTTTACTCTTCCATTGCTGGCGGCACGTGGATTCAGAATTTTCGTAACTCGTGTGCTGGTCCCACTTAGCCTACACTCGCATATCCAGAAAAGATCCATTTTATTCCTATCTTTTTTCCTCATCTATAAACGAATGGCCACAGTCATATAATTATGATGCCCTATTATGGATCCTTTTCAGAGGCTTTAAAGCCCTGAGAGGCTGAGGTCTCCTGGCTTCATTCTCACCTCCTCGACGCCGAGTCCTTACCTGGCGTGATACCCCTTCCCCGTGGTCCTGCCTCTTTACTCCTGGGCATTACTGAAAAGCTGCATGTTGCAGGTATGAGTCCTGCTAATGCATCATATGGTTTTATTTCATAGGTAACCATTCTCCATTTTACAAAAACGTACATTAAAAATGATCCAAGGGCTTCCCTGGTGACGCAGTGGTTGAGAGTCCGCCTGCCGATGCAGGGGACACGGGTTCGTGCCCTGGTCTGGGAAGATCCCACGTGCCGCGGAGCAGCTGGACCCGTGAGCCATGGCCGCTGAGCCTGCGCGTCCGGAGCTTGTGCTCTGCAACGGGAGAGGCCACAGCAGTGACAGGCCCGCGAACCGCAAAAAAAAAAAAAAAAAAAAAAATGTTAAAGAAAAAAAATGATCCAAGTAGGAACAATGGGCCTATTCTAACAGTGTTACAGCAGAAATGTGAACAGTATCTTGTACAACGGGATTTAAGTCAATGGCAATGGGGGATTGTTTTCTCCCCACACAGTGGGAGCATTTGAGTCTGAGAAAAGACAGCGCCTTTAAATGCAGCACTTCGCTTTAATATCGTGTTGCATTTATTTTATAAAGTAGTAGCTGGACATAAATAGCAGAAAGTAAATCCAGTTTGCATTATTCAGAATCTTGGTTACCAGACTTTCTTCAGGCAGGCCCTGACTAAATGTCATCAATAACCATGTAATGAGGATGTAACCAGTCTCCTGGAGATCTGTGTTGGAACAACCTGGAATTGATCGGTGTAATTTTAAAAGCATTCCTAGTTGAAGTGATAGCAATAAACAGTTTTCAAGGGACTTGTTTTGCTAAAATTAATTGAGGTCCTATTTAAAGAGGTTGCCAGCCCTTCTTGCTTCCTGACTGTGCTCTTACTCAAATCTTGATGAAATTTCTAATGATGAAGTTCATGTACATACCACAGTATGAAGAAATTCCATTTTTGTTGTCAGTACGTTGAAATTAGAGTGATAGAACATAGTAGAAACAAATTTATATCAATTCCAAATTTGTAGCTTTCATTGGGCCCAGCTTTGTTTCTGATATAATTTGTATGTACAAGAAGTAAAAGAGGGCTTCTCTGGTGGCGCAGTGGTTGAGAGTCCGCCTGCTGATGCGGGGGACACGGGTTCATTCCCCGGTCCAGGAGGATCCCACATGCCACAGAGCGGCTGGGTCAGTGAGCCACGGCCGCTGAGCCTGCGCGCCCGGAGCCTGTGCTCCGCAACGGGAGAGGCCACAGCAGTGAGAGGCCCGCGTATCGTCAAAAACAAAAGAAGTAAAAGAGTGCTTTACATTTTTGACTTTTATTTGCACCCTTATGATTAGCAGGTTTGTGAAAGCACAGCCCCACATGCAGGGGTTTGGTAATTATAATTTCCTCCATCTTTTAAGATGCGCTCGGTTTGGAGAAACTGCTGTAGAGCATGGCAGTATCCCTCTACAGAAAGCAAGAACATTCAGATGAAACTGAAAATGGAATCCATCACTCAGATGCTTTCAAATGTTTGGCATCTGGAGAAATTCCATCTGAGTAACTAGCTAATTTTTTTAGAAAGTATTTTTGCAGAGCTGACCCTGAGAATATGCTTGTAATTGCTCATGTATATCCCTGAGAACATGGGTGAAATTTAAGTTGAATTGAATCCTAAATGTGCTAAGGGTGTTTGTTATTTAAAGAATCTGGTTAATTTATTTTTAAAGAATTATGTACTTCATAAGGAAAATTGCTATTCATTATTTTTTGTAAATTTAAATTTATGTCACTACGTAGAAATAGATTTTTAAAACAATCTTGGATGCTTTAGGATTATTTTGATTATTTCTTCATATTTTTACAGTAGTTATTTTAATCCTAACATTTAAATAATGATAAGCTACGGAAGAACATCGTGATATTTGCAGATATACAAAGTCGTAGTGTTTACTGTTGTGGAATTCTGCATTTCCCGGCCTCATCACCTCCAGGAGGACTCTGGCTAGACTTGAGTTTGGGGAGTGAGGGTGAGGGGCTTTGGAAGAATACGTAGAAGTACAATGCAGCTCCTTTCTGTTACTCAAGAAATAGTCATCTTTATTATTGTCATTCTTGTTATATTCATCATCATCACCATTCATCATCACGTCCTAGAAAATCTTCTTCGGAGGTCAAGGAGAGACCACTTGCACATTATGCCACATTCTGTACGTATACACTGTCCTTTCCGAAAATTGTTGACTTACAATGGTCAGACCTCAAACAGAATAAAACAACCCACGCCTTGAGGCCCTGAGTCCTTTCGTCTCCACAGGAGATGTTCAGCTCCTGAAGCCGCTCCTGCAGCTGGTGTTGGCCCCCAGGTGCAGCTGGTGCCCATCCCCGGCCAGCCTGGCATCCTCTCGATGCAGACCCCTCCCCTCGCCACCGGAGAGTCTGAGTCTGCATTTCAGTAAGACCCCAGGGTTCCACACACCTTAAAAGTTAGAAGCATTAATTTACATTGTTTTAGACATGTTAGACGATTTAAAATCGTGTCCTTTGACGTCTGGGTGTGGACTGCATCCTCCCAGCTCTCTCCCTGGCGTCCAAGACAAACGGAATTATTTCTCTGTGTTTTGCTTTTCCACTTGTTCCACTGGAAATTTCCAAATACATACGCTTTAACCTTACACTTATTACCGATAATACACCTGACCTTCTACTCTACAAGCATTTTCTTTCTTTCAATCATCTCAGCATCTGGGCCTCTGATTTTTACTTTCAAGGTTGATATGTCACGCGTTCTGTTCAAACCACCATTAAGTTCATCACGCTCCGGCTACAGTTGACCTGAAAGTTGAGAATGAATGATTTAGCAATGATTTTTGTAACAATAACGGGAAACTCAAAGGTGGCTTAAAATACTCATGTACAAGGCATACACACATCTACACGCGGATGCATGCACATTACACACGTACACAAAGTCAGGGTAGGAGCTGCGGGGGTTGGTCAGCGGCTCTAGGACGTCAGGCCCAGCACCTCTGTCATTTGTCTGGACGTTTCATTGTGGTCTCACGTTAGCTGCCTCCGACTGAGGGTTTCGTTTCCCCACCCTCGGGTGGAGAGTCTTACCGAGCCAGCGTCCGCAGCGTGTCGATGACTGAGGGTTTGCTGTGTGACTCAGTTTTGTTCCTGTTTGCTCAGCACCAGAGCACGTGGAATATGGCGGCAGGGCAGCTAGTTTGATCTTTTAAGGTAAATGGGTTGGTGGACTGGAGAAGCCACATCTTGTCCTCACATCATCTGCGATCCTGGATTTTGAGCTGAAGGCAACATGCAGGTGAGAAGTGTGGAGGGTCCTGCGGAAGACTGTGTCCAGGGGCTGGCTGGCCGAAGGGGGTACTCTGCTAGGGCATGGGTCACAGATGCGCTCATCTGTCATTAGAATTAGTAGGGGAAATTTAATGATATGATGATTTACAAGGTTAGGGACAGGCCATGGGGAAACCACAAAGGCTCCTGCAGTACTTAGGGGCTTCCCACCTCCCAGACCCAGAAGGATGAGGGTCAAAACAATGCAGAGGATCTGGTTTCAGGAGAGAGACAAATGACCTTGGGGCGACTTTACAGGGTGGGAGCAAGGGGAAGACAGCCCAAGCACCTTCTCTCCCTCCCTCAGATGGGCTTCCTGCTGGCCAAGCCTTGCTGGGAGCTGGAAGGAAGGGACCACAAGGGTGGTTTAGGTCAGCCACGTTGGAGCAGACGCGGAGGAAAACACAGAGAGCCCGTGGGAAGGTCAGGGGGAGACACAGCTGCCCGATGGGCGTTCTCCTTGGCCCCCTTGCTAATTGGAGCCCCGTGTGAGGGGGTGGTGGAGACACAGCTGCCCGATGGGCGTTCTCCTTGGCCCCCTTGCTAATTGAAGCCCCGTGTGAGGGGGTGGTGGAGACACAGCTGCCCGATGGGCGTTCTCCTTGGCCCCCTTGCTAATTGAAGCCCCGTGTGAGGGGGTGGTGGCTCCTTGGCTGGCTACACATGTTGTTTCTTATCCCCCAATCCAGGGCCAAGCGGAAGCCATTAAGACAAGAGCCAAGCCCAGGATGCTTGAGGCAGAAAGCCGGTGGGACGCTGGTGATATTGTGGGTTTGCTGTTTCAGAGCTAGTTGCCTACCTACGTCTGCTTGTTTTCTGCAAAAAATAATTCTCTGTGTGGTCAAGCCACTGCAGACTGGGTGTGATGGTCCATGTAAGCAGACTCGACCTAATGCATGCTACTTTGTCAGTGAAACAAGCTATCCCCCGATCAATCGATGTGATTCAAGGCTGCTACTGTAAATGTTAACCTGGGTCATTCCCTTTACAAATTACAGTTTTCCCATATCTCCTCTTTCATCAAGGACTGAGACGTCCCCGTTTTAGAGACAGTACGGTTTTGTGCTTGCCATGTCTTTGTGTGAAAACCTCCGTTTGTTCTCCTTGTTGTTGAGTTGCTTGATGTTCTGATGTCACGTTGCATCGGAACTAGCGCAAGTATTTCAAGAGCTCCGGGGAGCCCCACGAGAGGCCAGGAAGCCTGAGCTTCTGGTAGTAGCGCCCTTCATCTAGAACAACCCTTCTTCATTTTTAAATTGAGCTTCTGCTTAATATTACACTTTTGAAAAACTTAAAGAATTTCACTGCTTAATAAAAATTGAAAATTACTAATCTATTCCCATGCTCTCACCTTTGTAGGAAAGTGTCTTAAGATCACACAGCTTATTACGTCGCAGATCCAAGGCCAGAATCAAGGCTTTGGATGTTTGCTCCAGTTTGCTCCCACTAGGCCTCCTAGTTTCTCACGCTAACCTTTTTAAGGTAACTATGTAAACAAGATGAAAATACAGGCTTATTTTCTAGAAAGAACAGGAGTCGGGTACCTGAGTGGATATCCGTGTTCGTGGGGACCAGCTGGGTAAAAGGCGGATGAGGGGCGGGGCTGTGCCTCTCACAGAAGCAGGCAGGAGGAGATGAAGCTGCTGTCTGTGAGCCGGGGCTTCGGTGTCTGAGCATCTCTGAGGTCAGGAGGCTGACGGGGAACAAATCCCCCATGGTCTCCAGGGCTTGCTTGGACCCCTGGACACTGACATTAGGGGAAGTGAAAGAGTTTTCAAGCCGAGGTTGTCTGGGAAATCTCAGTGGCAATTCATGGTCAACAAAATTCATCTCTTACATGTATTTAGTATTTTCTGTTAGTTTATTTCTTAATGTAATTTATGGAAATACATTGGTCCTGTATGGCCCAGTTTTTCTGAGACAGGGTGATGTGCATCAGGTGAGAGTGAGTGCAGTGAATTATCAAGATCAATTTATTCCACAAGTGTATCAACTATGCTGTTACCTGTCTTAATGCGGGTACCCCAATACCCTTAGACTTCCTTTGTTGCTATGGTAACCACTGTGTTAATTTATCCTTCATGCTAAATGGAGCTTTAATTAGCATTCCAGTTCAGTTTTTCTGCTGACCAAGGGACTTCAACCTGGGGGTTTCATAGCCAGCTATTCCTTTGCTTACTAGCATTTTTTCTCTCCTGAATCTTTTTTTTAACAGTATAAACAGTTATGGTGCCGTGTCAATTGTTAACCTTCACTAATATATATCTAAAAGTACAGTATGTATTTCTTTTTGAATTTTGTTAAATAACACCAGTAACATGAAAATACATTTTCACTGTAAAAGAAATAAACAATTTATGTTAATGTAGAATAAATCAGGACTCTCCCCCTCGCTCCATTCACCTCCTAAGTAGTTTGGAGAGTCCCTGAGAGTCTGTTTCTACACATTTCATATAAATGGAGAGACAAATCAGCACCTACTCTCTTTCTCTCTCTCTCTCCTGCCCTCTCTCTGTCTCTGAATCTTTTGTACATTTAAAACTAAAACACAAATCATTTATTTTGCCCAAGGGTTTCTTGTGAACATTTCTTGCTTATCCAGTGATCAGTATTTTTCCTTGGTAGGTAGTGACTGGAATCTGATTGGAAATCCCTGTTGAAGGACATTGACCATTTAACTGAAGAGCACATCTTCAAGGCACAAGATTTCCTCCACCAGAGGCTAAAACATCTCCTTAAATGACTCCATAAAAAATTTCAAAATAATAAAGTAGAAACACATCAATTGCTTTCACTAATAATTGATGATATAATTCTGTGGGTTCAACACAGTAAATTGATTGCCTTGGAATCAACATTGCATTGAAACATGACGATGTTGGGTGATCCAAGAATGAGGCATTGTTTTATTCCCCAATTTTATTTCAGAAATGCTACCTTCCTCCCCCAAATAATGAGAGGATGGAAAGATTTCCTTAAAGTGCATTAGAGGCAGCCCTGGTCCTGTGTGAAGATTTTGAGCCTATAATTTAAAATTTCAACCTAGACAATGAGTTGAATGACTGTGTAAGGGCTACATGTCTTAAATGATGACTCCCATATTCTGAAGGGACTCGCCTTCCAGCATTCAAAGCACTTTGTTTAGTCTCTGGGCTACGCAACCTTGCGTACTTTGCACCATTCTCGTAGTTATTAATGACCTAATGTTATTACAACTATGAAAGAAAATATGCCTCCTAAAACTTATTTTTTAAATTTCTTTACATTTTTATCTATGTTCTAGCCACTCCAAAGTGTTCAGCTCTGTTTCCGTCAATACCACAAAGAGAATAACCTGTGATGTTGGTAAGCAGACGCCTTTTGCCATAATTCAGCAACAAGTAGTCACTGGGATTTGTTGCGCTGATTGTTTTCTTAGATTGGCCCAGTGCACATGTAAGGCCGTGGCTGGTGGCTGTGTTTGGGCTGATGCATGTCAGACCATGAACTTGGATGACCACACCTCTTTTAAGAAAGCAGTGATTGCCGTGGCCGCTTTGAATGCGTTTCAGTTGCAGGCAGTGCTTCATGGCCTCTGGGAAGTGAGGAGAATTTCAGTGGGTGTTTCAGCTCTTGGGGACCTTTGCCACCTGAGGTTGTGAGGCATCTTGAATACCTTATTAAGTGGCAGATTCAAGGCCAGAATCAAGGCTTTGGATGTTTGCTCCACATGTTTGCTCTGTCTCAGGTGTCCCAGGTGCAGCCTGCAGGTGTGTGACCTCAGCTCTCAGTCAGACCCAGTGACCTACCTGGGAGGGGCGGGGAGAAGCCCCTGGCACCTGGCCGGCCCCCCACGTGGCCAGTGGCAGGGGCGCCTTTCAGAGGAGCCCTTGCAATGGCTCCATGTGAAGCTGGAAGCCTGGCTCTGGCTCTTGGAGATATTTCCACCATCTTTCACCATTTTAAGGTTTACTTTGCTGCTTAAACTATCTATATCCGGCTCTCTTGTTTGTAAATAGGAACAAAGAATTTTTTTTTTAGGTTGAACAGTTAACAAGCATTTACAGAGTAGCTTCCGCACAGAACCCTGGGGCATATTTTGCAGAATGTGGTCTGTAGCCACCAGCGTCAGATGAAATAGGAGAGCTTTAAAGGGCAGGTTTCTGGGGTGCCCTGGCACTGCTGACCAAGTGTCTGGGTGAAGCCCAGAGCCCTGTATTCCTTGAACAAGATGCCAGGTGTTCCTATGTAAGCTAAGAATGCCACGAAAGAGAGTAAGATATTGTTCCCATCAACAGTGAATTCAGATTCAGTAAAAGGAGGACCCATCCGTACCTGCCTCCACACCCATATCGCATCACATCTATTTATATGCGTCTCTCCCCACCCCCTATATATACACACATATAGACATAGTCTGTTTTAAAGATCCCCCAACTCATCTGATATTGGTGGTTTACAGAGTACATTTGGCAAAACATGCCCTAATGTTCTGTGTAGAAGCTACTCTGTAAGTACATGTTGACTGTTTCGTGCAAATAAAGTACTTTTCTTTGTTCTGGGTTGTAAACAAGAGAGCAGACCCTCTGCAGATGACCTTCCAGGGCCAGCACCATAGCTGCTGACACTTGATGGGTGTGTCCTATGTGCCAGTAGCTGCATGAGCTGGAAACACACATTCATTCATTCAACAAACATCTGCGCCCTTCATGCGTCAAGCACCGTTGTGGATGCTGGAAATGCAGCAGTGAGTAAATAGAGAAAATTCTGTTCTCCTGGAACTTGATTCTGGTGAGGGCATGATGATAAGCAGACAAACAGAACAAAGCATACGGTGTGTCAGATGATGAAACGAAGCCGACACAGAAGAGGGGAAGTGCGGGGTGCGTGCAGTGTGAAGCAGGGTCGGGGGCTCCCTTCTGGCTTCGTGAGGTCAGTGTCACGATCGGTCGTCCCTGCTTACAGACCCAGAAACCCAGTCCTAGAGCCTTTATGATGCCCCCCATGTCTCATTAAGGGGTAAGTGGCAGAACTGGAATATCATACTGTAAGTCTAACAAGAAAGTGAGAATTTAAACATATTGAATAAAAAGATATAAGATGAATTTGCCAAGGCAGAGAATGAAGGTGACATCATAAATGTTGATGACTGTATTCACAACTGCATCTTAAACGAGCCCAGATTTTATACAAAGCAGATTTCCCCGGGAGCTCGCGTTCTGCTGTTGGGCATAAATGCTCACAGGTGCTATGTGGACTCAAGGGCGGGGCTGCATCACTCTTGTGCCCAGAGGACAATACAGATCTTTTGTGCTTGTGAAACATCTGGAATTCAGTTCAGATGGAGAAAAGGGACCCTGGGGCTGGGTGGGCTGCAGCAAACATTTAGGCTGTGTTCAGTCTAAGCCCCTGGCCCCCAGTTGGCTTCTTAGCATTTGTTCATCTTAGGAGAGTTTGAAAGTAGCGTTCAGTGCAGTTCAAAACTGCATGGCGATCCTCCACTTAAGCTAGTCCAGAGGAGACAGAAAGATTACAAAGTACAGCCAGAGCCCCGACCAGGAGGACGACAGACGTGTTCTGTTCTCTGCTCTCCCCTCCCCTCCGTCACCCGGCTCAGGACACCGAGCCTCTGGCTGCTACTCCACCGGGTCGAACCTGTTTCTCTCTGGAATTCTCTTGAAACAACTGCTGTCTTCCGGGCAGGGCGTCCAGAGACATGGTTGGCATATGGGAAGGGCGAGCTGTATATATTTACAGCTTTTATGGCATGTTTCTGTTCCCCAAATGGAAACACACTGGGGGCTCACCTGCAGCCCACCGCCCAGCCCTGCCCGGAGCAGACCACCCACTGCTGAGGGCCTGGCCCTGGGCCACCCTTGCTCTCCCACTCGCCTGGCCGCCCCTCCCAGCCCCGGCCGCCTGAGGCTGCTACCCGCCAGGACTGCTTACCTGAGTCGTGCCCGAGGTGTTGCTTTGCTTTCGGTTTTTAGCTTTTATTCCTAAGTGCATTTGTTTAACATTTACTTGATTTTTCCCCTTGGGCTTTGTGAAAAGAATGTCTTTGAATTGAAAACAGGAGAAAGAAGGAAAATAATTATTTTTGCATATAAAACTGAGGTCACCCAATGCCTTCAAAAGTGACCTTATAAGTTTCTGCACTAAGTAGCTGCTGAAAGTATGGTCCATACGTGGCAGAATGCAGTGGCTGGTGCCACTGAAGTTCTACTTCCTAAAAAGGTAAAGACCTGGCTTCCTTAGGTCAGTATCATCCCTCTGGGATGTGCGGTGTGGGTTAGAACCCTCAGAGCATCTTTTGTTTATCCGTCCTTTAGTTCAGCAGTGCACGTGGATCTCTAAGCGTCCATGAGCTGGGGCTGCAGGTGAAAGTATGCATCAGAAAAGCCTCCAGTTCTCCTAGCTCATAACGGTGTTAAGAGCAACAATATACCTGTTTTGCTTCCTATAGACTTCTCTGCATTTAGCTGAATATTTGAAACCTAGTAGACACTCCATAAATGTTCCTGAATGATTATGGATCAACGGAACGGAATAGAGAGCCCAGAATGAAACCCACATGCCTACAGCCAGGTAATCTTCAACAAAGGAGGCAAGAATATACAATGGGAAAAAAGACAGCCTCTTCAGCAAGAGGTGCTGGGAAAGTTGGCCAGCCACATGTAGATCAAATGAATTTAGAACACACCCTCACACCATACACAAAAATAAACTCAACATGGCTTAAACACTTAAGCATAAGTCATAACACCATGAAACTCCTAGAGGAGAACATAGGCAAAACATTCTCTGACATAAATCGTACCAAAGTTTCCTTAGATCATTCTCCAAGGCAATAGAAATAAAAGCAAAAATAAACAAGTGGGACCTAATCAAACTTACAAGCTTTTTTTTTTTTTTTTTTGCGGTACGCGGGCCTCTCACTGTTGTGGCCTCTCCCGTTGCGGAGCACAGGCTCCGGACGCGCAGGCTCAGCGGCCATGGCTCACGGGCCCAGCCGCTCCGCGGCATGTGGGATCTTCACGGACCGGGGCATGAACCCGTGTCCCCTGCATCGGCAGGTGGACTCTCAACCACTGCGCCACCAGGGAAGCCCACAAGCTTTTTTTTTTAAACATCTTTATTGGAGTATAATTGCTTTACAATGTTGTGTTAGTTTCAGCTGTATAACAATGTGAATCAGCTATATGTATACATATATCCCCATATCCCCTCCCTCTTAAGCCTCCCTCCCACCCCTCTAGGGGGACACAAAGCACCAAGCTGATCTCCCCATGCCATGTAGCTGCTTCCCACTAGCTATCTATTTTACATTTGGTAGTGTATATATGTCCATGCCACTCTCTCACTTCGTCCTAGCTTACCCTCCCCCCTACCATGTCCTCAAGTCCATTCTCTATGTCTGAGTCTTTATTCCTGTCCTGCACCTAGGTTTATCAGAACCATTTTTTTTTTAGATTCCATGTATGTATGTTAGCATATCGTATTTGTTTTTCTCTTTCTGACTTACTTCACTCTGTATAACAGACTCTAGGTCCATTCGCCTCACTACAGATAACTCAATTTTGTCTCTTTTCATGGCTGAGTAATATTCCATTGTGTATATGTGCCACATCTTCTTTATCCATCCATCTGTCAATGGACACTTAGGTTGCTTCCATGTCCTGGCTATTTTAAATAGTGCTGCAATGAATATTGTGGTACATGACTCTTCTTGAATTATGGTTTTCTCAGGGTATATGCCCAGGAGTGGGACTGCTGGGTCATATGGTAGCTCTATTTGTAGTTTTTTAAGGACCCTCCATACTGTTCTCCATAGTGGCTGTATCAATGTACATTCTCACCAACAGTGCAAGAGGGTACCCTTTTCTCCACACCCTCTCCAGGATTTATTGTTTATAGATTTTTTGATGATGGCCATTCTGACCTGTGTGAGGTGATACCTCACTGCAGTTTTGATTTGCATTTCTCTAATGATTAGTGCTGTTGAGCATACTTTCATGTGTTTGTTGGCAACCTGTATATCTTCTTTGGAGAAATGTCTATTTAGATCTGCTGCCCAGTTTTGGATTGGGTTGTTTGTTCTTTTTTTGATATTGAGCTGCATGAGCTGCTTGTATATTTTGGAGGTTAATCCTTTGTCAGTTGCTTCATTTGCAAATATCTTCTCCCATTCTGAGGGTTGTCTTTTCGTTTCGTTTATGGTTTCCTTTGCTGTGAAAAAACTTTTAAGTTTCATTAGGTCCCATTTGTTTATTTTTGTTTTTATTTCCATTTCTCTAGGAGGTGGGTCAAAAAGGATCTTGCTGTGATTTATGTCAAAGAGTATTCTTCCTGTGTTTTCCTCTAAGAGTTTTAGTGTCTGGCCTTACATTTAGGTCTTTAACCCATTTTGAGTTTATTTTTGTGTATGGTGTTAGGAAGTGCTCTAATTTCATTCTTTTACATGTAGCTGTCCAGTTTTCCCAGCACCACTTATTGAAAGACTGCCTTTTCTCCATCGTATATTCTTGCCTCCTTTATCAAAGATAAGGTGACCATATGTGCATGGGTTTAATCTCTGGGCTTTCTATCCTGTTCCATTGATCTATATTTCTGTTTTTGTGCCAGTACCATACTGTCTTGATTACTGTAGCTTTGTAGTATAGTTTGAAGTCAGGGAGCCTGATTCCTCCCACTCGGTTTTTCTTTCTCAAGGTTGCTTTGGCTATTTGGGGTCTTTTGTGTTTCCATACAAATTGTGAAATTTTTTGTTCTAGTTCTGTGAAAAATGCCATTGGTATTTTGGTAGGGATTGCATTGAATCTGTAGATTGCTTTGGGTAGTATAGTCATTTTCACAATGTTGATTCTTCCAGTCCAAGAACATGGTATATCTCTCCAGCTGTTTGTATCATCTTTAATTTATTTCATCAGTGTCTTATAGTTTTCTGTATACAGGTCTTTTGTCTCCTTAAATAGGTTTATTCCTAGGTATTTTATTCTTTTTTTGCAATGGTAAATGGGAGTTTTTCCTTAATTTCTCTTTCAGATTTTTCATCATTAGTGTAGAGGAATGCGAGAGATTTCTGTGAATTACTTTCGTATCCTTCTACTTTACCAAATTCATTGATTAGCTCTAGTAGTTTTCTGGTAGCATCCTTGGGATTCTCTATGTATAGTATCATGTCATCTGCAAACAGTGACAGCTTTACTTCTTTTCTGATTTGGATTCCTTTTATTTCTTTTTCTTCTCTGATTGCTGTGGCTAAAACTTCCAAAACTATGTTGAGTAATCATGGTGAGAGTGGACAACATTGTCTTGTTCCTGATCTTAGAGGAAATGGTTTCAGTTTGTCACCATTGAGAATGATGTTGGCTGTGGGCTTGTCATATATGGTCTTTATTATGTTGAGTTAGGTTCCCTCCATGCCTACTACCTGGAGAGTTTTTTATCATAAATGGGTTTTGGATTTTGTCAAAAGCTTTTTCTGCATCTATTGAGATGATCATATGGTTTTTATTCTTCAATTTGTTAATATGGTGTATCACATTGATTGATTTGCATATATTGAAGAATCCTTGCATTCCTGGGATAAACCCCACTTGATCATGGTGTATGATCCTTTTAATGTGCTGTTGGACTCTGTTTGCTAGTATTTTGTTGAGGATTTTTGCATCTAAGTTCATCAGTGATATTGACCTGTAGTTTTCTTTTTTTGTGACATCTTTGTCTGGTTTTGGTATCAGGGTGATGGTGGACTTGTAGAATGAGTTTGGGAGTGTTTCTCCCTCTGCTATATTTTGGAAGAGCTTGAGAAGGATAGGTGTTAGCTCTTCTCTAAATGTTTGATAGAATTCACCTGTGAGGCCATCTGTCCTGAGCTTTTGTTTGTTGGAAGATTTTTAATCACAGTTTCAATTTCATTACTTGTGATTGGTCTGTTTATATTTTCTATTTCTTCCTGGTTCAGTCTCAGAAGGTTGTGTTTTTCTAAGAATTTGTCCATTTCTTCCAGATTGTCCATTTTATTGGCATGTAGTTCTTGTAGTAATCCCTCATGATTCTTTGTATTTCTTCAGTGTCAGTTGTTACTTCTCCTTTTTCACTTCTAAGCCTGTTGATTTGAGTCTTCTCCCTTTTTTCCTTGATGAGTCTGGCTAGTGGTTTATCAATTTTGTTTATTTTCTCAAAGAACCAACTTTTAGTTTTATTGATCTTTGCTATTGTTTCCTTCATTTCTTTTTCATTTATTTCTGATCTGATCTTTATGATTTCTTTCCTTCTGCTAACTTTGGGGTTTTTTCTTTCTTCTTTCTCTAATTGCCTTAGGTGTAAGGTTAGGTTGTTTATTTGAGAGTTTTCTTGTTTCTTCACGTAGGATTGTATCGCTGTAAACTCTCCTCTTAGAACTGCTTTTGCTGCATCCCATAGGTTTTGTGTTTTCATTGTCATTTGTTTCTAGGTACTTTTTGATTTCCTCTTTGATTTCTTCAGTGATCTCTTGGTTATTTAGTAGCATATTGTTTAGCCTCCATGTGCTTGTATTTTTTACAGTTTTTTTTCCTGTAAGTGATATCTACTCTCATAGTGTTGTAGTCAGAAAAGATACTTGATATGATTTCAATTTTCTTAAATTTACCAAGGCTTGATTTGTGACCCAAATATGATCTATCCTGGAGAATGTTCCATGAGCACTTGAGAAGAAAGTGTATTCTGTTGTTTTTGGTTGGAATGTCCTATAAATATCAGTTAAGTCCATCTTGTTTAATGTGTCATTTTTAAGCTCATGTTTCCTTATTTATTTTCATTTTGGATGATCTGTCCATTGGTGAAAGTGGGCTGTTAACGTCCCCTACTATTACTATGTTACTGTCGATTTCCCCTTTTATGGCTGTTAGCATTTGCCTTATGTATTGAGGTGCTCCTATGTTGGGTGCATAAATATTTACAATTGTTATATCTTCTTCTTGGATTGATCCCTTGGTCATTATGCAGTGTTCTTCTTTGTCTCTTGTAATAGTCTTTATTTTAAAGTCTATTTTGTCTGATATAATTGCAAGTCAAGCCTGCGGCGGCAGAGGCTGACATCACGTTGCAACAGCCTGAGGTGTGCAATGTGTTCTCCCGGGGAAGTTATCGCTGGATCACGGGACCCTGGCAGTGGTGGGCCGCACAGTTTCCTGGAAGGGAGGTGTGGATAGTGACCTGTGCTTGCACACAGGATTCATGGTGGCTGCAGCAGCAGCCTTAGTGTTTCATGCCCATCTCTGGGGTCTGTGATGACAGCTGTGGCTCACGCCTGTCTCTGGAGCTCGTTTAGGCAATGCTCTGCCTTCTGTGGGCAGACAGGGAAGGAATCCCCTCTCCTTGCACACCCCAAAACAATGGTCTCTTGCCTCTCCAGCAGGTCCAGACTTTTTCCTGAACTCCCTCCCCGCTAGCTGTGGTGCACTAGCCTCCTTCAGGCTGTGTTCACACAGCCAACCCCAGTCCTCTCCCTGGGATCTGACCTCTGAAGCCCGAGTCTCAGCTCCCAGCTCCCACCTGCCCCGGCAGGTGAGCAGACAACCTGCTCAGGCTGGTGGGTGCTGGTCGGCAGCGATCCTCTGTGACGGAATCTCTCCGCTTTGCCCTCTGCACCCCTGTTGCTGCACTCTCCTCCATGGCTCCAAAGCTTACCCCTGCCCACCCACCATCTCTGCCAGTGAAGGGGCTTCCTAGTGTGTGGAAACATTTCCTCCTTCACAGCTCCCTCCCAGAGGTGCAGGTCCCATCCCTATTCTTTTGTCTCTGTTTTTTCTTTTTTCTTTTGCCCTACCCAGGTACGTGGGGAGTTTCTTGCCTTTTGGGAAGTCTGAGGTCTTCTGCCAGTGTTCAGTAGGTGTTCTGTAAGAGTTGTTCCACATGTAGATGTATTTTTGATGTATTTGTGGGGAGGAAGGTGATCTCCACATCTTACTCCTCCGCCATGTTGAAGGTCCCTCCAAACTTACAAGCTTTTGAACAACAAGAGAAACCATAAAACGAAAAGACAACCTACAGGCTGGGAGAAAATATCTGCAAATGATGCGACTGACAAGGGCTTAATTTCCAAATAAACAGATAGCTCATACAACTCAATAACAAAAAAGTGAACAACCCAATCGAAAAATGGGCAGAAGACCTAAATAGACATTTCTCCAAAGAAGACATACAGATGGTCAACAGGCACATGGAAAGATGCTCAGTATCACTAAATATTAGAGAAATGCAAATCAAAACTATAGTGAGATGTCACCTCATACCGGTCAGAATGGCCATAATTAAAAAACCTACAAATAACAAATGCTGGAAGGGTGTGGAGAAAAGGGAGCCCTCCTACATTGTTGGTGGGAATGTAAGTTGGTGCAGCCACTGTGGAGTTTCCTCAAAAAACTAAAAACAGAGTTGCCATGTGATCCAGTAATTCCACTCCTGAGCATATATCTGGACGAAGCTATACTTCAAAAAGATACATGCCCCCATTGTTCATAGCAGCACTATTTACAATAACCAAGACATGGAAACAACCTAAATGTCCATCAACAGATGAATGGATAAAGATGTGGTACATATATACAAAGGAATATTAGTCAGCCATTAAAAAAGAATGGAATAATGCCATTTGCAGCAACATGGATGGACCTAGACATGCTCATACTAAGTGAAGTCAGAAAGACAATTTTTGTATGATATCACTTACATGGGGAATCTAAAATATGACACAAATGAACTTATCTATAAAACAAGCAGACTCACAGAGAACAGACTTGTGGTTGCCAAGGGGGAGGGAAGGTGGGGGAGGGATGGACCGGGAGTTTGAGATTCGCAGATGCAAACTATTATATATAGAACAGATAAACAACAAGGTCTTACTGTATAGCACAGGGAAGTATATTCAATATCCTGTGATTAAACATAATGGAAAAGAATATGAAAAAGAATGTGTACATATATGTATAACTAAATCACTTTGCTGTACAGCAGAAATTAACACAACATTGTAAATCAACTATACTTCAAAAAGATAAATTTATAAAAAAGAAAAAAAATGTTTCTGAATGATTGAATCAATGCCTTTATTCAGTTTAATGACCAAGAATGGAAATTTTTAGACTTTTAATTCTTTCCAAATCAAAGCCACTTGCGTAGGTGATATTGAAAACACTCTCCTAAAATACATAGCTATTTAAATTGGTTTATAATGGTTATCACAGAAAAAAAATTCAAAAAGGCCTAATTAATCGAAATAGCAGTTAATAATCCAAGAGGAAGCATCTCTTTGATTGGGGCTACCAGCAAGTGTTTACCAAAATGATACTACATGTCCCCAGTTTTTATATTATATATTTTCATATCATATGTTATATATATCGTATATACCACACAATGTTTCCTGCATAAATACCGAATAAATGCCTAATATCTAAATCATAGCACAAGCTGTAACGTCGTCATGTGGAGTTCACGTGGATTTTTGACTCACTGCTGAGCAGATATTTATAGAGTGGGAAAGGCAGGCGCTCTGGGGTGATTCCGTCTACCATCTACCCTGGTCCGAAAGTATCATAGGAAACTTAAATCTACATGGCTGAGGGGGCCTGGGGATTCCCAAATCACCTGTCACCGTCAGCCTGGCGGAAATGATTGAGAAAATTTTCTTTCAGTCCCTGAATAGTGAGCAAAGAGCTTGTGGGTCTGCGCTGAGTTGGGTAGGAGTGTCGTCAGGGGTGCAGCTGCAGGCAGTGGAGGGAGGGACCCAGAGCAGCGTCCCGGGGGCTGGCTGCCAGGTCCACGCCTAGGACAGGGCTCTGGGCCCAGCTGCAACTAATTAGCTTAAGACCCTGGACTTCGGCCTCTGTGCCCTCAAATGAGAAAAATGAGGACAAACTTGGAAGATCTCTTAGAACCATTCACATTCTGTGCAGGTTCAGTGGTCTAGCTTCATGATTCACCATTCATCCAAGCAAATGGTATTTTTCACTTTTCAACTAAATTGCTTTCTGTTGTATAGTCAGAGCTGTCAACCCACACAAGAGTTAAGCTGGAGGCTTTAGTTTAATTAACACGTTTACCGTGATGGAATAAAAATCAGAGCCTGTCGCTCCCAGCCCCGTGAGTGGCAGGGATTTTGTGCCGTGATCTCTGATCAGTGGGAGCCCAGAGGGTCTGCTGGGGGGTCCTTGAGTCTCCTTCCTGCCTAGCTTGGGGCCCTGGGGCCGGCGTACGGGGTGGACGGGGGAGTGGTCAGGCAGGCAGCGGCTGGTGGCCCCGGGGTCTCCAGTGTGTCAACCGCTGAGCAAAGTCTTTGACTCAGGAGGTCACCCCCGTCAGGCTCCCCGCCCCAGCTTCTCAGCACCTCCTCTGCGAGTCCCCAGCACGCTCGCTTTTAATGAAAGGCTTGATCGTTTCATGAGTCAGAGATGATGGCAAATTGCACCAGATTGGCACCTAAGCCTATGCTCGTTTCAGGAGAACTTGTCTCTGTCACTTTGGCAAAAAGTTAATCCTATGTTTGCAAAGAAAATTATTTTTTGGCTTCTGATCCTCTAAGTTCAGATTTCCTACTGCCTTGCGACGTGTCAGCCTTGTTTCATAGGAGATAAACCTTCAAGTTTAGTAACACATAAATTTGAAAGCTAAGTCATGGCCATAGTAGTGATAATATGAGGAAAAGTAGATTAAGAAACGTAATTTTGTATCGTTTTCACAGCAGAACAACAACCAGATGCCCGTAGAACATGGTGTCAGCCAAAAAAAGGAGCCCATGTCAAGGAGCAGATATAATAAATATTGACCTCCACCTCACCCACCTTCTACAAACTAACCCCTTACAGTATAACACCAGGACAGGATTGCTCACTTTACATGCCCGAGTGTAAACCATCCTGGGTGCACGTGGCCCGGCGGGAAGGGCGGTCGTGTCTGGCACCTTATATGTCCTTGTTTAATACCAGGCAAGCATTCTGTTCCTGATCTGAGGCATCTGCCGGCTGTGTCAGGCACGTGCAGCAGGGCACCGAGGGCTAATGGGAGGTTTCTTTCATTGGCACCAAAATGTAATGATAAAGCCCTTGGCCACCCAAATTCAAAATTCAAAAAGAAATTTGAGTTTTTCATCAAGAAGATATTCTTGGCTTCCATTCCTCTCACTTGCTCATTTTCTTTCTTCCTCTGGTACCAAATAAAGGCAAAATTCCACCACCAGCTTTGCGTGGTAGGCCACTGGCCACTCGGCATCTGGCCAAATTACTTATGCACCACCGGTACTCAAATTTTTCATCTCCCCCATGGTGGCTTAGCAAGTGACAGAAAAGGCAGGGAGATATAAACAGCCTGCAGTGTGTTTGCAGGGAGGCTGGAGAGGGGCCAGCCCCGCCCCCCCGCCTGACCCAGCATTGCTTGACGTGACCTCCCATAATTCAGGCTCGCTCTGCTTTTGGACACATGCAATCAATACAGCACGTGCTAGTTATGAGAGCGCGATTAAACTTGGGGTTTCGTTTTCGACTGGACTCGGGCTGTTCACCAAGGGCACCGAACAGCAGGGCCAACTTCTAATCAGAGGCAGGCGCGGGCTCCGTCTTCAGAAGTTCTCACCACAGAGAACAGCGCCTTTGCACTTTGGGAAGTAGGAGCCAGGTGGGGAATCCTGACTCGTGTGGTTGGGAGGGGGCAGGTACGGAGGATGCACAGACTTGGGTGGCTCCTTCTCCTTTCCCACTTGCCATTATGTAAAATCAAGCAGAAAATGGCCTTTCCATGTCCTGTTTCCCTGCGTACATCTGCTTGTTTGGTGGCATAGAGGGTCTGCACATGTGTTCCGGATAAGCATGTCCTCCGACTTCACTGAGTGAAATGACCCCCCTTCTGCTCACCCTGCACACTTTTCGAGGTGAGGTTTCACGGGGGGTTGTGCCTCGGCCTCGGGACCCAAGCTTGCCCACCTGCCCCACCTGCAGGGTAACGTGCGGATCCCATCTGCCTGTTTATAGGCTCCAGCTGATCACCTGGGACTATTTTTGGACACACCTTTCTCAGAAGTGAATCTGGTGTGAAAACTGCCCTGTTTGAAATGTCAGAATCTACCCGCTTTCTCACTTTCCTTCCCATGTGGTTCGATCAGCACTCGACAATGAATATAGTTAAACTTTTAGGAAGAAGCATCTGAGCGGAGATCCAGTCACCACAGACACCACACCTGTGACTGTCTCGAGCGATGATGTCCTTCTGCTAAACTGGTCAATTAGGAAGCGCCACACGCCCCTGAGAAGGGTCAGAGCAGCACTGAAGCCAGAGGCAGAGGGGAGCTTGAAGAGCAATCGCTTCAGTGGCGTTTTCTTCACTCTATTGAGGAAACGTGTGGGCATGAGCTCTGAGCCTCTGCGACACAGCCTGACCTGCTCGCCTTTGCTCTGGGCAGGTGCACTCCAGGGGACAGCTTCTAGAGCCCAAAACCCTGGGCACACCTGGGATGACTGTGGCCGAAGCTGTAGGTGGGAAATATCATGGGTTGTAGAATGCACACATTTGATAGAACATTTTCTTATATTTATATACAATATTTAAACAGATAAGGTAAAAGAAGTTTTGTAAAGTTTTCATTCAAGTAATCCATGCAAATCCTCATACCTTTCATTTAAGTGTGGACCCTGACACTCTTTAGTGGGTGCTCACAGAGGTGCAGGTGGAAGAGTCCTAGGTCAGCCATTACCAAACATCGCAGGCAGGTAGGTCTCTGTCCTCCACATGCCTGAACTGGAAACGTGCATGTGTGTCCTGACCCGAGGAAAGGGCAGCTGCGACCTGCTGGGTCATTTCTCACCCATCCCTGAGGTGTCTGGCCAGACATCGAGGGGCTGCTGGTCCAGGTCACAGGTGTGGAGTGGGTGTCCCCAGGGGGCGGGAGGGGTGCGGAAGTCAGGCTGTGTGACCTTGGGCGGGTTTTAAATCCCCGGCTTCCTCATCTACGAGGCAGGGATGATGCCCCATCACGTGGGCTGCGGTGTGGACACAGGTCTGGTGTGTGGAGGACAATTTGTGGTGATTTTTCCTCTTTTCCAACATATCTTGCAGGGTGATCCTCTCCGTCAGGCCAAGAACTATCATAAAAGAAATTTCAAGGTATATTGAGCATCTAAAATACCATTTGTTTTTAGTTATTTAAATAGATTTATTTTGGATCTGAAATGATAAGATTAGCATGAAAGCTGCCCCTTTTAGAGGCTGTTGGAAGCTTGGCCGCTGTGGACACCGTCTCAGAGGCTGACCAGATCCACGTGGGCTGGGTCCTGACACGGCCTGTGAGGGGAGAGGAGCTTCGAATATGAGGTGTGATTTCCAGGCCCCACGAAGCAAAGAGAAAGAAAACATGCTGCAGTTTTGGGGAGGCCGGCGGGGGTGGGCGCTGCAGGTGGAGGGGCTGCCTCCGAGCCCTGTGTAGGGTCATCAGCCCCAGGAAGACTGTGGGACCAGGGGCGCTAGCTTGATGCATTTTCTGGAGAGAACTCTTCTTTCCCCTGATCCGAGCGGGGTCAGGGGGCACCTGTCACCCACCTGCCGTGACTCCACCTGCCATCCCCCCTGCGCTCCGCTCCCTCCCCGGGGTCTGCCTGTGCTTCTCTCAGCTCTGAAGCTGCGCTGAGTTGTCTGGGTTGAAGGGCAGCCAGACCTTGTCTGAAGGGTGCCGAGAGCTCTGGTCCCTCAGGCTGCCCTGGGCCGTAAGCAACAGCCTCGGTGAATAGAAGCCCTTAGAGCTACAGGGAAAGCTGAAAATCTTCCAGTCTGTTCCTTCTGAGCCAGGGTTTTTTGAGTCATAGGGGTAAGTGGAGTTTTTGGTGGCGGGGGTTTGGGGGTGCAGACTGTGGCCTGAACCCAGAGCCCTTGCCCCGCGGTCCGGCTCTTCACTGGGACGGTGGGCTGCCTGTTTGTGCAGCCTCGGAGCAGGAAGGTAGTGCCGCTTTGAAAAGCTACTTTATTTCAGAAATATGTGGAAATTTATGTGAAGGATAAAGTGTTTCTGTTTCTATCCTCTGCATTTCCATGGCATCCATCTGTCTATTATATCAACTGCTTTCCCCTAAACCTTAAAAGGAACCGGAGAAAAAGTAGGGTGTTCAGAGACGTGAGTACAAGACACTAGAAAACGGGCTTCCCTGGTGGCGCAGTGGTTGAGAATCCGCCTGCCAATGCAGGGGACACGGGTTCGAGCCCTGGTCTCGGAAGATCCCACATTGCCGCGGAGCAACTAAGCCCGTGCACCACAGCTACTGAGCCTGCGCGTCTGAAGGCTGTGCTCCGCAACAAGAGAGGCCGCGACAGTGAGAGACCCGCGCACCGCGATGAAGAGTGGCCCTCGCTCGCCGTAACTAGAGAAAGCCCTCGCACAGAAACGAAGACCCAACACAGCCAAAAATAAATAAATAAATAAATTAATATTTTTTAAAAAAAAGAGAGACCAGAAAACAGCGGAAAAGTGATGGCTTAGCCTAGAGGGGTGCACACCCTGCGGAAGCTGTTTTGCTTTCTTTGTCCCTGGGGTTTGCTGGCTGACCGTGGGGTCTCCTGTTCTCCAGGAGTTTGGTAGCTTGACCCCTTGTTTCTGGTACAAGACTGGAAATGGTGTAAACTGACTCTGCATCTCAGGGATGTGGTGACCACCTATGGTTCTTGTACGCTGTCGCCCGACCTCCCAGGGCTACATTAATAATTAGAATCCATGAAGGTAAATATGGAAACCAACCTCTGGTTGCCAGCTCTGGCTGAAGACCTAGAGTTCCTTCCTTACGTCTGGCGGCCATAATGAGTAGATGGATGGAGGGAGGGCTCCTGTAGAGCCAGGCCGGCTGGGAAAGATTCCTCCCAGGTCTCTATCAGCTCCTTCTTTTTTCATCCTTGCAACACACAACTCAAGTCTCCAGATGTTCCACGTTCATGGTTTGTAGATCCAGGACCTAGAAGCCAGAAATCTTATTTCCCACACACGTGGGCTGCCTCCTGCTGGACCTGGAACTCTCTCTGACTATGGCGGGTCCAAGACAACAATTCTGTGACTCAAAAGAGGCATGATGGTGGCTTGAGTTACCCATCTTTGCCACGTCTACCCTGATGTTGTTTTAGGCGGTCCTGTGAACACATTGTTGAACTGGTAAGTTTTGAACTCTCATGACTAAAAAAGCAAACCATATCTGTTTATTTTTGTTCAATTTTCCAAGTTTTATATAAAGTTCCCATAAATGAAACATTGTGCTTTGAGAATGTGAGGGCATGAAAACAAATGTTAGCTTAGCCAACAGCAGTACCTAATATTTTAGTCTCCTGTGTTGTTTCTTAGGAATCCTGAATTTTATATTAGAAAATGATTCTCAGGCTCCAAAATGTTACTAAACTGAAATTTTCATTTCTTTTTGATTTGTACATGAAGTGTTAAAAGTACTTGTGCACAAAATCTTGCTCCAGACCACCACCAATAAGAGCACGGGCGCTCCTACAAGTATTGACAACATACGAGCTCAGCTTAGTGCCCTCTCACAGGTCCTGGCACTTTGTGTTCTGGTTTTGTTTGATTCAACTGTTTGATGAAAGTGAGCTTGAAAGTTAATGTTTTTCATCAATGACACATATTGAAGACAGTGTGCCTGTGAGATGCATATACAAGTTCGCTCTGTTTAGAATATTTGTGAGTTAATGACCAATGATGTTTTTATTGGGTCTCATCCTTTCCCTGAGACGTTTCATTGTCTGCTAGAGCAACCTCAGGATAACCATATATAAATACACAGCTGACCCTTGAACTGCGTGGGTCCACTTACACTTGGGTATTTCTCAGCAGTAACACTACAGGACTACACAGTCCATCATTGGTTGAACCCTCGGATGTGGAGGAACCATGGATACAGTGGCCAAATATAAATTATACTCAAATTAACCCCCTTGCTGTTCAAGGGTCAACTGTATAGATTTTCCATGTATTTGGATTTTTAGCACCATTAATTTTTCACAGAGACGTTATAGTCCCCACCTATATACTGACTTGATAACAGCATTCAAAAATAGACATGGGTGAGATTTTTTGGCTGCCCAAAGAAAGTACTCTAACTGATGGAATATTGAAGAAAGAAGGGGGAAAAGTCAAGAATAGGCAAACATATTAAAGAAAAAAGTCAGCCTCCTAAAGATTAACATAGAAGTTTAGGTGGATAATTTGGGATCATCTAAGAAAACATATCATTACTTGAAGATGAGCAGAGATCTTAGAAGCTGAACATACTCGAATGAAATCATCTGCAGAATGAAATTTAGCACAAGTGTTTTTGTTTGTTTTCAGCCAGAAGTGGACTTAACAGATTTTCTACAGATATATAACAGGGGAAAAGTGTCAGGCAAAAAACATTTGGACTAACTTAGAGATGAGACAGTTATGGGAAAGTGTAGTTAGAACAGTCAATTAATTAAACAGTAGTCAGTGAGGTAGTGTATCAGCTAGTTTTGGGCTGTGTAATCAAAACTTAGCAGTTAAAACAATAGCTGTTTTTCGTTCACAATTCTGTGGGCTAGCTGATGTTCTTCAGGCTTGAGGTAGTTCAGTTGGTCTCTAACGGGCTCTCTCATTCATCTGTGAACAGTTGGCAGCGGCTAGCACATTTTCAGCAGAGATTCTTAGGTTCTCCTCCATCTGTTTTTACATTTTCCAGGATAGCTTAGCCTCACTAAGCATGACTGTTTTGCAATTTTGTTAAATGTAAATGGGTCAAATATTCCAATTAAAATACAGAGATTATCTAAATAGACTAAATAGAAAATAAGACATATCCTGCCTACAAGAGGCTATAAATATAAAAAATAGGTTGAAAGTAAAAGGCTTGAAAAAGATGTATCTGCAATCAGTATAAGAAGGCTGGTATGGCTACCTCAGTACCAGACAATGTAGACTTAAAGACAGAAACTACTACCAGAGGTACAGAGGAACATTTTACAAATATAAAATGGTCAATTTTCTAAATATAAACCTCAAAGTACTTTCTTTTTATAAGAAAACTGAGAATGAAAGGAAGACAGACAAATCCAAAATCACAGTTGAAGATTTTTAACACCCCTTTCTTGGTAATTCATAGAATAACTAGACACAAAATGAGAATATGAAAACTTTAAACAATTATCAACTACCTTGACCTATTTTACTTTTATAGACCACTCCACACAAAAACTAGAGCATGCACATACTTTCCAAGTGCAGCTGGAACACTCCCAGGTAGACCACATGTTGGGCCATAAAATAAGTCTCAGTAACTTTTGAAAGCCTGAAACCTTACAGTTTCTGTTCTGTGATCAAAACAGAATCAAGTGAAAGATCAATTACAGAAAAAAAAAAGATCTACAAAAGCCCCCAAGTGCTTGGAATTTAAACAGTACACTTCTAAATAACTCATTGATAAGGGATGAAAACACTAGAAAAATTAGAAAATTTTTTAACTTTATGAAAATAAATACAGTAATAACAGCATTTAGAGGGAAATTTCCAGTTTTAATGCTGATATTAGAAAAGACCAATCATTTAAATTTCTTCTATGTATCCACATAAGACACTAGAAAAAGTAATTAAATTAAATTGGTAAATTGAAACCAAATAAATAGATGAACTGAAATAAGTAAAACAGAGAAAAGCAAACAATAAAGACAAAAATATTATAAGTTGGTTCTTTGAAAAGAATAGTGAATTGATAACTCTCTAGTGAGATGAATGAAAACACAAATTATCAGAAATAAAAGAGGGAAAATCACTGCAATTTCTACATAATTTAGAAAGATTATAAGAGAATATTATAAACAAAGTTATTCCAATAAATTTGATAACTTAGATGAAATGAACAAAGTCTTTGACAGAGATAGCTTACCAAAATAGACACAAAAATCAATTGAAAATCTGAATAGCCATGCATGAATAAAAAGTTTGAATGTTTGTCTTCAAGTTTATCAAAAAACCTTAACGCAAAGATAACATTGAGCCCAGATGGTGAATTCTGGAACGATGGAAGAAATAATGGAAATTTACAGTAACTCTTACAGAATGTAAGTGAAGGAGGAATGCACCCAACGCTTGTGTGTGTGGTTTTATGAGTCCATGCCACCCTGACGCCAGAATATGACAAAAACATAAAGCTATGTACGCACATGTGTGTATAGATACACATATGCACACATGCAAGTATTCCTCATGAACATAATCATAAAAAGATTGGAAATAAAAAGGAAATATAACATTACCAAGTGGGATATATCCCAGGAGTGCAAGATTGATTTAACACTTGAAAAACATCAATTTACCAACATACTAACAAAATAAAGGGGAAAACCCATATCATTTCAAGAAGTGCAGAAAAATATTTGACAAAATTAAACACTCATTCAAGATAGCAAACGCAAACAAAGAATAAAAAGGAATTTCCTCAAACTGATAAAGGGCATCTATGAAAAACCTGCATATCGCTGAATGGTGAAATGTTGAAGGCTTTTCCACCCAGATCAGGAACAAGACGAGGATGACCTTTCTGATCACTTCAATTCAACTCTGCACAGGAGTACCTGACCAATGCATTCAAGCAAGAAAAAGGGATAAAAAGGCTTTCTTTTATGTTTCGCTTGGAGTGTGTAGTCTTCGGTGCCAGGCCTGCAGTTACCAGTGACTCTGGGCTGTCTCCTGAACGTCCTCGGATGTGACACACTCTCTCCACTCGGCTGGTTGGAACTGCTGCTCCCAACGCTGCATAAGCTCTGAGGACTGTTTGCCTCACAGCTTCCTGAGAGCCGTTCTTTGCCCTGCCCTGAAAGTGTCCCCTTCACACAATGCTTCCTGCGCAGCCAAGGACTGCAGATTTCTGGAGCTCTTTCCATCTCTGATTCACTCGCCTCTGGGAATCTGCTCTGTAAACTCCAGTTGCTCAGCCTCTCCAAACTCAATTTGTCTCTCCCAGTCAGAAAGAACCCACGCCACGGTGGGCTTCCCTCCCTGTGCTGCAGCTTGGAAAGTGGTCCAGGCAGAAAAACGGGCAATTGTGGACTTCACCTCAATTTCCCCTCTCCTCTGGGATCCTAGACCCACTCGCCTGTCGTCCAACATGAAAACAGATGCTCCATATGTTTTCCCCAGTTTCTGGTTGTTTACGGCAAGTGGCAATTCCAGTACCAGTTTCTTTGTCATGAAGCTCTCATACAAATTGGAACAGAAAAAATAAAACTTTTAAATTTACATGTGGCACAATTGTTTATGCAGAAGATTCTAAGGAATTTGCAAATAACTGCTGGAAATAATAAGTGAACTTAGCAAAGCCATAAGACACAAAATAAATACAAAAAGTAATTGTATTGCTATATACTAGCATAGATCAAGTGAAAAATAAAATAAAACTTTATTCATAATAGAATCAAAAAAAGAATATAAAATATTCAAGAGTGAATTTCATAAAAAGGGCAAGAATTGTGCAGTGAAATTAAAGGTCTAGGTAAATGGAGCGAAACACTACTTTCATTAATGTAGAGGCTCTTGTTAAGAATTCAAATACCCACAAATTAATCCCACACAACTTCAACCAAAATACCAACAGACTGTTTTTCTAAAAATGTATAAGTTAATTCTAACATTTATATGGAAATGTTAAGGACCTGGAATAGCTCAAATATTTCTGATAAGAAAGAATCAAGAAGGGACCCATCCTTCCTAATTCCAAGACTCACTCTAAAGACAGGCTGGGGTTGGCACATACACATTGGTAATTTCACCAGTGCAACAAGCAGCTCAGAAATAAACCCTATGTAGACTAAAAAATTCTAAAGAAATTAAATGGAGAAAGGTGTTTTTTAACATGGTGCTGGGACAACAGAATAAACATGTGGAAAAAACAACTTCTATCCCTGCCTCTCATACACATATAAATACGTTACGGTTCACACATCAAATACAAGCTAAAACTATAAAGCTTCCAGAAGAAATGCTGGAGGGTATCCTGGCAACCTTAGACAAAGATTTCTTAAAGAGAACAAAAGAGGCGCTAATCTATAAAGAACAAATTGGAAAATCAAACAGCATCAAAAATTTAAAATACCCTTGAAACATATCATTAAGAAAACACAAAGGCAATCATAGACTGGCAGGAAATATTCAGAGTACATATATCTGAGAAAGAACTTGTAAACAGGGTATATAAATAACTCCAGCCAATCAATAAAAAATAGACAACCAAATAAAAATGATTCAATGACATAAAGACGTTCCACCAGAGATGATGTACAAATGGGTAATAAAAACACAGATGCTCACAAATAAGATTTGAGGGAGTGTAAACTAATGTCGCGGTGTGATAACACTTTGATAAAATTAAAAACCCAACCCAATGTGTAGGGGATTGGGGAGCAGCTGAAACTCTCACCTGAGCTGAGGGGGAAGGCTCACCACTTTGCAGAAGTTTGGCAGCTCCTGACAAGGTAAAGATGCACCTGCCATTTCGCTCAGTGATACCACTCTGGTGTCCACCCAAATCGCAGGAAAAAATCTGTCCACGAAAGACTTGTTCAGGGATGTCTGCACTGGCTTTGCTGTGGACAGTCCAAATCCCCATCAACAGGAAAATAGATTTTAAAAGTATGAAACAACCGTACAACGGATGCTACCAAGCAACGGTGAGGCAGGGACCGCTGGTGCACACACAGCACAGGCAAGGGTGGAGACGTCCGGCTCCCGATGTAGGCGGAGGAGAGGGCGGGCACCTGGCGCCCTCATGCTGTTTAAGAACCAGCAATCCTGTCGACAGACGCCACAACTATGGTTGCCTGCGGGCACTGGTGTCCATGGGGATGACGGAGCCCTTCCTGCATCTTGACTGGTGTGGTGGCCTCCAGAGATACCCAGGCCCTAATCCAGGGACCTGTGGATGTGATTTCATATGGAAGAGGGACTCTGCAGATACGACTAAGATAAGGATTTTGAGATGGTCCCGGATTTGCCGAGAAGAGGGAGGCACAGGAGGTGTGAAGACAGCCGAGAAGGGACGTGACCAGGGAAGCAGGGGGAGAAAAGGCGGTGGACGGAGGGCAACCTCCAGGACCCAAACAAGGCAGGGAGCCAGGTTCTGCCCTAGAGCTTCAGGGGGAGCGGCCCTGCCGACACCCTGACCGCAGCGCAGTGAAGCCCGCCATGGACTTCGGCCACCAGACTGTAAGGGAATAAGTGTGTGTTGGTTTAACCCCCCGTTTGTGGTCGTTTGTTCTGCAGCCCCAGGAAACTAGTACAGCTGGCACGCTGGTTTGAAGACATATTAACAAAATACGTATTTATCAAAATATCAAAATGTGCCCTTAACAAAACTATGGTGACAATAAAAAGGTCAGTGGTTGCCGGGGGGGGGGGCGGGGGGGGCGAGTAGACGGAGCACAGAGGAGTCTAGGGCAGCGAAACACTCCGTATATCACTATAGCAGGGGACACACGTCATTATACAGCTGTCCAAACCCACAGAACATACAACGCCAAGTCTGAACCCTGATGTAAACGATGGACTCTGGGTGGTGACGGTGTGTCAGTGCAGGTTTATCCTTGGGAACAAACGCCCCCTGGACGGGGTGGTGGTAATGGGCGCTGTGCACACATGGTGCCGGAGGGGTATATGAGAAATCTCTATACTGCCCTTCCAATTTTGTTGTTAACCTAAAAAAGTAAAGTCTTAAAAAATGTACCCTTAAGATCTGTACATCTGACTGCATGAAAATTTTGCCTCAATTAAAAAAAAAACCCTCAGAAACAACAAAAAAGGAAAAATAAAAACATACGATCTACGCTTAGGCACAAAAATATATACATACACAAAACGGGAATCCGTGACTTCTGCTGTGCTCTTCCGGAGGGAACTCATACGTGGTATTTTTTGCGGGGTTTTGACTCGCAATGGTTCTCATTCCGTCAAATCTCGGCCCCTCTAAACCACAGCAGCACAGCCAGGCCAATGTCGGCTTCACACTGAAGGAGTTTCCAGACGCCTCCTCGCTCCTGGGGTCTCCATCCCGCTTCCCATCACTGGGCGCGCCCTCCGCCCGGTCCTCCCTCGTCCCGAAACTCCCGCCACCACACCACGTGCGCAGCGCCGGGAAGCAGAGCACCGGAGACCTGGGGGAGCGTTTCCTTCAGGCGAAGGGCCGCGGGGCGAGGCGAGGACGGACCCAGAGATGCAGGACAGGACGCAAGAGGCTGCGCCGGGTCGGAGCGCTCTTAGGGGACAAGTCCGAGAGCGGACTGTGAGAGGACGTGGCCGGCAGCTCCCAGACAGCGCGGCAGTGACCCGCAGGGGCGCAGGGGCACCAGCTGGTGAGCGCGCAGGTTTCCGGCGGCAGTGCAGGGCGAGCAGCAGCCCGGGAAGCTCTGCCTTGCGCGCTGATACACTCTCTGCAGATGGAAATGAAGGTGTGGGTGCGCCTGAGGCCATGCGGCACAAGGCCGCCGATGGGGTGCAGAGGGGCCCACACATCCTGGGCCGGGACTCAGGCGGAGGTCCCGGCCTGGGCAGGCTGGGGACGACTCTGCGTGACCCAGGCGCGCCCCCCTCCCTCCGTGTCAGCCAACAGACTGTACGCCTCGTGCCAGGGCCCCTTTCTCTTTCACTCACAATTTACAGTAATGCGCGTGTCTGCATTTCCAAATGTAATAAAGAAAAGCTTTAAAAGAGTCTCTGAACAGTGAAAACTGTTCGGAAAGGACTATAAAAGGTTAAAACTAACTCTGACTATGTTCGGAAATATAATTGCTTTGGATACACAGTCCGCCGCTCTCAGATGGCTCTGCTAGGTGCCGGCACGTGTGCACTTGAGGCTGCCATTACTCTGCTCGCCCAGACCCCCCACAAAGGCGAGCACACCCACCCCCAGCCCCCGGCAGAAGAGCCACCAGGTAGCACACAACTTTTGTTGCCTGATCCGCGCTTACGGGATGAGTCCTGTAGGCTGTTCTCCCGGGCGCGATTCCAAAGCCCCTCATGTCTTTGTGTGCATATTGAGTTTTATGTAAAATTAGGCATTTTCCTACTTTTTCCCTCGGAAGCAGACTGGGCGTCTGAATCTTCCCTGTCAGCAGCAGCTCCCTGCAGGTGCTGGTGTGGGTGCACTGGGGAGACTGCCTGGCAGGTCGTGAAGGGTGTGGGAAAGCAGGATAAGTCCATTCTCCCCTCCCTGGGGGTGCCCACCCATACTGGAGACGTTCAGCACCCTCACGCCGCCTCCAAACTTGCATTTTTTTCTTCTTTAGA
Organism: Delphinus delphis; assembly: GCF_949987515.2. Classification (NCBI taxonomy): domain Eukaryota; kingdom Metazoa; phylum Chordata; class Mammalia; order Artiodactyla; family Delphinidae; genus Delphinus; species Delphinus delphis. The sequence continues at coordinate 89,621,389 of NC_082694.2, read as the reverse complement.
AGGGGAGCTGCGAGCTACCTCACATTGCGCTGGGATAGCAGAATCTTGGCCTCACTGGTGGCGGCTTTCACTGGAAGGGTGGCCTCAGGGGAAGGGAAGTGTCTCCCTCCCGAGGAGGACAGAGGGCAGGTGAGAGTCGGCCAAGCCAGTCCTGGGGATGCGCAGGGAAGAGCAACATTCCCAGAGCCAGGAAGACCTGTGCTTCGCCTGGAGACGGCTGCATGGGGTCGCGCCACTGCAAGGGTGGTGAGTAACACAGAATGGACGATGGACCCCAGAGATTACCAGCCATATCAGGAAACTTTCTTGCAGGAAAGACAGAGAACAAATAGACAACAAGCAAATGCACAATTTGCACAAGAAAGCAGAAAAAGAATAACATCTTGAGGGAGGTTAGAGATGGTATCAGGTGAGAACAGATGTTATCAGACAGAAACCTTCAGAGAACAACAATGGACCCTTCCACATTAAAAATACGTGACAAAAGTTAAAACTCAGTAAGTGTTGGAGACTACTGTTGAGGACATCTTTTGGAAGCTAGCGCTAAAAGGCAGAGACAGGAAAGGTGGTGGAGTAAAAACGAAGCTTGGGCAACCAGTCCTCCAGGCCTTTGTCACTAAATCAGGGTTCCAGGATCAGAGGGCAGAGGCATCTGAGGGAAAGAGGCCACTGAGATAATTAAAGAACACGTCTCCAGAACTAGAAGACATGGCTTTCCAAACTGAAAGGCAACACCAAGGGCCCAGCACAAGGGATGAAAATCCAACCAAACCAAAGCATGAGGCCGGGAAACTTCAGGACAGCAGGGAAGCAGCAACCCTGAGACAAAACACAAGGACCAGCCATTCACAAAGCAGCACCAAGATCAGAAGATCCCACGTTCCCATGAGAAACGACTTCCACCTTATGCACCAAATCCAGGCAGACTTAACAGTCAAATTTGAGGGTGGAATACAGAGGTTTTCAGATCTGATTAGACACTTTCAGACAAAGATATGTGCCTCCTAATTGCCCTCCTAAGGAAGCTGCTGGAAGGTGTCCTTCACCGAGAACAAGAGAGGAACCAGGAAAGAAGAGCCTGCCCACGACAGGGGGTGGGGTGGCCCCGGGGCAGCACTTGTGCTTCCGGCGTAGAGGGTTCTGTCTCCCAGAAGAAATTGGGAGAAAACTTGATGATGGGTCTGAAAGCCTGGAGAGGTGAGTTGGTGTTGCATTACTGGTGTTGCATTACTTGAGAGGTGAGTTGGTGTTGCAAATAAAAAGCAAGGCAATTACTAACTCCAGAGAAAAGGGAATCTACTTTAAAACACAGAGCCATAGTTTATTACATGTCCTCACCAATTAAATTTGCAGTGACAAACTGAATGCTGACATTGATCTAAACCAGGTTACAAGATACCTGTTTGAGGAAGACGCAGAGCTCACGCAGAGCCTGGAGGGGAGGAAGTGGGGCCAGTTCTGGGGGCGCAGAAGTGGGAACACAGCACAACAGATCTGATCTGAAAATTCAGCAGTGTCCATTCAAACGTGTGACATAGAAATAAGGGTATCTATCGTACACACGTGTTAGCTGACAGAGGAAAGTCAGTTGCCTCTGTGCATGAATAACTTTGAAACAAATAAAGAGTAAAACTAAAAATCAGTGAGGACAAACTACAGATGCTCACGACAAAGTTGTTAGAACTTGTAAACAAGGATTATTTCATCAGGGACTTTGCATTCTCGTGCTTAGCAACACTAGCCAGCGCTTCAGCAATATGCCTGGGGGCCTTTTTAAACCTCAAAATCATCCCAAACATGCACAAAAATGCAAAAAATGGGGCACTAAATATGCTGCAATGGCACAGCTGTTCACCTGTTTATGGGTGAGACCTGAAACAGGAAGGCAGAGGGCGGCCTTGTGTGACGGCAGTTAGGAGCATGAGCCTCGGGCGACTCGACATCTTACCACTCTGGGTGTGCCTGCAGGTAACCCCGAAAGCAAGTGCTGCAAGTGCTGACTCTGGGGTAACAAATTCTAGCAAGTAGGTGAATTCGCAAATGCTTTATAGTAAACTTTGGAACTGGGAAGTGTGAGTGCTGCTATTTTTTTTTAAGATTGTTTTGACTGTTTTGGGATTCCTCATAGTTCCATATGAATTTGAGAATCAGCTTTTCTATTTCTTCAAAAAAGGCCGTTAAATATGGGCAGAAAGTATGTTCAGTATGAAGCCCACTTTGGGGAGTATTGCAGTATTAACAATTTTAAGTTTTCCGGGTCTATAATCATGGGATGTCTTTCCATTTATTTAGGTCTTTGACTTCTTTCAACGATGTTTTGTAGTTATAGTGAATACAGCGTTTACTTCCTTGGGTAAATTTCTTTCTAGATATTTTACTCTTTTGAATGCTATTGTAAATCTAATTTTTAAAATTTCCTTTCAGATTATTTACTGCTGTGTAGAAATACAACTGATTTTTTTGTGTTGATCTCATACCCTGCAAGTTTACTGGGTTTCTTTATTATTGTTAATAGTTAGTTTATTTGGGGCATGAATTCTATAGGTTTTGTATAGAATCACAACATCTGCAAATAGAGACAGCTTTACTTCTTCGTTTCCAATTTGAATGACTTTTATTTCTTTTTCTTTCCCAATTGCTCTGGCTAGGACCTCCAGTACTATGTGGAAGTGGCCATCCTTGTATCGTTCTTGATCTTGTGGAGGGGGGAGATTTTAGTCTTTCACTATTAAGTATGATGTTAGCTGTAGCTTTTCTTCAATTGTCCTGTGTCATGTTAAAAACGTTCTCTTGTACTCCTAGTTTGCTGAGTTTTTTTATTTTAACCAGCAAAGTGTGCTGAATTTTTTCAAATGCTTTCTCTGCATCTATTTAGGTGACTGTGTGTGTTTGTTCTTCATTCTGTTAATATGTGTCTTGCATTGACTGGTTTTCTTACATTGAACTACCTTTACATTCCCAGGATGAATTCTACTGTGTAGAATCCCTTCTATGTGCCATTAGCTTCAACGTGCCAGAAGGTGATGTTAATCTGTACAAGTGTTCACGTTGGTGCTATATCACTTATATTGAACTTTATTTGATGAGCCCAGGTCAAGACCCAAAGCTGAAGTTACCTGAATAATGTCGGTTACACCTTTGCTAGTTAGACCCTTCACAGAAGTGGAAATTGAGCATATTAAGATAAACATACAAAAAGTCTTTCTGTTTCTGGGAGTTTCAGTTCCATACTAAATTATTTAATATACCTAGTCAGTAAGTCTGTAATGCTGCCATGAATTTATACTAAATTTATTTAGGTTTAAAAAATAAGAATAGTAAAACATGCGTCACCGATATCTAGCCTCACACATGGGACATATGAAATCTGATTTAATACAAGTTCAGTGTAAGCTTTTTTCTTTTTACCAATAGTGATTTGTAATCAAATTTAGCTTTGAAATGTTTTCCTCTAGTTAAATATTTGCTAAGCATTATTATGTTTCTATCTGATAGGTATTGAAGGTACAACATTCACTGACCCTTGCTTTTTTCTATAGCATTGCCTCCAGCTATTGAGTGAATTTTCCTTATAGTGTTAATTTCTATTTTTCTAATTTTCTATTTTTTGGCTTACAAAAGTAATGATTTCTTGTACTTATGCCTTCGTTAATAATATATAGGGTTTTTTAAATAAAAAATGGTATTATTCTTGAAATAATTATGTTTTTCCAAGAGGTTCTTTAAAAAATGTGGTACATGTAAATAAATTTATATCCATTTTCTTAAATACGTCTTTCTTCTCTCCTCTTATAATTTGAAGATATTAGAGGATAAAATTCTTATTTTGCATTTTAAAAAGTTAAATCTTCCAAAAAAAGAAAATCTAAGACAGTTTAAAATTCCCTTTCATTTTAGATAATTACTTATAAAATTCGATTTATCATAGTATGCAACTTTTGCTATTAAAATAATTTTAATTATTGAAATTAAATTTATGTATATAAAGTCTGTTTTTAGACCTGTTTTTCATCATCACATTGTCACTCCTGTTAGTGTGAGCTCCATGGATTCAGGGGCCAAGCGTCATTCATCTGAACCTGCAGCTCCCGAGAAGGCAGGATTTGTACGGTTGATCTCCTTCCTCCTTCCGTTCCTTCCTTCTTCTTGTTTTCTTTCTTTTCTTGCTCCTTATTTCTTTCTTGTTTTTCTTCCTTTCTCTTGTTCTTTTCCCATCGCTCTTTCTTTCTTCCATGTTTGTTGAATGAAAAGCCCTGTAGCCTTGATCTCGGAGAGATAGCAGTGAGCAGTCCTGCAGAGAGATCTTAGTTCCCTGCCCAGGGATTGAACCTGGGTAGCCTGGATGAAAACCAGGAATCCTAGCCGCTAGACCTTGAGGCTAGAAGAAAAGTGGCCCTAGCTCTTACCCCATTTGAAAGCAAGAATGTTTCAAGGAGGGAAAAACCGTAAAAACAGGTACAAAGTTTATTATTAGAGGCATAGCACAAGGTATGGGAGAGCACACAGGGAAGCAGTTTGTTTATTTAAGTCAGAAGCAGGGCAGAAATGCACGCCCATAGAGAAAGGGGATGGGCGTCCCCTGTCAGTGTGGGCATCCTGAGAAGGAGTGCAGTACAGAGGCGATTCTAATCCCTTCCGTAGGACAGGCCTTCCGGGACTTTGTTTACCTTTGGCCAGCTAGCTCGTTTCCTTTTTCACACCTGACTGGTCCCAGGATCCTCCCCAACGTGTGTGCACAACTTTCTGCTGAGATGGATCCCAGCGCAGAGGCCTGTGGTTGCATGTCCATACATATTGTGAGGTGGCGGCCTCTCCCTTTTCGACCCCCAAGGAGCCTTCCTGCGCGTGTGCAGGCAGGGAAGTTTTACTTGATCTTAGGAGGGGTTATCTTATCTCTTTGCTTCAGCAGAGCTCAGCTTCTGACACTAGCTTTGTCCTTGGAGAGCCTGGGTGAGAACAGAGCTTCAGTGTTACTCCACTTGACAAACACCAGCTGTCCAGCCCAGGGGCCCATCTACCTCCTACCTCAGCTTTAAGTAGTGATTTTATATCTCCTCCATCTAAATAACCTAAGGCAGAATCTGCCTTTCACCATATCCGGAAACTCCGTGGTGTTAGCCTGCTGGGTCGAGCTGGGTAAGGAACTCTGCGGGACCCGAAGGCAGTTCCAGACCCTGTATGAAATACTTTCTTCTCCACGGTCTCTGTATGCGCCTCATAAGATATTTTGCAAAGAGAAAAAGAACGTAACTGAGAATATAATAACTGTACTTTGACAATCCTGATTTATTACCATCAGAAGACTTGACAGCTGCTTTCATTTCTGGTTACATCATTCTCAGGTTAAATCTTACCTGTCTGGACCCCTGAGGGACCTTGGCTCGGTGTTAGAAGACAGAAAGGCAAGAGGGTTCTTGGGACAGAGCAGACCCTCTCTACAGAGCTCACTTCCAATGATGGCGGAGCTTTTCCAGGCATGAGTCAAGCCCAGCGATGGTGCTTTATGTAGGACGGTTCCTCTGGCCCCTAAGACTTTGTCTGCCCTTCAGGAGCTCTTCAGAGCCTGGGAGAACCGACAGCCACTCTTCTCAGAAAGACGCCAGCGTAAGTGAGTGCAGCCCTCAGCGTCGGAGGTCAGCCTGAAGGTTAGAGGTGACGGCATGTTAGACTGTCCCCCTCCTGCCTCAGCACCACTTGCTTTCTCTAAAGACGCAGGCTTAACACCCCCTATTTTGTCAGGTGCAGTTTCCAAAGCCATAAAAAAGCACATACCACCCACATACCTTTTCAAACAGGCTTGAATTCCATCATGAAAATACACTCTGCAAAATGGGATCTATATTTTTGGAAAGAAGTGTCCAGATTCTGTCTCTCATATCTAAGCAGGAAAGATTCTTTTTCTAAGCCTGACTGAGGAAGAGAAATTTCTGATTAATCAAGAATATAATAAGTTTTTTAAAGAAGAATGGAATTTTATTTGAATTCTGGCAGGACAGTGGAGGATGGAAGAAGTGCAGATGGGAGACCAGTGGCTGAAGCCACTATCCAACCTTCCTCTAGTCATTTTCTAAAGAAGCCAAATGTAGTAAGATACAGAGAACGCCGATTATAGTGCACATAATTTAGTCATATCGGCTTTAGGATTAGCATTATGAATATCAGATGACATTGCATAGTTTTGCACTCGAGAGAAACCTGGTTTATCACCACTGAGTGCATAACATAGCCCAGAAGATACTGTTGCATCTAAAATCCCAATAGCAGCTTCTTTACTTAAAATCCACCCTTCAGTGGTGAAAGGTACCAACTTCCGGTTATAAGCAAGTCAGTCCTGGGGATGTAATGTGCAGCATGAAGACTACAGCTGCTAATACTGTATTGTGTATTTGAAAGTTACTGAGAGTATATTTTTAAAATTTTTTTTTACAGTAGGTCCTTGTTGGTTGTCTGTTTTAAACATAGCAGTGTGTACATGTCAATCCCAGACTCCCTGTGATACTTTTACAATTATTAAAACTTTAAAATACATTTTAATATCATTTGTACAGGTATCACCTTACTGTACTTTAAATAATGTTTTAAAATTAGTTTTTCTCCATTTCTTTAAATAAATTTAGATTTGTCCTATCAGATTATATGGGGAGAAATAATATCTTTATAATATTTTGTTCTTAGAGATTTTCTCTTTAGCAGGTGACAGATTTTGGTATATAGGTCCTCCACATCTGTGGGTATGCATTCCTAGGTATTTTATATTTTTTTGTTGCTATTAAAAAGTAAATCCTTTTCCTTATATTTTCTAATACTAGCACAGAGATTTTTCACATTATTTGTGCCTGACCACCTTTTATCATTACTGATTTTCAAGACTCCTTTGAATTTTGCATGTAAATAGTTACATGATCTACAAACAACACTGATTTGGCCCCCTCTTCCTCATATTTGTCTTATATTTCTCCTTTTTGTCTCATTTCATTATGTAGAATGTCCAGAACAAGGAAGTAAGTGGCAAGTGATCACAAGGAATGTCTTTGGATTTAGACACACCTGGGTCCCATCTCAATCCTACCATTCACTTCCAGGAGGCTTTCCCCAAAGCTTCCATTGTGTCTTCCTTAAATTGGGAAAATAATGTTGCCTCATTGGTTGATGTAAAGATTAGAGAAAATTTTTGTCATTTTCTTGACTAAGATGCCAGACGTTGTAAGTATACATGTTATTGTACTTATTGTTTGTATTAAAAGATTGTGGGCTTCCCTGGTGGCGCAGTGGTTGAGAGTCCGCCTGCCGATGCAGGGGACACGGGTTCGTGCCCCGGTCTGGGAAGATCCCACATGCCGCGGGGCGGCTGGGCCCGTGAGCCATGGCCGCTGGGCCTACGCGTCCGGAGCCTGTGCTCCGCAACGGGAGAGGCCACAGCAGTGAGAGGCCCGCGTACAGCAAAAAAAAAAAAAAAAAAAAAAAAAAGGTTGTGATGATATTGGTCATCCTTGCTTATTCTGATTTTAAGAATAATCATCCTTGCTTTTTTTTTTTTTTTTTTTTTTTTTTTTTTGTGGTACGCGTGCCTCTCACTGTTGTGGCCTCTTCCGTTGCGGAGCACAGGCTCCGGACACGCAGGCTCAGCGACCATGGCTCACGGGCCCAGCCGCCCCGCGGCATGTGGGATCTTCCCGGACCGGGGCACGAACCTGTGTCCCCTGCATCGGCAGGCGGACTCTCAACCACTGCGCCACCAGGGAAGCCCTGCTTATTCATTTTTTAAATATGAATTTCTTGTATTAGTCTGACATTAAGATTTTTGATGATGGTTTGCATTTGGTTTGTTTTAAATCCAATTTTTGTATAGAAATTTTTCCCATAAATAGATGTTAGATTTTATTATAAGATATTTTTATGATCTATAAAAAAGATAGTTTTTCTTTGACCAAGTGGTGTGATGAATTATGATAATGCCTATATAAATATTAAACCATCCTTGCAGTTTTGATATAAATACTAATTGGTCAAAATGTATAATTATGTTAAAATGCTTATTATTAGATTAGTAAATACATTATATATAGGGTTTATATCTCTAAAATAGAAAATATTCTTCTCCATAACTCTATTTTAATGTGATTTTGTGTTTTATTTTCTTGACTTATAAAATAATTATTTTATTGCTTATTTTTAAATAATTAGCACTTGAATTGTGTTATTTATACTATTTTTCTATATTCTGGTTCCTTATTTTTTGTTTTTATGATTCTTCTGACCATTACCCTTATTTTATTAATTGCATGCTTACTTTATTTCTATTTCTTAAAATTAATAATGAAACAATATTGACCAGTATTTTGGATGCTGTTTATTGACTGTGTAATTTATTGACTGGTTATTTTCATTAAAATCACTTTAGCCTATGTTCCTCTAACTGTCAAATAAAATTTGTGGATTTCCCAACACTCTAAAATAGGAAACATTTTATAGTACATATGTTAGTCGGCTCAGGCTACCATAACAAAATACTACAGACTTGGTGCTTAAACATCAGAAATGTGTTTTCTCTGTTCTGGGGCTAGAAGTCCCAGGTCAAGGTGCTGGCAGGTTGGTTTCTGGCGGGGCCTCTCTCCCTGGCTTGCAGGCGCCACCTTCTCATTGTGTCTACACTGGCCTTCCCTCTATGTGCATCCCTGGGGTCTCTTCCTCTTCTTATAGGGAAGCCAGTCCTATGGGATTAGGGCCACACTCTATGGTTTTATTTAACCTTAATTACCCCCTGAAAGGCCCCATCTCCAAATGCAGTCATGTTGCGGGTTAGGGCTTCAACCTATGGATTTGGGGGACACAATTCCACCCATAACATACATAACTGTGTTTCACATTCTAGATCTGTGACTGAAAAATAATCTTGATGTCTGAGTCTGTTTTTGTAAGCAGATTTCTTCGACATATTTATGTTCACGTGGTTTCAGTACTTACTGGTGATCTTTTTATGACACAATTTTCTGTTCTTGGGCTCGGCACCTGGATTCATGACAAGCTGGATTGGAGTCATTCCCTGAGGAGGGGTCCGTGAGGGGAATCGTTCTGAGCTCTGCTATTTCTGCTGTCAGACAAAACGTACCTTGAAGGTTAAAACACTATGTAGTCCTATGCTCGCCCGCAGACTCTGGGAGACTTATTCCACGATGTTTTGACGTTTCATGCTTAAGAAGAAATGGTATTTTGGTTGCTGAGGAAGCAAGTTGCCACTTGCCCTGCTGTTAATGCAGGGTTTAGGGTTTTTTCTTTATTCTTGTCCACACAGCTTTACTGTTGTCACTATTTATTGTTTTTTTTTTTAGATCTGGAATGACTGCATGCACTGCTTTTCAGCTCAGGAAAGTCGTCTTCTATCATTGTTTTATTGTTTTTCCATGTTCCTGGCAGCTTTCTTTGTATCGTTAGTGACCTTATAAAGATCCTCAGTTTTCTGTTCTCCACAAATACCCGTTTCATTCCTGTGACTTTCTCCCACTTACTTTATGTTCTCGAGCTGCTCTTAGTTTCCCTTTCACGTCTCAGCGTGTGTGTTTCTGTTGATGATTAGTGAACTACTGCTCGCAGATCCCTGCGTGCCTCACGACTGAGACTCTTCTCTGCCTCTTTACGGAGCTTCACGGTGACAACCCTGTGTCACCCGCACTCTCCAGCCTTAAGAACCGATTCCCCACCTGCAGTTTTTCGCCTCTGAAGAGACCAAGAAAGACTGAGGGCCGGGAAGCAGGCGGCACCATAAACACTGCTGAGCGATGGGTGACACTTCACCTGCATTCCTAATTTAGGGGAGATTCTGTGAGAGCATCAAACGTTCTCTCCTCTCCCTTGGAGAGGGAGCCCTCAGTCATATGACCCCCAAGCCCAGGTGTACTGTCTTCACTCTGGTCCCTCTACCAGATGAAAAGGGACATTGTAAGTCAGTCTCAGCACTTTCTTCTCTCTTCATTTCTGGCTTTGTGGGAAGAAGGGAGATGCAACAGGGGATGCTGGAGAGGTACCATAGCTGCATTTAGGTTACCCCTCAAACTTCCAATCCTGCCTCTCCTCACTGTGCCTGTCTACCTCCTTTTGAACTTGCTTGTGAACTTAGAGGAAGAAAAGATAATCGGATTCTGTCAAATTTTTATTTATATTTAGGACTACACATTGGTGTGTGATTAGTTCCCAAATGTCAATTTATATGACTGAACTTAAACCCTTTAGATATTTTAGTGAACAGAGATTTTAGTACATAGGAACAGTGACTTTTTTAATTTCTAAAGGATAAAGGAAAGACTTCCACTAAATTTCACTGAAATTTTAGAAGTGTAAAATTTGGGGTTTATTTTACAATCTAGAAAGAACACTTGAATTTCCAGATTATGGGAATAATTTTAACTAGCTGCGTGACATTTGGTAAATATATTAACCTCTCTGGACATCTAACTAGATCTCAGATACAGTCTGCTGCAATTGACTTACTCATTTCCCTGGGGCCATTTCAACTAACAATCTGCAAGGGTGAATGGTCTTTTTACTGTTCCTGTGGGAATATATTATGCTTGCTTTTGTGGGTCTGTGGGAGGGTGAGCTAGGGGCTTCTTTCCGATGCCACGGGTCCTGTGGTTATTCCAGGTAAACTAGGGATCCCCACCCATGGGCGATACCCCCCTGGGATTATGTGGCACTGACTAGGGACACTTTGGTCATCACTTCTGGGGGAGGATGCTCTCATCTAATGGGGAGAGGCCAGGGACGATGCTAAGTCTCACAGTGTACAGAACAGGCCCACGGTAAAGAATCATTCAGTCCAAAACGTCAACGGTGCCAAGGCTGAGAAAATGTGATGGATGCTGATGGACTGTGATGTGGTTCTTCCTGCCTTTCATGATTCTAGTGTCTGTTGTTTGCCTGAACAACTCATGTCTTTGAATTTATCCTTGATGTAGCTACAAAGCTTCAGCAGGCCTGGAGACCATTTCAGTTTTTTTAAAGTACATATATTTTTGGTCTACAAATACTCAGAGAACATAAAATAAAGGCACTTTTGTTGTTCCAAGAAAGTAATGTTGTATTTGTTCCAAACTCCAAATACTGCACTTGAAAGAGACTCGAAATCCATATGGTCCACATAGAAAGGGGGAGAAGGCCCTTTCATGCATATCTGTCAGCTCAGGACATTACCAATGTCATATTTCAAGTGGCAATATTCGCAAGAATTTAAAAGAATAACATAACTAGATTCATAGAAATTTTGAGTTGGAGTGAGTTTCTGGGATCATCCAGAATGTGAGATGCTCAGCCAGACTGTCTCCAGTGCTTTGGATGTGACGTCAGGGTCCAAAGAGGTAAGCCGTGAGCACCCTCAGAGCGGAGCCGGGCCCCCAGGCTCCCAGGCTCTGGGGCCAGCGGGTCACCTTCATCTACACGGAGCTGCTTCACTTATTCTGCTGCGAGAAAGATGCTGAATGAAGCAGCCTCATTTCTACCTCTTGAAAAGAATCCCCATTACCTTTTCACATCGTATCTAAAGTATAGACATCAAAGACTGATTGTTGAGAAGATAGAATTCCACGCCCGATGCAGCACAGCTCGCGACAGCTTGCCGCTGGGAGGATCTGTGTCCGTTACGCACCCCTGGCCTGCCGTCACCAAGCACTTGGCAGTGCCACGTTCACCCGGAGCCCAGGGTTACGAGGTAAGAAGGAAGCGTGTTCTGGGTTGGGTGCAGCTCACACCTTTGCTGTGTGACAAGGGCCTGAGAGACGAACAGTCCTGAGCTCACAGGGCCATGTTTCCGCAGGGCCGGATGCCATTCACTTCTCACCGCGCTGTGTTTTCCTGGGCGTGTCACTGAATCCTGGGACTGTCTGCCGTCGCCTGGGCTGCGTCGTGCTGGATGCACAGCAGGAACAGATGGGTCTGGCCTCTGTTCCTGCCGCGTTTACCGCCCTGTGACCGAGGAGGCCGGACACGGACACAGCAGGGGTCCACGCAGAGTTTCAAATAGTTGACAAGGCTAGAGGACAGGGACGGGGCGCCCTGAGAGGCACTGCGGGTGCAGGTGAGTGAGGGTCCGAGGCCGGGCTCCGGAGGAAGCAGCAGGCGCGGGTGAGCCCAGACGCTGAGCGGGACTGGGGGTAAGCCGGCGCAGGCAAGAGGCCGGGGTGCGCTGCGCTCGGGCCACCCCTTCCCTGCCGCCGCACGGACTTAGCCAACCCAAGAGCTCGCAGTGTGCGCGTAGCACGGGGCTGGGCTGATCCGGTGTGGAGACGCGGTCTAAGCCTCTCTATGGCTGACTGGAGGGACCGCTGGGTGCTGATGGCCTCTCCGAGGCGCGATGGGCTTCCCTCCTGCGTCACCGGGCTCTGCTTCACCAGCTGTGGTCTCACTCGAGTCGTCTTCTCCATCAGCCTTGGTCCTTGTTTTCTGAGGTGCAACCCCCTGTTACCGCAGTAAACTCTCCCCCTTTCCTAAGTCTGCTTTCTCCAGCCACCAGTTACCTATAAATTCTACACATTTTCTTTGTTTATTATTTTTCTCCTTCACTGGAATTAATCTTCATGAAACTGGGATTTTTATTTGCTGTTTTTCACTGATAAATCCAGTGCTCAGAAAGATGACTGATGTAATACACAATGAATAGATATTTGTTAAAAGAATAAATTTCACAGGGCTCTTTGGAGCCTCAGAATAATGCAGAAAAGTCTCTAGTGTATACTCCCAGGCATAGAAGAGTGCACCAAACTTTTCTTTATTTTAATATAAAAATTAGTGTTTAAATTAAAAAACGTTAATAATGCTTCTTTTGAAAATCAATTATTTTTTTAAAATGAGGAGTTCTGGACAGTCTTTTCAACAAATTATTTTGGGAAAACTGGATATCCACATGCAAAAAAATGAACTTGGATCCTTACATTATATCATATTTAAAAATTAACTCAAAACGGATCAAAGACCTTAATGTGAGAGGCTAAACTATAAAACTCTTAGAAGAAAATATAAGGGGAAAGCTTCATGATAATTGGATTTGTCAATCATTTCTTCACTATGACACCAAAAACAGAGGCAGGAGAAGAAAAATAGATAAGTTAAACTTCATTAAAACTGAAAACTTTCGTGCATCAAAGGACACTAACAACAGAGCAACAAACAAACAAACAAACAAACACCCCAACCCACACAATGGGAGAAAACATTTGTAGATTATCTATCTGATGAGAGGCTAGTATCCAGAATGTATAAACAATGTCTACAAGTCAACAGCATCAGTGAAACCAAACAAGCTGATTTAAAAATGGGCAAAGGGCTTCCCTGGTGGCGCAGTGGTTGAGAGTCCGCCTGCCGATGCAGGGGACACGGGTTCGTGCCCCGGTCCGGGAGGATCCCACATGCCGCGGAGCGGCTGGGCCCGTGAGCCATGGCCGCTGAGCCTGCGTGTCCGGAGCCTGTGCTCCGCAACGGGAGAGGCCACAACAGTGAGAGGCCCACGTACCGCAAAACAAACAAACAAACAAACATAAAATGGGCAAAACACTTGGGTTGATCTTTATCCAAAGAAGATATGTAGATGGCCAATATCATGTGAAAAAATGCCCAACATCACTAACTGTTAGGGAAATTCAAATGAAAGCCACAATCAAAGCCATTAGGACGGCTCCTACCAAACAAACAGAAAATAACTGTTGACAAGGGAGTAGAGAATTAAAATCCTTGTGCTGTTGGTGGGAATGAAGAATAGTGCGGCTGCCATGGAAAACAGCATAGAGGTTCCTCAAAAACTTAAACATAGAATTACCATATGATCCAGTAATTCTACTTCTGGGTATATGTCGAAAAGAATTGCAAGCAGAGACTGGGACAGATATTCACACACATACTCATAGCAGCATCATTCACAATAGTCAAAACGCCCATCAGTGGATAAATGGATAAACACAGTGGGATACACAGGTGCGTTGAGATACCATCAGCTTTAAAAAGGAAGGAAATCCTGACACACGCAACGACGTGGAAGAGCCACAAGGACATTACGCTAAGTGTAATAAGCCAGACACAGGAGGACAAAAATCACACCATTCCGCTTACCTGACGTACCGAGAGTGGTCAAATCCACAGAGGCAGAAAAGAGAATGGTGGCTGGAAAACAGAAGAGGGGCTGCAGGAGGAGGGGCCGCAGGGTCACTGTTCATGGGGACAGAGTCTCAGTTTGAGAAGATGAGAAAGTTCTGGAGATGATGGTGGTGGTTGCACAACATGATGTGTGCCTAAAAATGACTGAAGTGGTAAATTTTGTGTTTTATTTATTTACCACAGTAAAATCAAGACTTTTGATAAATATTGTCAATCACTTAAGAAACGTTTCCAACATTGCTCCATACATAAAATCCATATTTTCAAAGTTGTAATATAATGTGACATCAGGCTTTTTGACATTTTTCGCCCTGTATTTGCCTCCTGTATTTTTTCCTATTATATATATAGAAAAATCTAAAGTTTTAGGAAATTTGCCATTTTGGAGGAATCAACTTTGGACATCCCAGCACAGACTATTTTCTGCATTAAAGAGAAGATCGAATATGACAAGAGGAGTCGGGTAGTAGAGGCAGACGCCACGTTCAGGCTGGATGTTCATGACCACCCTATGTGGCCGATTCTGTTTGGCCAAATGTTAGAGAACCAGAGACCAAGAAAGGTGAAAACACAAGCCAAGGTAGAGACACCTGGATAGGCTGAAGATTTTTTGCTTTTTTTTTTGACTTTTAGGGTGTTATATTTTATAACCTCCAAATACAGACATCGAAGCCTGTTCATTCAGGGTCCATTCTTTTTTACTGACTTCGTTATTTAAATTAAGTTTACTGGCCGCCTGTAGTGTGCCAGGCACTGGGAGATTCGGGACAAACTGTCCCAATTTCGTCCTGTGTGGAGCTATTAGGGACAAGAGTTTGCCAAGTTAGGGACTGAACCATTGATTCCCGCTTAGCAAAGTGTGATGTTCATACCTGCTGGGACACCTGCTATTTCAGCCCTTCTAAAGCAATGACTTTCACTGGACAAAAGCCAGAAAACAATGATGCCTTTGAACATTAGTGAAGGTGACAACGGATGTTTTTAAAGGCACAAGGTACTGACAGGTTCCAACAACGCATAATCTTGAAATGTATTCATCTAGAGGGTGATTTAGCAAATCAATTCCTAATTTGCTTAAGTTGGTAATTCTGTTTTAAGATTTCATTTTTTCTTCTTAAGGGAATGAAGAAATAAACTTTTATCATGATTGAGCTGTTGAATGTTTTCTTTCTACCATATCATACTGCCACCATCTCCCATGCAGGGTTTAAAAATGCTGTTTCTCAAGCATGAATGG
Organism: Delphinus delphis; assembly: GCF_949987515.2. Classification (NCBI taxonomy): domain Eukaryota; kingdom Metazoa; phylum Chordata; class Mammalia; order Artiodactyla; family Delphinidae; genus Delphinus; species Delphinus delphis. The sequence goes on along the minus strand of NC_082694.2, from coordinate 89,606,016 downwards.
ATAGAGCATTTGGGGTTAGAAAAAGTAGCTGAGTTGGCATTTTCTCAAATTTAGAACCTATCTAAGTTGTCAGGGCAGATTTTCAACTTTGAACAGTGAGAATATTAGCAATGACATCTTAGAACCTTAAGTCAGAGACTCACTACCCTCCAAACCAATGGGAAACATAAAGAAGACATCACAGAAATGCAGAAAGGGCCTGTGGTTGAAAGGCTGGGTTCCCAGTCGATATTAGAGGTGGGGAGGAAAGCCAGGGCCAGAGGGGGCTGCCTGGACCCCAGGCACCCAACTCACATCAGATCAGACATTGATGAACATGTGATGTTCACATCAGCACCACGGGATGGACACACCTGAATAAGATACACGGGAGTCGGGATGCAGCTGTGTGGTTAACAGGAAAGATGTCATAGTTACAGATTTGTTCATTTTGATTCTGTTGTTTCCTTTCATATTTCGGAGCCATTTTTTAACCTGGAAGTGTGCATGGCTCCAGGGACAACTATGCCTGAAATGATACTGGATGACATGAACCGGCCTGAAGAAGAGGTTAAGTTGTCTGCAGGGTCCCATGGCAAACTGGCGCTGGGGCCTGAACACGGCGTGTCAGCCCCTCCGGACACAGCTGGTTCTCAAAGGGTTAGTTGACATCTATTAGCTCCATCAGTACATTAGACATTGTAACAAACATAATTCTGAACCCAGATCAATGCGATTACAATCTTAATTAATCATGAGTCAGACCACAAATAGAAAGCGAGGCTCCTCGGCTGACAGAGAGGGAAAGAGAGTATAAGCTTACTCTCTGCCTGGTATTTCAAATGCTGAGGCGCTTGGAGAAGATTTAGAGCCTTACGAGTCACATGGGGCTGCTCCAGGAGAGGGGTAGAGCCCATCCAAGGCTGGCCCAGCCTCACTCTTTACAGATGAGGACATCCAGGCAGAGAGATGGCGCACCTGGACCCGGGCTGACCTGGGGTCACTTCAGTCCTACACGGAGCTCATTATATTGTTGCTGGTTTACTTCTGAAACAGGAGATGCCAGGCAGGATCTTGGGTAGAGGCTGAACTTTCAGGAGCCCAACCTCGTGGGCAAAGCAGAGTCCCCGGAGCTCGCCTCCTGGACCCCTAACTACGACTGGAATGTTGGTGGGTTTTCGAGAATTAGGCTCGAAGATGAAGATTTCCCCTAGACTTTTCCGTTAGATGAGGATGAAACTTAGGTTCTAGAAAACGTGCCGGGCCCTCCTGGCTCCACTGGTGACTGAGAGCGAGTTGAGAGCTGGCCCTCTTCCGACTGTCCATCCCTCCAGCCAGCATCACAGGGGGGCCTGGCCCCGTGGGAATTTGAGTCTGCAAACCAGAGTCCAGATGGTACATATTATCCAGCCCTGACACAGGAGTCCAAGGTGCTTCTACCCATGGAGAGAATAGATACATTTACGGATCCTACACATATGATACCCCAGGTTAAGATTTTACTTTTCTTTCAGATTCGTCACTGATCATTGGTGGGAGGGGAACAGAGTGGGCTGAGCAAGCAGACAGGGGAGGGGCTCTGTCCACCGCCTGTTGTCAGAAACCCCTCTGCAGTCGCTACCTTTTGCTCTCTTCAGGCTTACCAGAAGCAAAATAAACAAAGTGAACGGACAAAAGCTGAGTTAAAGCTAGAGAATAAAGTGTTTTAAAAGTATAAAGTTCCTAAAAATATTAAATATACAAAGAAATAAATAATTAAAAATAATATATATTAGCATAAACCTCAAAAATAAAAAAAGGAATTGACAGTAATTTGAAAGATATTTACTACTTGATAAAAGATGTAAAATATGAAAACAGAAAGAAATAAAAATAGTAGGTTTTATTTAACAATAAAAATGCTAAAATAATGTCGAAAGTACAAAGTTGAATATTATAAAATTTCTATTTTTGCATCAAAATGGTCAATCTCAACCCAATATGTTAATATTACTCTGACGATGCTCCTCAATAGCTCGGAAAACATCCACGTTTGATCTCTTTCCAGAAAGACCTTGATCTTCCTAGCAGATGCTCACGAGTGTCTTGGAGTCTGAGAGGTGATGGAAAGTCCCCTTCACCCACCTCCTGCGGAGAGAGGCTTCCCTCCACCCACCCCTGAGCACCTGTGCCCACTCCCTGGCCCCTCGCGGGGTTGCCTGCACCAGGCTCCTGGTTCCAGATGACCTAGATGTGGCTCTTTGAGAATCTCCAAGTATGGTATCTGTAGACTCATACTTCCCTCCTTCCAGTGCTGATCGATTCTCAGAGCATAAATTGGATGTGTTGTTGCTAAAATACCCACTTTCTATTAAAAGCTATCAACTAGGCCAAAGTTCAGCTGCAGTAACAGAAGACCCAAACCATCAGGAATTATGCCCTCACGGAAAGGAGCCAGAAGGGGGCAGTCAAGTGCTGCTGGGATGGCTCCATGAAGCGGCCAGGGACCCAGGCAGTTTTTAGCTTTTCGGTTCCACCATTCTTCTGTGTGGATTCCATCCTCAAAGTCACAAAATGGCTGCTAGAGCTTTAGCCATTGCATCAGCTTCCAGTCAGGAGGAAAGAGGAAGGAGAGGCGGCAAGTGGGCTTTATTTAGCTGTCTGTTACCTAAAGCCTTCCTGGTATTACCTCCTGATAACTTCCATTTGAGATCTCACTGTTAGCTGAGCAGATTGCTCTTCCCAACAACACAGGCAGTTGCTTAAGAAGGAAAAAGGGAGACCAGCTGTGGGATGGCCAATGGCAGTCACTGCCACAGGGATTGCTTTCCTTGCCAGGAATTCCTCTACATTTGTTCTGCCACCAAGTCCTACCTACTTTTCTGCACCTAAGTGCCTTCTCCTTCTCCTCCCTGAATCCCTTTGGGCTCAGATTATAGATTTCCAGGGTGTCCACTCATTCATCCTGCTCTTGAGCTCATTATTATCTGGGTACCATGTTGGTTTCTAGAGGGTTTTGATTGGTGAACAGCTAGCCACTCAGTGCAGATTTTAATATGTGCATCACCAAATGGATAATTTAGATAATCAACTGCAAATGTTTAAAATCAAGATGAAACTTAGGGACAAAAGTGGTTATTTTTCACATATCAAATTAATAATTTGATGAATGTTGTTTTACAGATATAGAATGCAGATTTAACAATGGCAATTAAAAACTGCACGTTAAAATGTTGTTCCTAAGAACCTCAGCTTTGGAGCATCCTAAAAAACGTCCTTTTGGGCTCTGTTCTAAACAGGAACGAGTGAACGCCTGTGGAGGCGCTGCATCAGCCGTGCTCCTCAACGCAGGTGCAGGGGCCTCACGGTGTCTGTGTTGGAGGGTCCTGGTCCCAGCTCGGAGGTGCCAGTTCCCGAGACTTCAGACTTACGTCACTGTTTGTAGTAAAATGATTACCTTTGAAAAAGCCACCAGCTGGTTAACTATGTGGGTTCAGGTTTGACTCTTTAATAGTTAACACAAATTATTTTCTTTTGCGAGTGAGGCACAGGGAAAAGAACACAGGTTGTATAGACCTGGCTTTGCCACTTCCTAGACGTGTGACATTGGACGAGTCACCTGATTCTCACCCCTGTCCTCGTCACTGCAGGTGAGTAAGGAGGAGGGGCTGACCAGGAGAAAGCAGTTGCAGGAGCTGAGATGGTCCGAGAACGGGGCCCAGGGCCCTGGGTGTTTCTAGCTGGAGGAGCACTTGGTGAGGTTTTCGCTGTCCCTGAAGACGAGTCTGGAGGAGATCTGGAGTGATCCGGAGATCACTCTTCCAGGTAGGCGTGGAATTTACCGTCTCAGCAGAATTGTCTGACTTACCAGGTACCAGGATGTAGATGGCTTTTAGACTGAGCTACTTGGGTAGGAGGGGTGTGTGTGTGTGTGTGTGTGTGTGTGTGTGTGCGCGCGAGTGTGTGTGTGTGTGTGTGTGGCATTAATTTTGATTATTTTTGACAAATAGCTTATTTGCCTTTTAACTCATTTCTGGGAGGAATGTTGTTCGAATGTCTGAAAGTCTCCCTCTCCCCTCCCCCCCAGCTTCTTTCCTTTGCACTTTATTCTTATTTTCCTCGTGCTTTAGGGACACTATCAAGTAAATTAAGCAGCTTCACTCAAAGAATTAACCCCAAAGGCCACACCAACAACTGGAGCGGGAGTGTTCATTTCACAGCAATGCTGAGATGGGGATGGGGGTCAAACAGAAACATCAGGGGAAGAAGGAAGACGCAGACAGACGGGGAGCCTCCCTGAGTGTGAGGTGCACCCGAGCTGTGCCCCAGTAAACGTGTAGCTCTGGTCTGAGGAGATTCAGAGCTAAGTGGCCACAAAGCGGTCCGTTCCCTGCGATCTGGGGATGCAGGGACCCCGGAGGTGGGGAGACCAGGTCGAGAAAGAGACTCCCTGAGGCTGTGTAAGTGGGAGGTGGACCCTCGGGGCTTCTTCTCCCGCAGCCCCCAGGACCGGAGGCCACCTTCCTCCCTCCCTCCTAGTGGGAGCCTGGGTGCGACGCTGGTCCTGGGGACCCCAGGGTAGGTGAGGCAGGTGCACGTGGGGGCCTTTCCTCAGGCTCCCAAGAGTCCCTGTCAGCAGCTTCACCACGTGGGCAGCGGATCGGAGGATCACCGTTAGAAAAAAATAAGCCGTGCAGGATGAAAACAGCAGAAGCCCAGATGGTTGGGAATAGCTCAGGCCCCGCACCACTAGGGAATCTCACCACTTCACAAGCTGCTCATACAGTTTTCAATCAGCTTTATTTTTATTTTTAAATAAGAACAGTTTCCCAAAGGAAATGGAAAACCTGAAAGACAAAGAGAAAATGAAAGATTGAGAATAATCCACAAACAGAAAAAGAAAGACAATAAAGCTGGAGGACACAGGAGGGGTGTAAAGGGCAGAAGACAGGCGTGCCACAGGGGTCCCGAGGCTCTGGGTTACCTTGTCACTTGGTTTCTGTAAATATGATCCATGGGTTTGCTTTTGCTGTCGGGTAGCCTGTCTGCTCGTATGCTGGGGTTTGGAAAGATGCAAAATCTGGTCCAATATTGCCACCATCTTTCCTGGGCCCTTAGTCAGACTGTAGTTACTATCCTCAGACAAGAGAGTGCACCGCATTCAAAAAGGAAAATCATGCTAGAAGAAGAAAAATGTTTAGGGAAGAGCGTCAAGACAAAACAAAGAAGACAGCAGAAATAAAAAATGATAATAGACACCAAATGTAACATAGATAGCTAGTGGGAAGCAGCCACATAGCACAGGGAGATCAGCTCGGTGCTTTGTGACCACCTAGAGGGGTGGGATAGGGAGGGTGGGAGGGAGACGCAAGAGGGAGGAGATATGGGGATATATGTATATGTACAGCTGATTCACTTTGTTATAAAGCAGAAACTAACACACCATTGTGAAGCAATTATCCAATAAAGATGTTAAAAATAATAATAATAATAGAGTGTTGGAAACAAAAATTGAAGAAAATTTCCAGAAAGTAGAAAAAAGAACAAGAACTTAGAAAGTTAGCGAAAAAAAGGTTTGACATTTAGATGCCTATATTGACTAGATGTTTGTGTCCCCTCAAAATTCATGTGTTGAAATCCGAGCCCCAGTGTGGCTTGTATTTGGAGATGGGGCCTTTCAAGTTGTTTAGGTCATGAGGGTGGAGCCCTTGTGATGGGATTGGTGCCATGATAAGAGAGGTGTAGACCCGGGATCTCCCCCTCTGCTCTCTGTCGCGTTCAGACTCAGCAAGAAACTTCCATCTGCAGACCAGGAAGAGGGTCCCCACCAGACTCGGGACGGATCTGCCAGCACCTTCATCTTAGACTTTCAGCAACCAGAATTGTGAGAAATAAACTTCTGTTGTTTAAGTGGCCCAGTCTGTGTCAGTTTGTTACAGCAGCCTGCACTGATTAACAAAAGGCTCTTGTTAGAAGCTACAACATTTAACTAACAGGAGTTAAAAAATAGAAAACATAAATAAATTATCAAAGGACTAATATAAGAAAAATGTCTAAAACTTAAGGACAGGAAATTCCAGATTGAAGGCATCCACTGACTGTTCAGGTCAAAAGGTGGAACAAATCATGACACCAAGACTCATCACTGCAAAGTTCCAGAAATATTATAAGAAATGACATCAAAACATCTTATTACCATATTGAGGTAAATACTACAAGAAACTGCTAAAATGTTGAAAGTGGATACTTCTGGAAAGTAGTTCACTGGGACAGGCAGAAATGATTCAGAGGGAAACTTCTTCTGTATGAGCTCTGCTTTTGGCTTTTTCTGTTGACCTTGCTTATAGATTATTAAGATAAAAATAAACAGACATTGAGTTGTAAGAGAGTATTTGACATTTGCTCACATAATCTCTGCTGTCTCAACTGCTCTCTGTACGTGTGGATGAGAATTTACAACCTTCAAGTTGGACTCAGGTGATTCGGTATCACTCTGTCATCCACCCATGTGAGAGCTAACCCTAGACATGTGCAGACAGGTGCAGACAGGGGCAGACAGATGAAGACAGGTGCAGACAAGAGCAGACAGATGAAGACAGGGGCAGACAGGTGCAGACAGATGCAGACAGGTGCAGGCAGATGAAGACAGGGGCAGATAGGTGCAGACAGGTACAGACCAGGGCAGACAGATGTAGACAGGTGCAGACAGGGGCAGACAGGTGCAGACAGATGAAGACAGGTGCAGACAGATGTAGACAGGTTCAGACAGGGGCAGACAGATGAAGACAGGGGCAGATAGGGGCAGACAGATGAAGACAGGGGCAGATAGGTACAGACAGGTACAGACCAGGGCAGACAGATGTAGACCGGTGCAGACAGGGGCAGACAGGTGTGTCAGACATCTTCCCCCAACCCTGCCAGGGCCTATCTGCTAGACTCCACATGTTCCAGGTACTTTCTGCTGTCACTCTTGGGGGTCTCTCTCTCCCTACAGACCGTGACATGGTGCTGGCAATGGAACTGTAGCTCTCGACTAGTAAACTCTGTTGCCAGAGCAGCATGTACGTGGGGCCCCATTTCATCATCAAGCCAAGACCACCCTGGCTGAAAGTCAGTCTGCATTTAGCCTGTGTGCTTCCTCTTTCCTGGGGCAGCTTGGATGGTTTAGCCTTTAGAAAGTGTGGAGAATTGTACCACTGTGCCCCCAGTCTTGCCACCCCCTCTCCGTGCAGGGCTCCCCGCTGTGGGAAGGTTGTAGTTCCTGATCAGTGTTGGCTTCGTATCACTTCTGAACAGAATCTTCAAGAGTCAGTTCATGGCCCACCACCTTCCCTATTCCCATTTCATGAAGCTGGCAACACATCGTCCTTCAGAGAAAAGAGGGCATGGAGCAGAGCTTCAGCTGGCCTAAGACACAAACTAGAGGTATGTATGTATTGTTCTGAGTTGCCGACGTCACGGTTGCTGCAGTGTGACACAAAACTAAGCTGACTGGCGCTGTGCCTACAGATGAGTGCCAGGTGTCACATCTGACTTTCCTGGGTGATCAAAGTAAGTCACACTTTGGGCTTTGGCCTTTATCAAAAGAACAGTAAGGAAGCCATTGATGGAGGTTAAGCTGAGGTATGACAAAATCAAGTTTATGTTTTCTGTTTAAGGAGATCATTCTGGCTGGATAGTGGAGATGGGGTTGGAATAGAGGACAAAATTGGTGCGGGGATCTATTTTAGGAGGTTCCTGAAAATATAGGCAAGAGCTGATGGTGGCTTGGAGGTGTAGGTGTAGAGAAGGGAATGATGTCAAGAGACATTTAGGTGGAAAACCGGAGATGGGATTAAGACACAGGGAGGTGGTGCCCTTACCTGGAGAGGTGATGATGCATCCACAGACATGGAGGAATCTTAGAAGGAGAAGTTGGGGGTCACTGAAAAGAGGTGAAGGTCAAGAGCTCTATCGTGAGTAGCCTAAGTGTGGGGTGGACTTGCAATGTCCAAGTGGGTTACTTGGGGGTCTGGCTCTGCCTTCTTGAATACGTTTCTGCACAGGACAGGAAACCCCACTCACAAAGGTACTAGATGTCTGCTGAGGTTCTTGGCCAGCTTGTGCTCAAGTGTCCTCTCAACACTTATTTAGTATTTATAATAATTCTGGTATTGAATGTCAACGAGTAAGCCTACTGTTTTGTTTTGTTTTTTAAACCTAGGCAATAAGCATGTGGCTCATCTGATGTTCATTTCTGACAAACAAGTGGCGAATAGTCTTTTTCTTACAACCACAAGGCAGACCAGGGGTTTAAATGACTGCTCCAAAATCATAAAAGAAGTTGACAGCAGCGTTAGAGTGGGCAGTTAGTCATCCAGCGCGGTGCTGGTCCATTAGGCGCCAGTGTTTTCACTGCACCAGGTTGCAGCAAATTCAATATGGCGGAGGACAGCCATAGCGTGTTGTGTCCTGTGCTGGGGGGGGGGGTCTCCTCAACTTCTCCTAGAGCCACAGCAGTAGGATCTTGTTAACAGAGCAGAGATGGTGATCCAGACATAGATCAGCCCAAAATCATTAATCAAAAACAAGATACATAACCTAAAACTTCTGGCCTGATTTTTCCTGTAACCTCTGAGGTGGTGACAGTAGACGAACACGATGTTAGAAAATCTCCCTTGGATGAAGGACACACCTTAGAGACTAAACAAATAAAAAGCAGGACAGAAATAAATCACCTTAAAGGAATATGAAGAAATAAGTGAATTGAACACTATTTGCTCATGAAACTAATGAGCTGAAATGTCACATTATGTCCTAGTTACGCTTCTGCGTTGTATCAATACAAGCACATTCCTGTCTATCCACCCAGCCCTCATGCTGGCCTTAACTTACGCTACCTTCTAAGGCAGGGGTCCCCAACCCCTAGGCCACGGACTGGTACTGGTCCATGGCCTGTTAGGAACCAGGCTGCACAGCAGATGGTGAGCGGTGGGCGAGTGAGGGGAGCTCCATCTGTATTTACAGCCGCTCCCCATCGCTCGCATTACTGCCTGAGCTCCGCCTCCTGTAGATCATCCGGCATTAGATTCTCATAGGAGCACAAACCCTACTGTGAACTGCACATGTGAGGGATCCAGGTTGCGTGTTCCTTTTGAGAATCTAATGCCTGATGACCTGAGGAGGAGCTGAGGAGGTGATGCTGGCCCTGGGGAGTGGCTGCAGATACAGATTATCATCAGCAGGGAGACCATCATAAGTCAATTGCTTGCAGACTCATATCAAAACCCTATCAGTGAGTGGCAAGTGAAAACAAGCTCAGGGCTCCCACTGATTCTGCATTATGATGAGTTGTATGGTAATTTCATTATATATTACAGTGTAATAATAATAGAAATAAAGTGCACGATAAATGTAATACTCTTGAATCATCCCCAAACCATCCCCACTTCCTGGGTACGTGGAAAAATTGTCTTCTACAAAACTGGTCCCTGGTGTCAAAAAGGTTGGGGACCACTGTTCTAAGGGCTTCTACAGCCTTTCTCATTCCTTATCTGGTTGTCCACATTCTCTCCAACTTTTGTGATGTGGTCCCCAAACTGGCCAACCTGAAACAAGGTTTCCCTTCCTCCAAGAAATAGCCAGGGTCTTGCACCCTCCCTCAAAAGTCCAGCTGTCCTGGATACCACTCTGAACCCCATGCCTGAGCAGCCTGGGATTCTGAGTTCCACATAACCATCTTTCCTAAGTGTCACTAAAGCCTAGTCACTCCTTGGAAAATTACTGCTTTCCATAGTATATTTGCTTAACTAAATGGAGAATTTTCTCCTCAGGGATATGGGTTCTGATTGAGATGTTTACTTTAATTATAAGCTTTGGAGCAAAGAGAATAGAATGTTTTTCTTCTTCAAGGTTGGTGTTCTTGCTTTGGTTGGTCAACAGTCTCAGCTGGTTCTCTTCAGCTCTGTTTCCCTGCGTGGATTCCTTGCAGATGGACATGGAAAGCTATTTACGAGAGCGGCCACATTTGGAAAACAAAGAGTTGCTATAGGAAGAAGAAAGACACCATGTTTATACTGGATTACTCATATAAGCTGATCCTGAGATTTTTGAAAATAGCAGACTATTTATTCTCTCTGAGCATTAATTAATATTTTTCACACAGATATCTATTCTTCTCAATGCATTCTGAGGTTTAATTATGAAATCCTAACAAACCAAATTGTGCGTTTTTCACATGCTAAAGGACCACACACTCACTAAGGCTTAAGAAGAATCAGTTTACTGTGGATTCCAGCCAATATTATGGAGTTCTGTTGTCCAAGAATACACTTTCGAAAGATGAGGTTAGATATATTAGTGTTGTTCTGGCTGAGATTTCATTAAGCAAGATGGCTCTCATACTTTTCTTAGACCGGGCAAATTTTATTAGGCCAAATTATTTTTAGGTGAATCTATGGAATCTTTCCAATTTGTTACATGTCCTAGAATCTTGGAGCTCTGAAGTTTTGTTTTGTTTTCCTTTTTTAAAATTCTCTCTTTCTCTCTCCCTCTCTGTCTCTTTCTCTGATGTTATTCAAGGTAAAATTGCGTCTTTGTTTCACATGTGTCTGAGGACAGAGGACAGTCAGGATGTGCTCAGAAAGTTAAGTACAGGTTACACAGAGAAGTTCCTCACGACCCCCGAGCCCTCCCCTCATGCGATGCTGTCTCCTGGGCGCCGTGCTTCTGTGATCGATTGTTGGGTTCACCGACGAGCTACCTACACACTTAGCAGCTACTGGACATCTTCTCAGAGAACAAATGACAGTCAAATGTCCAGTGTTCATGTGTTCAGTGGTTCCTTCCTTCTCTCACGGACAAGGCTTCATCTGGTGCAGGTGAAGGGACGGCCACAGAGCCGAGTGTCAAGGCTCCAGCCACACGCACCAGCTTCCAGTGCTGGGTTCACGATGCATTTCTCTAAGTTCCAAACTAGGGTCTTCTCGGGGCTTAAGGGCAGCATGTGAAAAATCTCCATATCCTGTTTTCAATCCCCTGAGCTATAAACTCCCCAAGAAAAAAAAATCTTTTCTAAAGAGACTGGCTTGCTTTCAAGCTTATAAAAACCAGCCAGAGGGCCCAGGCTAAGTTTAGACAACTAAAAATAAAGGGAAAACTTGGTTTTAAAAATTATTATTATTATTTTAAAAGCCATTTTTGAAATGTACTTATACAGTGGTACAAAATCAGACTAATAACATTTCCTTGTTATCATGAAAATAAGTCTGTTTTGGGCTCACATAAAATGAAGAGCTTCTGTAATGAATGCTTCTTTTTTTTCCTCTTAAAAACCAAATGTGCAAATACTGTCTGATTCCACTTACATGAGGCATTTAAAGTCATCAAAACCATAGAGACAGAGGTGTCATGGCAGGTGCCGGGGCTGGGAGAGGGAAGCAAGAGTCAGCGTCCCGGGCACAGAGCTTCAGTTTTACGAGACGAGAAGCTTCCTGGGGATGGCAGGGGCGGGTGCACAGCCGTGTGAATGTACTTAGTGCCACTGAGTGTGCCCTTAAAATGGCCAGGATGCACGTTCTATGTTATGTACAGTTTACCACAATACAAAAAAAAAAGAAGGCAAAACAAAGACCGAATGCGCACGATCTTTTGGAGAAATAAAGATGATAAGCATGAACTTTGTTCATCATCTTCAACCTGCTTGTCATTTACTCCTTAGAAATCACATTTTCCCTTAAAATCCTTGATCTTTCATGGTACGTCCATGCACCATCAGACATACATACTTTGATGAATGGTGTATCTCTGATGTACATATGTATAGATTTACTTATTGGCATTTGGCTTTCTTTGAAATATTATACTTTTTAACATACACCAAAAACACAAAGAATGAAAAATGATCCTGAAGAATGGCAACTCTGGTCCCTTCTTTTCTACTTTCATGGAATAAATATCAAACTTTCACGGCAGCTGGACAACTGTATCTCCACGGTAGGCAGAACACAAATGTAACTGTTCTCGAATCTAAGCAGGAAGATTCTTAGCAGAACCTTATGACGGATAATTTGGTCATTTTATAAAGTGGGTTTTATACATTTCAGCGAATTCCAGGAGTGCAGGGCTTGTCCGGCTCCGCGGAGACAGAGGTGAGCACGCTTCCCAGCGGAGGCGCTCGCTGGGCCCACACGTGGAAGCTCGGCCGCCTGTCCTCGTCCCTCTGGCGGCCGGAGCCCGGGGGGCAGGGCCGAGGGTGGCAGGACCGGCCGCCCTGGTGCCGGCAGCGTCCCAGCGTGGAAGGGTCCCAGGCCAGGCTCGGCGTCCGTCGGGGCCTGAGAGTTGCGTTTACCCCGGAGCCGGGGGATCTTCGGCGGCGGAAATCCGGCCGACTCACTGCTTCAGCTCACAGGCCAACGTGCCTCGACCCGCGAACGGTTCCGCGCGCTCCACGCGCGTTGGGGGATTCGGGCCACACCCAGAACGGGGCAACGCAGGTCTTCCTGTCGCATCTTTCTTACGGCGACAGCACGAGGCTTGGCGCCCACCCTTGGCCCGCCCGCGGACGTGCTCACGTTCTGAGGCTTCCGACGCAACGGCTAAAGCGGAGGCTCGCGGACCCATCGCAGCACAACACACGCCGACGGAAGGACGGCACCCCCGCCGGACGGGCTGGGACCCTCGGGGAAAGGCCCCTTCACAATCCGGCAGAGTGGGAAAACTGAGTGGACCGAGGCGCCCCTGGCGAGTGCCCCCCAGCTCTGCTCATAAGCTTCCAGAAGCGAGAGGCTCAGGCTTGTGGCCTGACGGGGATGCAGCCTTCGGCGTCCGAGCGGCCGTGAAACGCGCACCCGAGCCAGCAGGCACCCTCCGGAGACTGTCACGCGGACACGCAGCTGCTCGCGTGGGCCTCTCAGCCACTACAGCATTCCGATATCGATTTTTAGCAGTTTCCTGTAAATTATAAAGTATAAAGGTGGATGTAAGACACATTCATCCAAGACCGTTAGTGGAACTCAGCGTTTCCAAAGTCTCTGTGGCCCTGGGCTCAGCCGCGCTTGTGGCACGTGAACTCCCAGGACAGCTGCACAGTTAGAAGCTTCCGGAAGCACCTCCGCCTGGTGCAGGGAACAGCCTGGGCCTCAGAGGCTCTGAAACCAGGAGACTTCCTCAGGGGTTCCTTCAACAGAGCCTAAATGTGATGGGAGTTGAGGTGTTTCGTCCTATCGTCCATTTTACATTTGCATTTGCAAACCAAGCCCCGGGACTCCTACACAACCTACGCAGGTCACGGGTCAGTAAGGATTTGAACCAAAGCTCTGTTCAGCGCTGAAGCCCGCATGCTTCCTGCCAGCCACCGCGGCTTTCCAGAGCGAGGCGTTAATTAAAACACAGAACGATGACTGATTAAGGCCCTGAGAGGTGACCGGAAACCACCCAGAGATGGGAAATACCCACCTGTAGGATTCGGGGGTGGGTGAGAGACCCCCAGGCATGACCCTGCAACAGAAAAACTGTGTATGAAAAAATAATTACGAAAACTGACAGTCAGATGTGCAGTAAAATGAAGGAGGAAGAACCTCTCAGGGCAGCGGTGAGCACGGCCGGAAGGTGGGACTAAATCACAGGTATTTTGCTCTATGAGGTCCCGATAGGGACGTGATGGCCGAGGCTCCCTGACCCTCAGGAGATGAGCCGAGGCCGTTCCCCTCTCCTGACCCTCCTGGGGTGCGTGGTGGGCAGCCCTCGCCTCTGCCGGGCACAGAGTCCCGGAGCCTCGCTCGGAGCTGAGACCGTGTAGCAGCTCTTTCCTCGGTGCCCTTCACTGTGAGAAGAGAGCACCGCCTGTCTTGGCTTTGCTTTCATCCCGTTTTCCTCCTCAGCTTTTTCTCCTCCCTGACGGTGTCTTCCCCTGTAATTTAATGGAGCTTAGGACGCTCTTGGCATTTGATAAACACTGACTGCAAGTCTAATATGTGAGACTGTGATGAAAATACTTGAACACATTCACACACACTCGTCCATTCTTAGGAAAGACAGTTTGACCCTTTTGCTAATAAAATTCATGTCATTTGTTCTGCTTACAACTGTCTCTTCAAACAGCTGGCTCCTGGGGGACCTGCGTGGCGTCTGCAAGGCTGGGTGGGGGAGCCGGGCGCACAAGGAGCACCCAGGCTCTGCTCGGCCAGGCGGGCGCCCCAGGCCCTGCCTGCAGAGGCCGCCCTCAGTATCGGGACAGAAAAGGCAGCGGCTTCTGAGTTTCTCCCTTTCCTTCCCTCAGATCTGCCTTTTTCCTGGTGCCCGTGGCCTGCCCTGGGTAGGTGGGTCCCTGCATCACTTCCCCAGCTCTCATGTCCATCACTTCGTATGTTAGGCGAGCTTAAGGGGTTAGAAAAATACATGCATGCATCGATTTGTGTGTGTGCGCGCGTGTCTATACAAGCACGGATGCATGCGTCCTCTCACACCTCAACTTTTAAAAATATTCTCAGCAGATTTACAAATACCTCCCTGTTAGTCAAAGTCTGATAAGGCCTCTCCCTTTGTTTTGCATTTCTGCTCTAACAACAGTTCCCATCTTCCATTTCTGCTCTAACTGTTCCCATCTTCCGAGGCAAATGGCTCTTTCTGTCTGATGCGGGGAGAGATCCCATATACAAAAGAGGGAAAGAGGAAAGCACGTTAGTGTAATTATACTTTTAAATGATCTCTTTTGCCCCAGTATTTGCCTTACTTGTTCATGTTCATGAGAAGTTTGTTGGGAATGGAATAAATTAGAGCATGAGGAAAAGCGCTAACATTCCAATGCGCGCTCCGTGTGGGCAGAAGACACAGGTGACCAGCGGCCTTCCAGGCTGCTCTGCAGACCTGGATGCCAGCAGCTGCCCCGCAAGCCTGGGCTTTGCCGTCTGTGGGCAGAGGTGCCCTGAGCGAGGCCAGGTCGGCAATAGCGTGGGCTGAGCTCCTACTGCGTCTGCCCGAGGAGGGTGACCGTGGGGGTCTGGGCACCAGCTCTGGGGACGGGAGCCCTGGGCATGTTTAATATCGGGCCCCCTTCACAGAGCGCCCTGGTGTCGGCCCAGAGCTAATGTTAAGGACAGACCTAAATGTCAGTCCTTTTATCTGAAGCCTCTTGGATTCTTTTCTGCACAGTTCTTTTATTTTTCTTCCTCTTTCTGATTTTTTTCAAATTTGTTTTATTCAAGTATAGTTGATTTACAATGTTGTGCTAATCTCTGCTGTACAGAAAAGTGACTCAGTTATACATATATAGACGTTATTTTTCATATTTTTGCCCATTATGGTTTATCACAGGATATTGAATATAGTTCCTCGTGCACAGTTCTTTTTTTATGAAACGCAAACTCCTTTTCTCTGTTGAGCCCAAGAAGTCCTGACATTGTATAAGCTAAAATAGAAAAGTTATTTCCATTTGCTAGACGCAGTTTGGGAAGCTTAAGGGAACACCCAGGTTTCCTTCTTTCTTCCTTACCCACCCTGCTCTGTGATGTGGGGATGGATTTTCAGGCTTGGTTTTTCTGACATATGTTGAAGAAACAGAAACCAATGCCCTTCTCCAGAAACGGCAAAGAGCAGTGGATGTCAGAAAACTCAAACGCTCCTAGCTGTGACCTTGAATTAACCTTTCACTGTCCTCCGTTTTAGTTTCCACTGCAGGCGAGAGGGTATGATGTGCCCACCCCCGACCTCTGTGGCCGCGTCCCGGGCCTCTGGGTGTGGGCGCACCTGCTGGCAGGGGCACTGGGGCTGCTGGCTGGTCTCAGAGGCTCTGTATGGGTCTGGACCCCACCCAGGCCACCCACTCTGCTGTGAACTAGGGGAAGGTCGTGGTCCTGGGCCCCAGGACCGTCAGCTCTGTTCTAAGGGAATTAATCTTAATCAGCGGAGATGTTTGCGCCTCTTACACTCTGTGTCAGGAGCTCTGGCCGGATGCCTGAGGACTGTCCTTACTGCAGAGAGAAAGGGACATGTGCTCACTGCAGGGTGTCTGCCGCGGCGCCAGCCCTGCACACCAGCTTCCTCTAAATGCTTCTAGAAGCAGGTCTCAGTTTAACCCAGTTCTTCCGCTGGACACGGCGAGTCTGCCGGGGAGAGGCTTCCTTCTGTCCCCTGGGGACGGCCAGTGCTGGGCGCCCCAGCCCCGGTCTGGAGCAGGCCGGGGATGCCCACTAGAGGGCATCTCCTGTCCCGAGAGTGCCCGGGTCAGCCCGGCCTCTGCGTTAGGATCTTTGATCCTCTTTTCCTGAAACACATGCTGAATGCCTTTTCATACACTTCCTCTTTCCGCTGCCCCCCCCAACCCTGAAGAACAGAACAGGTGTTATCAGACCTCCTCTGGGGAAGGGGCTCCGAGGCTCAGCCCCTGGGGGATGTAGCCTGACCCCAGAGCCCCCTTCGGTCACCGGGAGGCTGAGTGGCTGCGTCAGCGCCCTTACGTGTCTCCTCACCTCACCTCCAGCCTTCCCCTATCCTGCTGATGACGGAAGCGGCTGCAGGACCCCAGTCCTCTCACCCTCGTGGGATGAGCTCTGCGTCCTGCAAGGTCGATTACGGACTTCCCTCCGGGGCGTGAACACGCAGGATTCGGGTCCTCGTCCCGCACCTGGATTTTAAAACATGTCTCAACGTCTTCCCGCCTCTAGTCCGTCTCCCCTCTGTTCATCTGAGGGTGTCCATTGGTCTGTCTCTCGCAGGGTAGTGATGGTCACATCACTCCCTTCTCAGGAACGTCACAACCCTTCTGAACATGAATAGGACCCAACCTTCAAGACCATTCTAAGGGCCTTGAACCACCTTTAGAACTTGCCTCTCTTAGCTTCCCTTAACTACTGTGCCCTTGACTTCAATTGAGCTGTTCACAGTCTGCACACCTCGCCCACATCTCCCTGTTCTGGAATGTTCTATCTACTCATCGCAGGCCAGGCCGTTCATTCCCTCATGAAGCCCTCACCCCGCAGCCCCCAGGCTACACGCACTTTCTATTCTGCGATTGTCCGTGCTTCATGTTGACCATGGCTACTGCTTTGGGAGAACAGCGGCCTGTCCTGAGCTAATCCATGTGGCTGCATCTTCAATGCCCACCCACAGCTGGGTGCCTCACGTCAATGTCTCGACGTCATGGTGTGGGAGCTGGTCCCAGCAGCTCTCAGCAGAGCAGTGGCCGATGTCCAAGAACCACAGTAGAGCCCAGCGCAGATGCTCAGGCTGGGCTGCCATGGTGACCAAGCTCTCCCCTCCTCTCTGCTCAGAATGCCTCA
The DNA here is from genome assembly GCF_949987515.2 of Delphinus delphis. Lineage (NCBI taxonomy): Eukaryota > Metazoa > Chordata > Mammalia > Artiodactyla > Delphinidae > Delphinus > Delphinus delphis. Next base: position 89,588,803 of record NC_082694.2, on the reverse strand, counting down.
GGGCTGCTGGTTATCGAAATGGACGTTTTTAGGCAACAGTGCGTCCCAGCCCTCTAAGGGAAGAAATCCTATTTTCAGTACCGCGTCTGTCTGAAGCATCCATTATTTTCACTGCCAGAATCAGTTGTGTTGCCACCACCTGAAATCTGCTGTGAAACAACGGTAGCTGCCAACGCATGGGCGTTTGGTTAATTACCGTCGTTTTATAAATGAAGTGTGCTTTAACTGATATGCTTTTCTCTTAAGCCATTAATGATGTGTTATTCTGGCCTGTCATAGGGCAGCTCTGCAAAGAGTGTCCTTTCGGAACGATAATAAGCGCGTTTAAAAAGTGTTAATGCCAGGGGCCTCCCTGGTGGCGCAGTGGTTGAGAGTCCGCCTGCCGACGCAGGGGACACGGGTTCGTGCTCCGGTCCGGGAAGATCCCACATGCCGCGGGGCGGCTGGGCGCGTGAGCCATGGCCGCTGAGCCTGCGCGTCCGGAGCCTGTGCTCTGCAACGGGAGAGGCCACAACAGTGAGAGGTCCGCGTACCGAAAAAAAAAAGAAAAGTGTTAATGCCAATATCTGAGTTGCCCTAAGGAAGACAAAACTAATTAAAAAGGAAATGAACAGTTTCATGGAGTCACAGGGCTTAAAGCTGGATTTGTGTGAGTAAAGAGCTATGGAGAAATAAAACTGAGCTCTTAAGTTTTTGCTTTAATAGAATTGTTCTTTTGAAGACCTTGGGTCAATTGGGATGACAGATTTTTATCCTCTTACCATTTCAAAAGTTTTCTCTTTCCAGTGCAGAAATAGAAGGAAAGTATGTTCCTCCCTGAGCAGGTTTGTCTGGACTGAATGTGTCTCCCCCATTCATATGCTGGCGCCTTTACCCACACGTGATGGTTTGTGGAGGCGGGGCCCTTGGGAGAGGGTTGGGGTGAGGTGAGCCATGAGGTTGAGACCCCATCATGGGATCAGTGTCTGTAAGAGACACCAGAGAACTGGCAGTGACTCTGCAGGAAGAATAGGCTGTGTGAGCAGCAGACAGTGAGGCCTCCCTGGGTCTTGGACGTCCAGCCTCAGAACCATGAGAAGTGAGCGTCTGGTTTTCTGAGCCGCCCAGCCATGGCATTTTGTTATGGCAGCCCAAGCTGGCCAAGGCAGGCACACTGGAAAATTTGTTATTAAATATGCTTCTTTCTCAGAGTTCTCTTATCTAGCCTTGCTTTCTGCACAGCCATATACATTTCAGAATTTATAAAGAATTTTACAGCATCTGCAAGCACAAATCCTGATGGCATATTGACAGTTCCTTGCCTCTACAGATCTATTTGGGAATAATCGATATCTTTACAACATTGAGTCCACCTCTATTTTCTTTCACTCAGTAAGTGATTTTTATTGGCTTCCTGATTAGTGGCCATGCACATATTTTATAAATTTGTTCTAGTTAAAGTTTTCTGTTGCTTTGTGATGCTTTTCTAAATACTGTTTGTTTCTGGCTTATAAAAATACAATTAGTTTTTAAAAATTTGACCTTGTATTCAGCAACCTTACTAAATCCTAGAGTTTTCAGATTTCCACATTCAGTGTATCTTCTGTAGATAAGACAATGTGTTTTCCCAATCCAATCATTATATCTTAATTTCTTTTTATTGCCTTTTTGGGGTTCAGGCACCGTGTTGACCCTGAGCAAGGACGGCGGTAGCGCTGCTCTGTCACAGGCTCACGGGAGAGCCTTCAGTGCCTCACTGAGAAGTACAGTGTCTGTGAGAGGTTTCTTCTGATAGACATTCGTTAACAGATTATGCATTTTCTTCTATTTGTTTTTGACTAAAATTTTTTTCCTTTGTTAGAATGAATGCTGACTTTTATTAAATATTTTCCTGCATTTTGGGGAAGATCATGTGCACTTTCTCTACCACCTGGGATCTAGCAGGGACTCTCCTCCATGGCAGGTCTCAGACTCCCAATTTTGTGCCAAACAGTGTAAAAATATTACCAAAAAGTTGATCAAAATATTTGTCAAAACAGAACATCTGACAGACTTATGCCAACGAACCTGTCAACGTTTGCTCAGCATCTTGTCTCACAGCCTTTGCCCTTTGGAGACAGTGACACAGCTGGGTCACCTGGGGTCACCTGTCTGGCTCTCTCCTGGCCCTATTTTTGTCCCACAGTTACTCGTGGTCTTGGAGGTTTTCTGATCTCTTTAATCAGATGGATATATATATATGTATATATATAGTTTTGGTCTAGTTTCTCTTCCTTCCTTCCTTCCTACCACTCTTCCTTTCTTTTTTTTCCTGAGCAAAAAATATTAGAATCGTCTCATTTAATATTTTCTCATTGCCTTTGGAATAAATACAGAAATTGTGAAGGTCTTACATCTTACTTGCTTTTTCCTCTTCTTTCCAGTCTCATTTCACATGATTTCTACACTTTCATTCTCTGCTACGGTTGTATTTTACTTGTGAATTTATAAAAACCTGTAGAATTTCAAAGGAGCTCATTCTGTTCTATGGAGATAGAAATCATCATTGAGCTAGAGATGGCAAGAACTTCTCTAATACAATGTCCTTTGAATGAATATAATTTTACTCATAAATTTATCCTACATAAATCAGCACCCACGACATTCCGTTATCTTCAGCTCAGTATTAGAAACAAAGAAAAAAGGAAGAGTTGTATTGGACTTGAATTTCAGTGAGTGCTGACTCGGCATGCGTTAAGTCCTCACCCCTAAAACGTAGGCAGTAGTGACTAAATCAGTGTGTTTCGAGTCACATATGAGAAAGAGGTTTTCAGTGTGACTGGTATAAATCTTTTATAATGGGGCATTTTCAAAATACTTTGCTTGGATCTTAGTTAGCGTGAAAGACCACAGACTTCTCACTGATTCCAGAAGAGGCTTCTCCAGTGGCACCTGAGGGCTCTCTGCAAGGGCTTTATGTCACCGTGTTTGCATGGAGAAGCCAACTCTGCCGTGCTTTGCAAGGTACTGAGTAGGCCAGAGGGTTAGGGGTGTTTCTGAAGTTGTGGTGTCACCCTGCTGGCATGAAGCCGGCTGCCGGCAGACGCTGGTGACTCCAGGCTTCCTCCCAGACTGTAGACACATTCGCGGCTTCCCCGAAACTCAGGGCTTCTGCTGCCCCCACGCGTGGTGGAAGGCTCGGGAAATCAGTCGCCATGGCGAGTCGGATCTATTTCAGGGCACGGAAGAAAGCCAGAGGGCAAAGACGTTTTCTTCATTTCTGTAATTTCAGGCTTCGCCATGTATTCTCTTTTAAAAAAAAAAAATTCTGGGGGAAGTTGTACAATTAAAGAAACAAACCTCTTGGC